>NC_083407.1:99011247-99311247 GCF_020745735.1 Hemiscyllium ocellatum | reverse complement strand
GTGGGGCAACCCTACGAAAGAGGCCACCGATGTAAATGCAACAGGGAATTCAGGAGCACATTATTGACTCTCAGTCTAGAGGGAACGTGGGCTCTCCCTACCCGCAGGGAGAGGTCATGGTGAATAAGACAGATGCACTCAAGGGGAAGGTAGCAAAAATATAGAAATGAGATGAGTGATGTGAGATGGGAGGCATTGTGGCCCTGTAGGGCCTGTTTCCATGCTGTAAACCTCGATATGTCTGTCCTGCAGAGTCTTCAGCTGATTGCCTGTGTTTGCGCTGGGCGTTAACTGATGGAGCAGGGAATTGAAACCCACTATTGCGCAAGCCCACAGCCACAAGGCCGTCGATTGTTGAACACACAGCCAGGGTGGACAATCACGGTGGCGCAGTCAGGAGATGTTGGCCTTACCTTAGGCCCCTGAGCTCCCGGGAGGCCCAAGTCACCAGGCTCGCCCTGAAAGCACAAGGTACGTTTCATTAGATGACAGCAACATGAGCAAATCTTTACAGCAACACTTCCTGCCGGCCACTGTCCAATCAAAGGTGACCTACCTGCAGTCCTCTCTCCCCAGGCAGTCCCGGTCGGCCATCTTGTCCAGGTGGCCCCTAAAATAAGAAGGGAAGGAAAGGAAAATATGTCACTCCAACACTCCAGTCAGGCATTAGAGAAAAGTCAAACTACGGCAAGAGTGAGAATTATTTTATCTAAATCAGCAGAGTTGGAAGGAAGGAGGTAAATAGCCAAGCCAGACACGGTGGCGAGATTTTTAAAAAATCAATTTACATAAAAACAAAAAAAGGGTAAATCCTTCACTTGCAAAGGACGAATCAGAAGAGAGAATTCACCCAACACTCATCTGTTTCTATCCTAACTCATGCCAAGATCATGTTCAGAATGAGGATGTATTGAAAACCAGTTGAGCGTACAATATTAACCTGTATCCCTTGCTTTTATTGAATGCGATGAGGATTCAGAGGTTGGTGATTGGTTTTGTACCACCTCGATGGTCTCAGAAAAAGACCCTTTGGCCCAACCAGTCCATGCTGACCATGTTCCCAAACTAAACTAGTCCCACCTGCCTGTGCTGGGCCCATATCCCTCCAAACCTTTCTTATTCATGTACTTATCCAAATGACTTTTAAACGTTGTAACCGTAGCCACCACCTCCTCTCGAGGTACATTCCACACACAAACTACTTTGTGTAAAAAAAATCTTTCCCCTCTCACCTTAAAAGGATGCCCCCTAGTCCTGAAATCCCCGTCCTTGGGAAAAGACACCTGTCATTCACCTTATCTGTGCCCTTCCTGATTTTATAAACCCCTATAAACCCCACAACCTCCTACACTCCAGTGAAAAAAGTCCCAGCCTCCTTGCAACTCAAAACTCTCCATTTCCGGCAACATCCACATAAATCTCTTCTGAACCCTCTTCAGCTTCCACGAGGCATTTTAAAATAAATTGAGATGATTTTAAATCAAAGCTTTTTAATTTTTGTCTTCTTAACATGCCACCTCACCCAACACTCATCTGTTTCTGTCCTAACTCATGCCAAATCCCACTCACCCATTGTTCGGCGATTTATAGAAGCTCATGGCTCCTCGATATTAATTTAACATTTTCACTCCCTCGTTCAGCTTCCGCCATTACAAACCCAGACTGTCTGTCTCACCCCCCCCACAGTCCCATGACCCACTAGGTCCCACCACCTGCCTCACTATTGATGGCCAAGCAGATGGCTGCCAAAGTCGGAACGTTCTGGAATTCCCTCCTAAAAACCTTTCCACCGAGGCGAGCGCTCACCTCTTTTGAGATGCTCCCTAAAACATCTAACTCAATGACCAAATCACGTGCCCTCACATCTCCCGAGTTCCCATCAAGAACCTTGGATGCTTTGACAGAATCAAGGTCGAGTGAACTGCTGTTGAAAAGTTAACTCTTTACTTACTGGAGGTCCCATTGGCCCAGAGATCCCAGGCCTCCCGTCTGCCCCTGGGGGTCCGGGCAGACCCGGCGGTCCAGCAATCGCAGTGCCGTTCATACCAAACACTCCAGGCCGTCCGGGAAGACCAGGGAGTCCAGGTGGCCCCGGAGGTCCGGGCAATCCCTGAAGGAGAAACTTGAATCAATCTTCCCACCTTCACATTTCGTGCAAACTGACGTGAGCTGGGACAGGGGAAAGGCTGGGATAGACAAGCGATTTCAGGGCCAGCGCAGTAACTAGTACCATTTCGAACATGAGGAGGTGCCATTTTAATCCACCATCCTAGACACCCAGCCCGTCATTACCAGCCAAGAGTCATTGTTGGTCGTGGGAATTTCCTATGCACCATGGCCTGTTCCTCTTGCCACAGGCGCAAACAGCTTCAAAGGAGATGATGGAGCGCATCAAAGGCTGAAGTGAGAGGAGGGTGTGAGTTATTGGGAACCCAACATTGACAAATTTCCCCACGCCCCCAACCGAACTGTCCTCCAGCAGAGTTTTACTGAAGGCGGTGAATTAGGACATCTCTTCTAGACATGTAAGGACCAATGGGACGGGTCAAAGGGATGGCCAATGGATGGGGTCAAAAGGGTGGCCAATGGGAGGGATCAAAGGAGCGTACAATGAGCGGGGTCAAAGGAGTGGACAATGGGTGAGGTCAAAGGGGTGGCCAATGGGAAGCGGAAAATACAGATGACGGGATAGGAAGCTGCTACACAGACAGCCGGTGAGCAAAAGGGTACCACAAGATGGAGGAGCTCACTGAAGGCCCCCTATAAATACTGGACAGAACCAGTATAACTCTGGAATAACTGTATGTAGAAAATGGCTCCAGGTCCCTGAGGAAAATGTTCCACATAACCTTCTGTGCATCTTTATACACAATTGTGAAAGAAGACAGGATGTTCAGCACTCCAGCCATAAGGTGGTCTCTGGTCGTTCCCTGGTCTCTGGTCGTTCCCACGTACCAATGGAGAACAGGGTGAGGAGAGAGCTGGGCCATCGTGAAAGAGCTACCTTCCCACTAGAAAGTGCATGGTAAGCAAGGATATGTTGGCTGTAATTACTAACTGCTGCGGGGAGGTGGGGACTAGTCCCACTGAGAGAGCCCGGCCTCCAGGAGGACTCAATTCAACAGGCTAGTTCCACCCCACTCCTGCCATCCCAGGGCTTGGAAAACCCGAGCCAACAACTGGCTTGGGAGTCTCTTCCTTGGGAGTCAGCTCTTTGATGATATTGGCAATCCTCTGGTGGGAGTGGGGGTGTGAACCATCGGCCTTAGACACACAGAAACCTCGTTTCAGCTGCATCAACATCATTTATCTGCACAGGGATCTCAGTCCGACCTTTCCCATCCTCAGCAACCTTCTCTACGGCTGGGATCAGTGACTCTCAAGAACTGCACAGAAAGATCCCAAACTGCCACCTGACCTCAAACACACAGACATCTCGCAAAACAGTGCACCTACCCGCAACATTTCCAGGTTGCCGTCGAATCCAGAACCTTCCATATCAAGAAACGTCTGGGGAGGAGGAATATGCAGTGATCAGGCACATGGCTAACTCAGGATAAACAGTGATCAGGTACATGGCTAACTCAGGATAGGCAGTGATCAGGTACATGGTTAACTCAGGATAAACAGTGATCAGGCACTTGGCTAACTCAGGATAAACAGTGATCAGGCACTTGGCTAACTCAGGATAAACAGTGATCAGGTACGTGGTTAACTCAGGATACACAGTGATCATGTACATTCTTAACTCAGGATAAACAGTGATCAGGTACATTGTTAACTCAGGATAGGCAGTGATCAGGTACATGGTTAACTCAGGATAAACAGTGATTAGGTACATGGTTAACTCAGGATGCACAGTGATCGGGTACATAGCTAACTCAGGATAAACAGTGATCAGGCACATGGTTAACTCAGGATAAACAGTGATCAGGTACATGGTTAACTCAGGATAAACAGTGATCAGGCACATGGTTAACTCAGGATAAACAGTGATCAGGCACTTGGCTAACTCAGGATAAATAGTGATCAGGTATGTGGCTAACTCAGGATAAACAGTAATCAGGTACGTGGCTAACTCAGGATAAACAGTGATCAGGTACATGGCTAACTCAGGATAAATAGTGATCAGGTACATGGCTAACTCAGGATAAACAGTGATCAGGTACGTGGTTAACTCAGGATAAACAGTGATCAGGCACATGGCTAACTCAGGATAGGCAGTGATCGGGTGCATGGTTAACTCAGGATACACAGTGATCAGGTACATGGCTAACTCAGGATAAACAGTGATCAGGTACATGGCTAACTCAGGATAAACAATGATCAGGTACATGGTTAACTCAGGATACGCAGTGATCAGGTACATGGTTAACTCAGGATAGGCAGTGATCAGGTACATGGTTAACTCAGGATAAACAGTGATCAGGCACTTGGCTAACTCAGGATAAATAGTGATCAGGTATGTGGCTAACTCAGGATAAACAGTAATCAGGTACGTGGCTAACTCAGGATAAACAGTGATCAGGTACATGGCTAACTCAGGATAAATAGTGATCAGGTACATGGCTAACTCAGGATAAACAGTGATCAGGTACATGGCTAACTCAGGATAAATAGTGATCAGGTACGTGGCTAACTCAGGATAAACAGTGATCAGGTACATGGCTAACTCAGGATAAACAGTGATCAGGTACGTGGTTAACTCAGGATAAACAGTGATCAGGTACATGGCTAACTCAGGATACACAGTGATCAGGTACATGGCTAACTCAGGATAAACAATGATCAGGTACATGGCTAACTCAGGATAGGCAGTGATCAGGTACATGGTTAACTCAGGATAAACAGTGATCAGGTACATGGTTAACTCAGGATACACAGTGATCAGGCACATGGTTAACTCAGGATAAACAATGATCAGGTACATGGCTAACTCAGGATAGGCAGTGATCAGGTACATGGTTAACTCAGGATAAACAGTGATCAGGTACGTGGCTAACTCAGGATAAACAGTGATCAGGTACGTGGCTAACTCAGGATAAATAGTGATCAGGTACATGGCTAACTCAGGATAAACAGTGATCAGGTACGTGGCTAACTCAGGATAAACAGTAATCAGGTACGTGGCTAACTCAGGATAAATAGTGATCAGGTACATGGCTAACTCAGGATAGGCAGTGATCAGGTACGTGGCTAACTCAGGATAAACAGTGATCAGGTACGTGGCTAACTCAGGATAAATAGTGATCAGGTACGTGGCTAACTCAGGATAAACAGTGATCAGGTACATGGCTAACTCAGGATAAACAGTGATCAGGTACGTGGCTAACTCAGGATAAATAGTGATCAGGTACATGGCTAACTCAGGATACACAGTGATCAGGTACGTGGCTAACTCAGGATAAATAGTGATCAGGTACATGGCTAACTCAGGATAAATAGTGATCAGGTACATGGCTAACTCAGGATAAACAGTGATCAGGTACGTGGCTAACTCAGGATAAATAGTGATCAGGTACATGGCTAACTCAGGATAAATAGTGATCAGGTACATGGCTAACTCAGGATAAACAGTGATCAGGTACGTGGCTAACTCAGGATAAATAGTGATCAGGTACATGGCTAACTCAGGATAAACAGTGATCAGGCACATGGCTAACTCAGGATAGGCAGTGATCGGGTACATGGCTAACTCAGGATAGGCAGTGATCAGGTACATGGTTAACTCAGGATAAACAGTGATCAGGCACATGGTTAACTCAGGATAGGCAGTGATCAGGTACATGGTTAACTCAGGATAAACAGTGATCAGGCACATGTTTAACTCAGGATAGGCAGTGATCAGGTACATGGCTAACTCAGGATAAACAGTGATCAGGCACATGGTTAACTCAGGATAAACAGTGATCAGGTGCAGTGAGGCAGCAGTGTATATGGAGTGGTCAGGTACATGGTTAACTCAGGATATGTATATACTGTGCCCTGGGGGTTCTGATGGTCGATCACCATGGTGTGGGCAATTAGCCGAGATAACTGCGAGTGGTGAAGAGAACCTGTAAGGTTTGAAGTGGACCCTGAAGGAAGAGGTTCTTGGATTAACATAGTCAGTACTACCTTTAAATGATGGACAGTCAACTCCTCCAGTGAACAATAAATAAATAGTTAAACAGCTCATGAGCATGACTGGTTTTAACAGTGACGTGTTGGAAAGGAGGGGTTTTGCCTGTTCAAGGCTGTCATGGTTACTACGGTTGCCTCTGAGTCTGATGGTTTCGGATTCAGTCTCACTGCAGTGAACTGCTCACATCATCTGGACCAACAGATCCAGCGCAGCAGAAAGGGTGCTCTGCTGTTTGAACACCCACCCCGTCATGTCGCTGGCAAAGATTCCATGGGCGCCATTTCAAAAAAAACAACATGGAGGGTCTGGCCAATATATTTCCTTCAATCGTGATGAGGTTTGCGGGTGCACATATCAGCATGTGCAACTCTTAAACTACCCCCATAATCACACATCAACAAGTATTTTTTTGGTGTTCTGGAACAGGTGCTACGTCAATGCAATGTTTCTATGGCCCTCCATTTTAATCGCGCGGCTCGATTCACTTACTAGTTTGTCCATCTTGGTGATTACAGCTGGTGGGCCGGGCAAACAAGGTGGTCCAGGGGGTCCTGGAGGTCCAGGGGGTCCTGGGGATCCAATCCCTGGGTCACCCTGCAGGGGGAATAGGAAAGCCACTGGTTTAGGCCTGCACACAGTCTGACAGGTTCTAGCCTGACTCCAGCGTGGAGCGAGAGTTGAGATCCAGCCAGATGAGCAAGTTTTCCCAAACCCATCACATCATCCTGCACTCATCCAAACCAACGCGCTGACCCCTGGTGGCCATGACCTGCCCCTGCTTGACATTCCTGAGCCTGCCACTGGCCGGAGATGGCTGGCAGGGGGCAGCACTGTGTTAGACTCCAGTCGTCCACCAGAGAGTCAGTGTCCCACGTGGGTCAGCAATATTCTGGACTGGTAACCCACGGGGCCCTGGGGGACATGAGTTCAAATCTCACCACGGCAGCTGGGAGTGTTTACGTTCAACTCATGAATACATCTGGAGTTTAGGGTAAAAAAACTAGTCTTATTAATAACAAATCTAAAGATAGGTCGTGGCAAGAACTCAGCGAGTTCACTCATGCCCTGAGGGAGAGGGTGCTGTCTTTATTTACCAGGTCAGGCCTACATCTAACTCCAGACCCACAGCCATGGGGCTGACTCTTAATCGCCCTCTGAAATGACCCAGTGAGGCCCTCGGTTCAAGGGGAGGGCCACATCCCACAAAACAATCAATAATGGAGAGGAAAGAAAATCCTTCGCCCAGACATTTGTAAACAGGAGGAGGCGACGAAGGCTCTCTAACCTGCTTAGGTCAGGACTGACCTGGATCTCAGCTCCATATCAACTCTGTCACCTCTGACACTCTTACCCAACAAAATCTATCAATCTGCTTTTGAAATTTTCAATCCACCCGCCAGCCTCCGTAATATTTCGGGGTGACAGAAATTTGCACTGCCTGTTGTTTGAAAGCCCCCAGCCTTGGCTCTACTTTTTTAAGGGTGTGCCTGCCCCCTTCATCATCCCTCACCCCACACCCTCCGTCCCAGTTTTGGACCCCACCACAGTAATTACTTTCCCCTTACCAACCGTCGCAATCCTTTAATCATCCGAGACATGAAACAATTAAACCAGCCCCTCAAATTGTCTACTCCAGGCGATCTGGGATTGAAATGTCTTGTTTTAATTTATTCAGGTTTTCCACCTTACAAAACTGGGAAGAGAAACCAGGAAAGGGAAAGGAACCAGAAAGTGGAGATGGATCTCATCGGAGGCTGACCTTATCGCCTTTCGCTCCGTGATCACCCGGGGTCCCTGGGAAACCTTGAGGGCCGACCTCACCCTGAACAAAGGAAGGGAAACAAAGAGTCAATGTTACAGCCAGCTCCCCCACCCCGCGCTGCACCTCCTCACACACACCTGAGGTTACAAACGGTGCCTGAAACATTCGTGGAGAAATATTGTTGTTAAAATAGATGAGAATCGGCACAGGCTGATATTCAGCAACATAGTGGAACATGGGGCGGTGTGTAGGTCCCGCAGCTTTTCCAGCCTATTCTACTGAATCGTGGCTGGTCCGTACCCTCATTCCATTTACAGTGAACAGTGACTGAGTGCAGCACTGTCAGGAATGTTTTATTTGTGGAGTCCCCACGGTGTGGAAGCAGGCCATTCAGCCCAACATGTCCACACTGACCCTCCAAAGAGCATCCCACCCAGACTATTTCCCCCTACCCTACCTCTGGGGCCCTGCACTTCCCATGGCTAACCCACCCAGCCTGCACAACTCTGCACACTATGAGAAATTTAGCACGGCCAATCCACTCAACCTGCACGTCTTTGGACTGTGGGAGGAAACCGGAGCACCCGGAGGAAACCCACGCAGACACTGGGGGAATGTGCAAACTCCACACACAGTCCCCTGAGGCTGGAATTGAACCTGGGTCCCTGGCGCCGTGAGGAAGCAGTGCTAACCACTGCAGTGCTGCCCCGTGTCGTTCCTTTGGACATGATATTAAAGTGTGGCCCTTCCCGTCCTCTGGAATGGACATTATTAATTCATGGGAGTGCAGAGGGTTCTTCCCCAGTATCCTGGTGAAAATTCAGCCCCCCCCATCCCCCAGGCCGCCTGACCAACATCATTGGAAAGGCAGGTCTGGTCACCATCACATGGTAGGAGCTTGCTATTTATAAAAGAAAATGGCAGCTGCCTTTTTGACATTACAACAGCGACCACACTGCAGAAGGACTTCTTCCTTTGGGGACGTCCTGCGGTCATGAAAGGCGCTACACAAATTCAAGTCGGTCATTCTTCCAAAGATACCCATGCATTCTAAATACTCCAATTGAGGCGTACTGCATACACGTACAGAGGTATGTATCTGACCCCGTGCTAGCTTGCCTGCAGTTGCAGCATTTGTCCAGTTAATGGGAACTCTGTTACAGAGAGAACACGAATGAAGGTGATTCACAAAGCTACGAAAACGGACGATGAATTAGAAACCAAACTGGCGCTGCTGCTTTCTGTACACCAGGCATTTAACGTAATGAAGAGGTTCAACAGAGGAGTTGGCAGGAAAGCTGTTTCCACTTGTGGATAGAGACCAAAATTGAAGCTATGACTATGTCGGAGTCACTAATAAGTTCAAGAAGATCCCCAGGAGAAACCACTTCACCCAACAGCGGTTAGAGCATTCAACTTAATTATTTATTGTCATGTGCATTTTGTTGCAAAATAGAGTGAAACGTGTTGCAAAGTGTGCAGTGGATGAGGCAAATAACATGGTTACAAATCACACAACTCCAGGTTATAGTCCAACAGGTTTAATTGGAAGCACTCACTTGCAGAGCACCGCTCCTTCATCAGGTGGTAGTGAAGGACACAACTGTAAGGCACAGAAGATTCTGTGTTCTATGATCTTATTCTCCACAACCATCTGATGAAGGAACAGCGCTCCGAAAGTGAGTGCTTCCAAATATACCTGTTGGACTATCACCTGGCGTTGTGTGGATTTTAACTTTTTCCACCCCAGTCCAACACTGGCATCTCCAAATCACAAATAACATGGACACCTTTCCTGGGAAACTGGATAAACGCGGGAGAAATGACTCAGAGGTGACATTTGGATGAAGAGGAGTGGGAGCAGACTTGTTTGGAGTGTAATCACCCTTAGGATCAAGGGGAGGCCATTCGGCCTCTTGACCCCATTCTACCGTTCCCTGAGATCACAGCTGATCTGATTATTCTCCATTCTCCCTTATCCCCTGTTAACCTTTCACCCTCCCTTGGGCTAACAAGAATCTGTCTCCCTCAGCCTTAAAAATACTCAAGGTCTCTGCTCCTGCTGCCTTTTGGGAAAGACAGAATTCCAAAGACTTACGACTCTCCACAAGGAAAGGTTACTCCTCATCCCTGCCTTAAATGGGTGGCTCCCAATTCTTAAATAAGCACAAACTGGTTTGGCTGTCTGTGCTGCAAATTCTTTACAAACTTCCATTTCTACTGGTGTTACGAAGGAAGATCTGTGTAATCAGAACTTACTTGCATTGGAATTAGGATTAATTAAGGGCGATCTCAGGGAAGAATCCCAATGCCAGGGTAGACGGTGCGAGATGAAGGGAGATGGTGGTCACGTCACTGTGACTGGTAACCCAGAGAGCCAGGGTAATGCCCGAGGGAGACTGGTTCAAATCCCACCAGTCCTTGTGGAATTTAAAGTCGGTTGGTAAATTCGTGGAATTGTGAACTTGTCTCCGAAGCGGTGACTATGACGACCGACCCTCGACTGAAGGAAATCCACCACCTTCACCCTCATGGGTCACCCGTGGCACCTGATCCACGTGGGAGCACTCCATCACTGAAGGGGAAACCCTTGCGGAGGTGAAGGGGCTCACACGTTCGGGGACGAGCGAACGAGCAGGAAATTCCCCGGCTCAGGAATGACCGATCTGAGCAGTCGCTCATGGTTCACCCCCTTCCCTGTAAACAACTGAACTCCCCTTACCCAGGGGTTGGGTCATTTACCAAACATGAGCTCCCAACAAGGTATCCAAAAGTAAAATAATCAGCTGCTCACCCTCTTGCCGTCTTCGCCAGGATCCCCCTGTAGGTAAGGATGACACAGGATGTTATAACAGTGTTAATGGACAGCAGATACACCAGATCTTCATCCCTCTTTGAACAGAGGGGGATGGACACCAGATACAGGAGGTACACATTATTGATTGTCCTCAACTCGGAATGACATCGGAATTAGACAAGATCATATCAGAGCCTTTAGTCATGTAGAATCATAGACTCCTTGCGGTGTGGAAGCCATTTGGCCTGTCAAGGCCAGACTGACCCTCCGAGGAGCATCCCACCCAGACTCAACCCACTACACACCATCCCTGTAACCCTGCATTTCCCCTGGCTAACTCCCCCAGCCCGCACATCCCTGGACATTACGGGCAATTTAGCATGGCCAATTCACTTGAACCTGCTCAACTTTGGACTGTGGGAGGAAACTGGAGCACCCGGAGGAAACCCACGCAGACACGGGGGAGAATGTGCAAACTCCAGATAGAGAATCACCCGAGGCCGGAATCGAACCTGGGCCCCTGGTGCCGGGAGGCAGCGGGACTAACCACTGAGCCAGCCTGCTGCCCATTCGAGTCGCAGGGAGAAAGGGGTTGGTTGAATGAAGCTGGGCGGTAAAAGCTTTCATCTCGAACCAGCTCGGTCTTGAGAGGAACCCTGCCCTGTTTAAAAGCTCTCCAGTGCCACCCCCCGCACCCCCCCTTTAGTCAATGCCAACGCCCGTGACCCCTCTGGGCAAGGTTCATGTGCACCAGCTGCTTTTTATTTTGGATGGAGCCAGTAAAATTTCACAAGGGGACGATGCCCCAAACCGTATGGGTTGGGGGTCGAGGGGGCAAATCCTGACTACTCACCGGCTCTCCGTCTCTCCCGGGGGGTCCGGGAGGTCCCTGCGGTCCGGGAGGTCCTTCCACACCGACCACACGCTCCACCGCCACTCCGTCACCACGTTCCCGCACTGTGGTAGCGGCGGATCCTGGAGGACCCGGCGGGCCCTGGATCCCGGGGGATCCTTTCTCTCCTTTCGGACCGCGGTACCCGAATCCGGCGGTGCCCTGACCGGAGAGGGAAGGGGGAAGACGAGGGACGTGAGACCCGTGGTGCAGCCCATTGCCTCGCCCCTCACCCGGACAGCCTCATTCTGGGTACAGTGTTGGTCTCCCCTCCCCAAGGGTTCCTCATCAAACTCAACCCGGGGATTCCTGATCCTCTGGGATTTAACGGCTGCAGTGGGGGGGAGGATCAGGAGGCGGGAATTGGAGGTTCCTCGCTGGGTGGTGGTGGAGGGGGAGGTTACACAGATGGGGGACTCGGTAACAACAGTACAAAGCTGGGAGCGCAGAGGGGAGTGGACACAGGAATTGGTTGCCTGCGAGGACACGGGGCTTCAGGGATTGGATGGTCTGCCGATCTGGGCAGGGCTTCCAGGGATTGGTTGAGCCACTGCTCCAGGAACTGAACGGCTTCTGCCAACTAACAGGTCAAAGGTCGTCGACATGCCAGGGTCAAGGGGGGGGAGCCAGAAACAAAAACAGACCTTCGCACCCAAACCCCAACGGGCTCCCGTATTAAACACGTCAACTGATCCCATCCAGGGAGTTTGGTCGTGCCGTCGCAGCGCCGGCCCCTGGTGGAACATGGCCCCTTCTGACAGTCCGGGTCAGCGAGAGAACATTCCGGATCGTCGGTCGGAGCAGACTGAGGGAGCTCAATCCCTCAGCAGAGCAGAATGTGGGACATCAGTGACTGGCAGCTACATCTGCCCCTCAGGGAGGGATTCTCTCTCTCTCTCTCTCTTTGTCCATCAAACTGATAGCACAGACAGAGAGAGACAGAGAGACGCTCCTTCGTTTGTTGAGGGAGGGTTCCCGTGATATTAATGACAACAAAACAAGACGGGAAAGTTTTGTTTTTAAAATGCGGTGAGTGACTGTGATATGAAATACAGGGCAGTGGGAGCAGAAACTTCAAAAGGGGGACTGGAACTATTATTGGAAAAAGAGAAATTTGCAGCACTCTGTGGAAGGAGCCAGTGGATGGGTGGGGCGGAGGGTGGGACCAATTGGACTCCACCTTCAAAGAGTTAGAACAAGCGCAGTGGGCCGAATGGTGTCCTCTTGTGCTGAGGGTTACTGTGAGGTTGAAAGACCGTGCTGGATATACCATACCTTTTCACCCGGATCCCCTTTGTCACCCTGTAGGGGGGGGGGGAATAGACACAAACATAAAAAAACACATTAGGAACACAAGGGGGACCACCTGAAAGGTGCCAGGTCTCGCAATACTTCATTCAACCCGGAGCCCTGACTCACAGAGAGAGATCTCTAACTAAACGTTCCCAATTACCGCTGCCCCCGTCACAGCAAAACAAAACATTACATTTCAGGGGCACGGAGGTTTCGCCAGGACAAAGCCAACCCTGGTGCAATTTTTCTGCACCACTTCTGAAGCTACACACCACTTCCTCCGGCTTTTGGGCCTCCTCCAGTCGTCAGAGGAGGACAGGCCTCAAAACCAAGCATACATTGAATAGAGGCGGTCGGAATGACGAGGGGTTTTCGTGGGGTCAACGAGGGCAAACTGCTTCCATTGGCAGGAGGGCGTCAGTAACCAGAGGGACACAGGGCCTAAGAACCTGAGGTGGGGATGTGGAGAATTTTTTTTTAGGCGGTGAATGTGGAACAGGCTGATGAGAGGACAATGGAAACATATTCACTGAAGGCGAAATTCGGGCCTAGACTGAAAGAGCGAGAGGGTTGAAGTTAGCTCTTTCAAACAGTCAGCATAGGTGCAACGGGCAGAGTGGCCTGCTAACAGACACAATGATTTCCTGTTTTAATCGTCCCACATAGCGACTGAGTCCACTGGACATCTCATCGAAGCACCAGAGAGCTGAAAGACCTTTAGGTACTGCTGTAGGCCTACATTTCAGGCCTGGCAGCGAAGCGCAGGCTCTGACGAGACTGGAATGTTGGGGGTCTTCATTAATAAAGCACTCAGTCTGCGAGTGAGAAATGGTGGACAAGTTAGTGGAGTGAAACCAAGGTGAGATGATGGGAGATTTCTCTACATTTCACTCTCATACTCTCTCTGGAACAGGCCTGGGATTAAGTGCCTGAGTGGAACCAGATATGATGACTTTCCCAAAAGTAGGCAGGGGAGGGGGGGGGGCAGCAGAGTCTGTTGCTGGTTCTCCAGTTAGACCCCCTGCCACCCTCGCAACATTCACCTGTAATCCTCACCATTCTAATAAACAGTTGACGCCAGTGCGGTTGAGCACGGAGTTTGGGGGGGGGAGGGGGGGGGAGGTGATATTCACCGACGCACCTTCAGGACGGAAACAGTTTCTCACCTAGGTCTGGATATGACTCCTGGCCCGGGCCAGTGTGGTTGCCCCACGACCGCGCTCTCATGGCAGCCCCTCAGTTAGATCAACAAACCATCTCTACCGTCAGCTCAACAGGTTAGCACCACCTCAGGGCTTCAGTGAGCCCCCTGCACAGACAGTCATTTAGAGACTGATGGGTGGCAGCCTTTTCCAGGTAGGCCCGGTTCACACCTACCTTCTCTCCTTTGATGACTGTACCGAAACCAGCTCCACTCTCTCCTTTCGGCCCACTGTAAACCTTCTCTCCCACTGAGCCTGTGAAGGGACCAGAGAAAAACCAGTCACAAGGCTGCCTTTGTTTGACTCCTGGCAATTTTTAAAAATAGAATCCCTACCATGTGGAAACAGGCCTTTCAGACGAACAAGTCCACACCGACCCTCTGAAGAGTAACCCACCCAGACCCATTTCCCTCTATCCTATATCTACCCCTGACTAATGCACCTAACCTACATATCCCTGAACACTGTGGGCAATTTAGCACGGCCAGTTCACCTGACCTGACATCTTTGGATTGTGGGAGGAAACTGGAGCAAACCCACACAGACACGGGGTGAATGTGCAAACTCCACACAGACAGTTGCCTGAGGCTGGAATTGAACCCAGGTCCCTGGTGCTGTGAGGCAGCAGTGCTAACCACTGAGCCACTGTGCCACCAGCGAAAAAAACCCGCTGTACCACTTTCACTCGGTGAGTCATTGTCTCGGCTGACCCTGGCCTGTCCATTCAGGACCATGTCTCCAGGATCAATGGCAGTGCGGCAGCCCACACAGTGTCAGCCTCCAATCCAGGCCCACGTTCTCTCCAGATTTAACCCCAGGATCGAGCAGCAGTAGACAACTCTCCAGCCCTTCGAGCCTGCTCTGCTGTTCAGTGGGTGATCCTCAGCTTCGAAACCACTCCCTCCCATTCCCCATGGTGCCAAGAGACCCCCAGGTCTGTCCATGCCAGTCTTACACACACACACACACACACACACACACCCATACGCACACCCATCCATACACACACACACACACACATATATCCATACACACACCCATCCATACACACAGACAGCCATTTCAAACACACAACCATACGCGCACGCGCGCGCGCGCGCACACACACACACACACACACAGAAACACACACATCCATCCATACACACACACACACACACACACACACACACACACACACACACACAATCTCTCTCTGTGGTGGAATATCCATATCCCTGTGCCGGGGTGGGGGTGGGGAGGGGTAGGGAGGGGAGAATTCCAGAGGCTCATGAGCTTTGAGCAGAGGAAGGTCTGCTCGTATCACTCCTAAGGCCCTTTCTCCCGAGCCAACGTGTCCCGGCTTGGGAAGGAGGCAGGGTCAGATGGGATTGTCTCTCCTTCTCCTCAACTCCGGAGAACATTAGCCCCAACATACTCAGCTTCCTGTCATCAAAACCACCCCCCCCCACCCCGGCCTCCCCAAACCCTGGCCCTAATCGAGTGGATAATGGCTGCACAGTCTCCAATGTGAGTACGTGGTTGTGGAGAGTAAGGCTGCACCAGGATTCCAGATGTGGTCACACTGTGCTACTACCTTCACTCCTGTACTCCAAACCTCTCGGAGTAAAGGCCTACAACGTGATTCCCTTCTCATCAGCACGAGCTCACTGACCTATCCTCACTCCAAGTCCCATCAAGCCCTCGCACCCTCTTCCTGCTGGGCCGATGCCTGTTTCGGGCGCACGGACATCCCCAGGCCCCCCTCCTCTCGGCTGGACGCAGGGTCTACTGCACGTTCTCTCTTCCACATGAGGCCTAGGAGTGGGGGGGGGGCCTATTGGCCCAGCACTGACACCCACAGATGAGCTGCCCAGCATGGCCTCGCTGCTGGTGGGCTGCAGCTGTGTGCTGATCGGCCAACATCACCACGGTAACTCAAAAGGCAGTGATTCATGGTTGTGGAGTGCCTTTTTGGGCGGTTGGGGGGTCGTTCAGAGGGCGAGGCTAGGTGCTATGCAAATGCACCTCCTCTCAGAGGGCATGGCTAGGTGCTATGCAAATGCACCTCCTCACCATCTTTCCCAAATGAGGAGCTTTCCCATCACAGAGAGGTGGGGTTCGGCTGAGAGACATGAGGAAGACGGGGGGGGGGGGCTGGGGGTGTAGACAGCAGGAAAGAAACCGACAGAGATCAAGGGCAGGGTGAATTCGGAAGGGGGCGCCCAGTGGGAAGACGCTAGGCCAGACGCGACCTGGGGAGGGGGTCACCCCTGTCATGGGAGACCAGTGCCCTGAATGGGATCTGCCCAGAGTGGCCAGCAGCTAACTCAACATGTCCCAACTCTGATTTGGAGGTGCCGGTGTTGGACTGGGGTGTACGGAGTTTTTTAAAAAACCACACAACACCGGGTTATAGTCCAACAGGTTTAACTGGAGCCACACTAGCTTTCGGAGCGCTGCTCTTTCAACACAGCCACGAGATGAAGGAGCGTCACTCCAAAAGCTAGTGCTTCCAAATAGACCTGTTGGACTCTAACCTGGTGTTGGGTGGTTTGTAACTTTGTCCCAGCTCTCTGTGGTATTTATCTCCCGCCCTCCCTAATCCAGAGCAACAATGCAGAGAACCATTAAATCCAACAGCACAAGTAATAGTTAAACGCTGCAGTTATTCTAAGTTCCTCACCCACTGTTTGATGTTGACACTCACTCGGCAGAGCCCTCACTTCCTGAAATGCTGCTTGCCTGCCCTGCACTTTGGTTTTCAACCACAAGAGGGTACTGCAGTCCCACAGAACAGCTCGAGAAAGGGTTCAAATCCCATCCACCAGCCAAGAGACAGAGTATCAGCTTCCTGTAACCTTCCAGCACGACACTTCTCCCAGTATGTCACACAGTGTGAACCTCTTTCCAAATCTGCCCTGGAGCTAACTTGCTTCTCATTAACATACCTGCATCAATACTAGCAGCATCAATAGAAAGTCATTTCACTAAGTTCCACGTCACTTCACTGAGTAATATTTTAAAAGACAAAATCACTGCAGAAATGTAAGGATTGACGGTGCAGCGCTCACTCAGCACTGATCCTCTGACAGTGCGACACCCCCTCAGTACTGACCCTCCAACAGTGCGGCACGCCCTCAGCACTGACCCTCCGATAGTGCGGCACTCCCTCAGTACTGACTCTCCGACTGTGCGGCACTCCCTCAGCACTGACCCTCCGACAGTGCGGCACTCCCTCAGCACTGACCCTCCGACAG
Organism: Hemiscyllium ocellatum; assembly: GCF_020745735.1. NCBI lineage: Eukaryota > Metazoa > Chordata > Chondrichthyes > Orectolobiformes > Hemiscylliidae > Hemiscyllium > Hemiscyllium ocellatum. Next base: position 99,293,938 of record NC_083407.1, on the reverse strand, counting down.
TGCGGCACTCCCTCAGTACTGACCCTCCGACAGTATAACATTCCCTCAGCACTGACCCTCCGACAGTATAACATTCCCGCAGCACTGACCCTCCGACAGTGCGGCACTCCTTCAGCACTGGCCCTCTGACAGAGCGGCACTCCATCGGCACTGACCCTCCAACAGTGCGGCGCTCCATCAGCACTGACCCTCCGACAGTGCGGCGTGCCCTCAGCACTGACCCTCCAACAGTGTGGCACACCCTCAGCACTGACCCTCCGACAGTGTAATATTCTCTCAGCACTGACCCTCCGACAGAGCGGCACTCCATCAGCACTGACCCTCCGACAGTGCGGCGCTCCAACAGCACTGTCCCTCCGACAGTGAGGCGCGCCCTCAGCACTGACCCGCCAACAGTGCGGCACTCCCTCAGCACTGACCCTCCGATAGTATAACATTCCCTCAGGACTGACCTTCCGACAGTGCAGCACTCACTCAGCACTGACCCTCCGACAGTGTAACATTCTCACAGGACTGGCCCTCCGACAGTGTAATACTCCCTCAGCACTGTCCCTCCGATAGTGCGGCACTCCCTCAGCACTGACCCTCCGACAGTGCGACGCTCCATTGGCACTGTCCCTCCAACAGTGCGGCGCGCCCTCAGCACTGACCCTCCAAGAGTGTGGCACACCCTCAGCACTGACCCTCCGATAGTGTAACATTCTCTCAGTACTGGCCCTCCGACAGTGCGGCACTCCCTCAGCACTGACCCTCCGACAGTGCAGCACTCCCTCAGCACTGACCATTCGAAAGAGTGGCACTCCCTCAGTACTGACCCTCCGACAGTGCAGCACTCCCTAAGCACTAACCCTCCGACAGTGCGGCACTCCCTCAGCACTGACCCTCCGACAGTGCGGCACTCCCTCAGCACTGACCCTCCGTCAGTGCGGCGCTCCCTCAGCACTGACCATCCGAAAGAGTGGCATTCCCTCAGTACTGACCCTCCAACAGTGTGGCACTCCCTCAGCACTAACCCTCCGACAGTGCGGCACTCCCTCAGCACTGACCCTCCGTCAGTGCGGCGCTCCCTCAGCACTGACCATCCGAAAGAGTGGCACTCCCTCAGTACTGACCCTCCGACAGTGCAGCACTCCCTCAGCACTGACCCTCCGACAGTGCGGCACTCCCTCAGCACTGACTCTCCGACAGTGTAACATTCCCTCAGAACTGACCCTCCGACAGTGCGGCACTCCTATCAGCACTGGCCCTCCGACAGTGCAGCACTCCCTCAGCACTGACCCTCCGACAGTGCGACACTCCATCAGCACTGACCCTCCGACAGTGTAACATTCCCTCAGGACTGACCCTCCGACAGTGCGGCTCTCCCTCAGCACTGACCCTCCAACAGTATAACATTCCCTCAGGACTGACCCTCCGACAGTGCAGCACTCCCTCAGCACTGACCCTCCGACTGTGCGGCACTCCCTCAGCACTGACCCTCCGACAGTGTAACATTCCCTCAGGACTGACCCTCCGACAGTGCGGCACTCCTTTAGCACTGGCCCTCCGACAGTATAACATTCTCTGAGGACTGGCCCTCCAACAGTGCAGCACTCCCTCAGTACTGACCCTCCGACAGTGCGGCAATCCCTCAGCACTGACCCTCCGACAGTGCGGCACTCCCTCAGCACTGACCCTCCAACGGTGTAACATTCCCTCAGGACTGGCCCTCCGACAGTGCGGCGTGCCCTCAGCACTGACCCTCTGATGGTGCGGCGCTCCCTCAGCACTGACCCTCCGACAGTGCGGCGTGCCCTCAGCACTGACCCTCTGATGGTGCGACACTCCCGCAGCACTGACTCTCTGATGGTGCGGCGCTCCCTCAGCACTGACCCTCCGACAGTGCGGCACTCCCTCAGCACTGACCCTCCAACAGTGCGGCACTGCCTCAGTACTGACCCTCCGACAGTGCAGCAATCCCTCAGCACTGACCCTCCGATAGTGCGATACTCCTTCAGCACTGACCCTCCAACAGTGTGACACACCCTCAGCACTGACCCTCCGACAGTGTAACATTCTCTCAGTACTGGCCCTCCGACAGTGCGGCATTCCCGCAGCACTGACCCTCCCACAGTGCGGCACTCCCTCAACACTGACCCTCCGACAGTATAACATTCCCTCAGCACTGACCCTCCGACAGTGCGGCATTCCCGCAGCACTGACCCTCCCACAGTGCGGCACTCCCTCAGCACTGACCCTCCGACAGTATAACATTCCCTCAGCACTGACCCTCCGACAGTGCGGCACTCCCTCAGCACTGACCCTCCAACTGTGCAGCACTCCCTCAGCACTGACCCTCCAACGGTGTAACATTCCCTCAGGACTGGCGCTCCATCAGCACTGTCCCTCCGACAGTGCGGCGTGCCCTCAGCACTGACCCTCTGATGGTGCGGCGCTCCCTCAGCACTGACCCTCCGACAGTGCGGCGTGCCCTTAGCACTGACCCTCTGATGGTGCGACACTCCCGCAGCACTGACTCTCTGATGGTGCGGCGCTCCCTCAGCACTGACCCTCCGACAGTGCGGCACTCCCTCAGCACTGACCCTCTGATGGTGCGACACTCCCTCAGCACAGACCCTCCAACAGTGTGGCACTCCCTCAGCACTGACCCTCTGATGGTGCGGCGCTCCCTCAGCACTGACCCTCCAACAGTGTGGCACTCCCTCAGCACTGACCCTCTGATGGTGCGACACTCCCTCAGCACTGACCCTCCGACAGTGCGGCGCTCCCTCAGCACTGACCCTCTGATGGTTCGGCGCTCCCTCAGCACTGACCCTCTGATGGTGCGACACTCCCTCAGCACTGACCCTCCAACAGCGCGGCACTGCCTCAGCACTGACCCTCCGATAGTGCGGCACTCCCTCAGCACTGACCCTCTGACAGTGCAGCGCTCCCTCAGCACTGACCCTCCGACAGTGCGGCATTCCCTCAGCACTGACCCTCTGATGGTGCGGCGCGCCCTCAGCACTGACCCTCCGACAGTGCGGCATTCCCTCAGCACTGACTCTCTGATGGTGCAGTGCTTCTGAAGCACTGACCCACTGATGGTGCGGTGCTCCCTCAGTACTGACTCTCTGACAGTGCAGCACTCCCTCAGCACTGACCCTCTGATGGTGCGGCGCTCCCTCAGCACTGACCCTCCGACAGTGCGGCATTCCCTCAGCACTGACCCTCTGATGGTGCAGTGCTCCCTCAGCACTGACCCTCTGATGGTGCGGCGCGCCCTCAGCACTGACTCTCTGATGGTGCAGTGCTTCCTAAGCACTGACCCTCTGATGGTGCGGCACTCCCTCAGTACTGACCCTCTGATGGTGAGGCGCTCCATCAGAATTGTCCCTCCGACAGTGCGGCGCATCCTCTGACAGTGAGGTACCCCCTCGGCACTGACCCCCAGACAGTGCGGCTTTCCCTCGGTGCTGACCCTCCAACAGTACGGCACCCCCCTCCGCACTGACCCTCTGACATTGTAACATTCCCTCAGGACTGACCCTTCTACAGTGAGCACTCTCTCAGGACTGACCCTCCCACAGTGCAGCACTCCTTCAGTACTGACCCTCTGCAAGTGCAGCACTCCTTCAGTATTGACCCCCTGACAGTGCAGCACTCCTTCAGTATTGACCCCCTGACAGTGTAGCACCCTTTCATTACTGACCTATGACAGTGCAGCACTCCCCTCAGTACTGACTGTCTGATAATGCAGCGCTCCCACTGCACTGACCCTCTGACAGCATGGTACTCCCTTGGCACTGATCCCCAGACAGTGTGGTGTTCCCTCGGTGCTGACCCTGCGACAGTGTGGCACTCCCTCGGCACTGACCCTGCGACAGTGTGGCACTCCCTCAGCACTGACCCTGCGACAGTGTGGCACTCCCTTGTACTGACACTTTGATAGTGCGACAATCCCTCTGCGCTGACCCTCTGACAGTGTGGCACTCCCTTGGTACTGTCCCTCAGATAGTCCACTTGTCAGAGCTGTATGGGGAGCAGGAGGGATGGGTGGAGCGAGGGTGTGATGGGTTGGAGTGGATTCTGGGGCTGTGATGGAGCCACCCACTCTGTGACAGACTGAAATGAGAGTGAGGTTGTTGAAGGGGAACTGTGAATCCAGTGATGAATTCCTACCTCTGTCTGCTCCTGAGACTTGTATCCGTCTGCTCCCCTCCTCAGCTGGTCTGGTATGCTGTCGTTCGATAGTGAGGGGAGGGGGCCGCACTGGTGTGTGTTCTGGGAGATGATGCGTAGGAGGTGTCACCTGTAAATAAAGCAGAGTTTGTTCAAGAAGCTAGTTTCTATCGAAGAATACCAAAAGGGAGTTGGCAAGTGGCTCCATAGTGCAATGTCTTAATCAGCTTCTTTCTCTGGTGTAACTGTCAATCCCAAATACAACATCTCCAAAATGTAATACCATCCACAGCATTTACTCCAGCAACTGAAAGGGAGGAGAGGATAGACAGGGGAAGGAGATACAGAGGGAAAGGTCAGAGGGGCAATGGGAAGGAAGGAGCAAAGAGAAGACACTTGGACTCAGCCTGTGCATGTGTTGGGTAAGAAAGCATTTTAATCTTTAATTTATGCAAAGCCAATTTTGTGTAATTTGGACTGTAATTTGTAGTTGGTATTGCAGTAAAATTTGCTGTTTAAAATTCCATCATGGTGAGCCTTCAATGGGTTGATTTTGGTGGGTACGTTGAAACAGTAGCCCAGTTAAGAAGTGAAAATCACTGGATTCTCAGTAACTAACTCAGATTGGCCATTTGTGTGCGGAGCACATATAAATAGCCAGCTTAGTGTGACTTAGCATTGGTGTGTGACTTACAATGGAGTGCTCGAGTGAAGCATCTTAAGGCATTTAGCAGCAGAGGGAGTGAAGTGAATCAATGCAGCTGATTGATGAATAGGATTGGTGAGTATTTTGAGTCTTCAAAGTAAAAGAAAAGCCATTAGTTTGTGTTTTGATCTCTAATGTTTCCCCCTTCTCTTAAAAATAACTTGTTAGATATGAGATTGATAGAGATACATCAAAAAGGAGAAAATATAATGAAGTGTTCATAGTCGGAATTCTGTAAGTACAAAGGGCAAGGATACCAGAGTGGTTTATTATTTAAATAAAATACACGAGAGCTGGTAGGCCGGATGATGTGTTGCAGCTGTAGCACCTGGGAGCCTCTGAACACCAAGGTGATCCACAGGGAACACATCTATCGTCAACACTTACAGCTTGAGCAACTTCAGAGCTGGAACACGACAGTGCACCACATCAGGGAAGGGCAAAGCTACAAGGACGCCCTGTTCCAGGATGCGGACACACCTCTGAGATTAGGCAATTCGTACTAGGTCAGCGATCCAGGTCAGGATGGTGTGATTGTAACTGAGACGGGTCAGGGGTCACAAGGAGGCTCCGCCCCCCCGGAATGATCCGGCAGTGACAAAGTTCCTGTGTGCTGTGGAGGTGAGAGTGTGGAGTACATGGGGGGATGAGTGCACTGAGCATGACACCGTGGGGCAGGGAGGTATTCAGGTGGGCGATGGAATTAACCGTGTTGGAGTGGCAGGTGAAAACTTCGCTCGCGGGATACATACCGTGCTCTGCAGCTGTCAGTGCAAGTCTGATAGCTGGATTAGGGACATCTCCTCTGGGCTGGAGGGAACTCGCACAGGGAGGGCAGGCATCCAGTTGTCCCAGTAACATTGAGAGGACTGGAAAGGAGGTTCTGCTGAAAGGTTTCACACAGCGACAGAACTGTCGGGTTTGAGGGATCCCTGTGCACGACTCGCAAAACATTCACATACACATGCTGCAAGTTCGAGGGAAGGCAGGTGGATATTTCACAGGGGATGGAATACAAAACGATGGAGGTCTTATAGAAGGCACTAGGCAGACCAAGGCTGGGATAAAGTGAACAGTTTTAGTTCCCTTACCTCAGGAAAGGTATACTGACAGTGGAGGCAGTGCCAACAAGTGCGGTGCTAGAAAAGCACAGCCGGTCAGGCAACATCCGAGGAGCAGGAGAGTCAACGTTTCAAGGGTAAGCTCTTCGTCAGGATTGAGACGGGAAGCAGGACAGAGAAACTTCACTCTGGAATATGGAGGGACTGCCTTATGAGGACGAGCTGTGTCGGGTGGACTTGTCCTAATTGAAGTTCGGAGGAATGAGAAGCGACCTTATTGAAACGTCTCAGTGGGCTTGACAGGGTAGATGCTGAGAGGCTGTCCACACTCAGAGAGTCGAGGACCAGGGGGCAACATCTCAGCAGAAGGGGTCGTCCACTTAACACAGAGACAAGGGGGAGATCCCCCTTTCGAGAGGGGAGGGGAAGTGAATCTGTTGAATTCTCTCCCACAGATGGCTGTTGCGACTGGGTTCTTGAGTATCTCTCAAGGCTGAGATAAAGAGGTTTTTAAGTCAGTCAGGGGCATGGGGAAAAGGCAAGGCCGTGGAGTTGAGGGCAATCAGATCGGCCGCCATCTCGTCGAATTGTGGAGCAAATTTAATGGGCCTCGCCTACGTTTCATGGCCTTTGTCCTCTGGTAGAAGGGAAGGAAAGGAAGGGGGATGCGGGAGGCAGGCAGGAAGAAGGGAGCGGTGACAGGAAAGGAAAGACGGAAGGAACAAGGGAGAGCAGGAATGGGGGGCAGGGCTGAAGGAAGAATAGAGAAAGGGAGGAGGGAGGGGAGGGAACATGGGCGTTAACGAGGAAAACAGGATTCTCCAAAAGGAAGTGGTGTCTGAGTGGAGAAAACAAATTCCATTTCTATAGCGCCTTCCGACAACAGCACAGCCCAACGCACTTAAACAGGAGAAAGAACTGCAGGTGCTGGAGATCTGAAACAAAAAAGAAAGACACAGGAACTGCTGGGCAAACTCAAAAAATCTGTGGGTAGGAAGCAGAGTTGAGATTCCAGGCCTGCGATAGTTTCTGAAATGTAAGATGGCAGCCGATTGGTGACAACCATGGGATAATAACAATCTGCTTCAGGTACATGGCTTGTGCGGTGAACACTGAGCAGGACCCATGAAGAGAACTCCCTGCTCTGAAGAGTACCGCGGGAGCAGCTGGGCCGGCCTCTGTTGAACATCTCAGCTGAAAGCCAGGCTCTCGGACAGTGCAGGCCTCCCTTCGGTACAATCGCTGGGAAGAGAGTGTCCATTTAGCTTACGTTCCCCGTTCTCTGAAGTCACTCTGAAACCCATCCCCTTTGAAGCCACTGATAAGACAATCGATGCAAAGGAGAGGAAATGTGGAGAATTGAGTTTGAGTTCAAACTCGGGCCTGTCATCGCCTAGCAACCGAGAGTTATGTGATCTGAGCTGGCACAGACTGAACAACACAATCCACACTTTGAACTGACTTGGGTTAAGTGGTTCAATCAGCCCTCAAAGCGGGACATTGTCCCTCAGAATGTGGATGTGGGACTGGATTTGAACGGGCCTTTGTTTTCGAACGGCGGAGACAGGTGGATATCATAAAAGCCGCACTGTGGGCCCCACTGCACTTAACCCCATTCATCGACTCCACCTTCGCGCCCCCCCCCCCCCGAGTTAGTTTCCTCATTTGAACCCTTGCACGCTCTCCATTTCCTTTATCGTGGTCGCCAACACGGTCAGTGAGTATCAGAGACGGATTTGTAACCAGGAGGAACAGCCGAATGCTGGAAGTCTGACAGCCTCCGGTGCAAGGTGCCCAGCGGGATCGGGCAGCAGCCGCGCGGGCAGGGACACAGAGATCACGGCCTGGACCTTCACCTAGTGGCAACTACTCTGTGGCGCACAGGGCCTGATTCCAAGATTCCCGGCGGCCCTTTGGCATGGGATGAGGGTGAAGGTGGCGAGGGGAGAGGGAGTGACTAGGGGTGGGAGGGAAGGGGTTAGCACAGAAGGTAGACAGAGTCATGAGGGGGGAGGTGGGGTGTTAGGTGGAGGGGTGAAGGCTTCTAACACAACTGGGAAGAATCTCGGAGACCTGAGAACGGACCTTGTCACCAGCCTCACTCATTCACCAGGACAGGCCTACCCAGTGCCTCCATCCATCCATCCATCCCACCTTCCCCAGACCGAACAGCATGTGTTTGTAACAGTAGACCTCTGGCGCGTTGAGAATTTTCCTGGATCGAGGTACCACCTCAACTGGTGAAAGTCCTGTCCGATACATCGGGTCAAAACCCCTTCGTTTAAACTGGAATAGCTCAGAGAGATGGGCAGGATTGTAATGACCAGGGTGGGGATGACACAGGGAGAAGCAAAGGAAATGTTTATGGCAGGCCAGGGGTCACAAAGAAAGGGGCGACGATGCAAGGCCAGAGCAGATGGCAATGAACAGGAAAAGAATCCCCGAAGCGGTGCTCCCCAGGCGTGATACCCGTCAGGAGCAGAAGCAATCACTGATAGAGTAAACAACAGTGAGATTGTGCTGGAAATTGCTGCATTCTGTGTTGTGTCTGGGTGACTGCACAGTGCCTCTTTGGGACGCTGATCCTTACACTCACCAGGCTGGTGCAGTGGGCCATAGACAGGGATATCCCTCACACTCACCGGGCCGGTGCAGTGGGCCCTAGACAGGGATATCCCTTACACTCACCAGGCCAGTGCAGTGTGCCATAGACAGGGATATCCCTTACATTCACCAGGCCGGTGCTTTGGGCCCTGGACAGGGATATCCCTTACACTCACCAGGCCGGTGCAGTGGGCCCTGGGCAGGGATATCCCTTACACTCACCAGGCCGGTGCAGTGGGCCCTGGGCAGGGATATCCCTTACACTCACCAGGCCGGTGCAGTGGGCCCTGGGCAGGGATATCCCTTACACTCACCAGGCCGGTGCAGTGGGCCCTGGGCAGGGATATCCCTTATACTCACCAGGCCAGTGCAGTGGGCCCTGGGCAGGGATATCCCTTACACTCACCAGGCCGGTGCAGTGAGCCATAGACAGGGATATCCCTTACACTCACCAGGCCGGTGCAGTGAGCCATAGACAGGGATATCCCTTACATTCACCAGGCCGGTGCAGTGGGCCCTGGGCAGGGATATCCCTCACACTCACCAGGCCGGTGCAGTGTGTCCTGGACAGGGATATCACTGTGGGAAGAACATTACAGCACAACGACCACGAGTCACTCATGTCTCAGAGCATGGTCCCTGTTATCAGGTCGGAAAGGAACTAGGTAGTCTGCGCACAGCAAGATCCCACAAGCAGTGATGGGATCGTGCGCCTGTTTCAGTCGCTGCTGACTGAGCAATAAATATTGGCCTGGACACCAGGCAGAACTCTCCTCCATGAATCCGAGACGTGGTACCTTTTATCTCTTCAGAAAGAGCAGGCAGAGTCTTGTCTTAACAACCCGTCTGAAAGATAGCGCTTCTGTCGGATTTGTAGCGCTCCGTCCGTAACAGCCTCAATTCCTTGGAGTGAGACGTGCACTCTGCCCTTCTGACCTTGGGGTGAGAATACTACCCTCTGACCCACAGCCAATACCTGAAGCTGTTGGCAAGGTGCTTTCAGATCCTCTGAGCACATGGAAGGATGCTATATAAATGAAAGTTCTTCCGTTCTTCATAGAAGTGTGTGGTTGTGTTGAATTTTGTAAACATGCAGTGCGGTAGCAGGCTTGTGGCCACTAATGCACGGTTAGTCATTAACACTTACCAAGACATTTGCTAAGGTCTGGAATAGCATGGGGCTTTCCGAGTGGATACTGCAGAGATGGTCACCACCATCTCAGTCCCAAAGTGACGGCAGGTCTGGCATGGGGAATTCGCAACCAACTATACTGAGCGTTCCTGGAGAACAGACCAAACATAGGCAACACTTCACATCCCAGAATGAAGGAGCCTCTGCCCTGGGTCCAGCTGCTGTTTACGGAGCTCTATGCAATGATTTCTGCCAAGTATGGTGAAACAGAAAAGAAAGGAAGAGTTGCATTTTTGTAGCGCCATTCACGATCACTGGATATCCCAAAGCAAGTCACAGCTTTCAAAACGTAGTTACTATTCTAAGACATTCAGAAATGTGGCAGCCATTTAGATTAGATTAGATTAGATTAGACTTACAGTGTGGAAACAGGCCCTTCGGCCCAACAAGTCCACACCGACCCGCCGAAGCGCAACCCACCCATATCCCTACATTTACCCCTTACCTAACACTATGGGCAATTTAGCTTGGCCAATTCACCTGACCCGCACATCTTTGGACTGTGGGAGGAAACCGGAGCACCCGGAGGAAACCCACGCAGACACGGGGAGAATGTGCAAACTCCACACAGTCAGTCGCCTGAGGCGGGAATTGAACCCGGGTCTACAGGCGCTGTGAGGCAGCAGTGCTAACCACTGTGCCACCGTGCCGCCCACAAATTGGAGCACAGCAACCTCCTAGAAACAAGCAATGTGACAATGAACAGATTTACTGTGCTGCTTTGAGATGGTGATTGAGGGATTAATACTGGCCAGGACAGAAGGACTCCCTGCTCTGTTTCAAACATGGGATGGTGATAATGTTGGCATGTACAGTGTATACACGGGTCAGAGTTTGGGGAGCAGCATTTACAGGTGGAGGTAAGTATAAAGGTTGCAGACTGCTAAACAGCCTGTAGTACTCTGTACCTTCCATGTAACGCGCTGCAAAGAGAGATGTGTCACTTCTGCGCTCATCAGGGCTAATGCAAGAATACCAAACTGCAAACAATCACAACAATTGGCCCTACAGGAGAAAAGGATATGCCTCTGGGCAGCCGAGAGCTCCTCATTCTTCTCTCAAGGCCTTATCTCCTGTGCAAGAAGCAATTGTGCTTGTTTGAAGTTGTATTGTATTCTGCCTGATTAGTGCAACGTACAAAACTTCAGCAACACATCCCTCTCTTCGGCAAGATCTGTATCTCCCTCTCTGTTTCCCTGATTCTCACCTGGAACAGAGGATTCAGTGAAACGCTGTAGCACCAGCTACATTCTTGACTTAGATGGTCGACATTTAAGACCACTGTATCTGTATATTTCTCAAAATATAAATGGGCAACGGAGGTTACAAGAGCAAGTCTAACTCAAGCTGGTACAGGGGAAGTGCAATATCTCGGGCTATTTTTAATCACGAGTACAGAAATCCAGACAGCTTTTGTCAGTCGCATCTAATAAATTCCCCAGTGCAGACTGCAACGTGGCCCTCCTCAGCATTCATTGCTGCCCTTATCTGAATTGATACAATAAGTGCCGTTCACACACCAGACAGTTTACAGCGCAGGAGTCCACTCGGCCTCTTGTGTCTGTGTTGGCCCTCTGCGGGATCAATTCGCCTTGTCCCACTCCCCTCACCTCCTCCGCCCTGTGCTTTCTGACCTACAACAGCCACTGGTTCAGCAGGAAACTCTCATTCCTGTTTTCAAATCCCTTCCTGGAAGATCTCTTCCCTCCACACCAGCCCCCCCAACCCCCACCCTCGGCCACCAAGGGAAATCCTTCCCGTGTCCAGTCGAGCCTGACAGGAATTTTGCATATCCCAATGTGATCAGCTCTAATTTCTCTAAAGTCTATCGAGAACATGGGCCCAGTTTGCTCAGTCCCTCCTGAGGAGACAATCTAGCCATTGCAATCTGTTATAGCCTTTACTGTAATCCCTCTACGGTAGACAGAGAGAGAGAGAGAGAGAGAGAGAGAGGGCAGGCACGGAGAGAGAGAGAGAGAGAGAGAGAGAAGACAGAGAGAGAGAGAGAGAGAGAGAGAGAGTAGACAGAGAGAGAGAGAGAGAGAGAGAGCAGGCACAGAGAGAAAGCGAGAGCAGGCACAGAGAGAAAGAGAGAGAGAGAGAGAGGGGGCAGGCACAGAGAGAGAGAGAGAGGGAGGTAGAGCAGGCACAGAGACAGAGAGAGAAATAGAGAAAGACAGCAACACTTGGGCAGATTCTCAGTCTCTGTCAGGGAGAAAGCATCCTTCAGGACAGTGAGGTGGAACTGTGTGCTGTGCCTGCGCGTGTGTTTAAAAGAGTGCAGAGAGAAAAGAATTAAAACAGCAGAAGCACTCAGCAAGACTTTCTCATATTAATCTCAATGTCTAATGGAGAAAAATTGAAAACATCTGCAGGTTTATGGAGAGGGGACGATGCGGTGGTTTCATGTGAGGAATCCTCCACACTGGTGATTACATTGGTCACAGCAAATTGCACTTCAGTTTGATTGCACGGGATGAGCTGACCTCTCCGCTGGGGCTAATTCAGCTCAGGTTACAGCATTGGCTGTTGTGTTTTCCCACAGCCCAGAGTGCGGGCAGTACAGTCACATGCATTTCTGTGAAACATTTACTCCCCCAGGGGGGCGTGGGGGCTATGGGAAGCTCTGAGTCAATATGCATCCCTTAGGTGAAGAAAAATGATGGCTGTAGTCACGTCTACAGGCTCACGGCACAGAAACAGGCCATTAAGCCCCTCACGGCCCATGCTAGTATTAATGCCGCACAGAGGCCTCCGACCTCCACTCATCCTTTGAACATATCTGTGGGATATAGGAAATTTATGGTTCTTCTGCAATTCTAAAATTCATTATATAAAAAATAACTGAACTCCATCAGTGTGCAATTGTTTCAGCCAGGAGCTGAGTCAACAAGAATGTGAACTCTGTGGAGGAAATGCTAATTGGTTTGCTAAGAATGTAATAAATGGTTAACCCTAGTTCGAAGGGCTTCGTGACAGGATGCTGTAAAGAGGCAGGATGAGGGGCAAATAGCCTGACATCAGGAATGAGCATGTTTTCCACAGATAAGACCAGATAAGACATGAGATAAGCAGGAGGGTCTCAGGGAAGTGGAGGATGTAAACAAGGGGGGAAACAATGAAATAAGAAAAAAACATATAGGAACCAAATTGTATAAATATCGAGTATTTGTTGAATTTGGGGTGTGTTTTGTCCCTGCCTTGTAGACATCACACCCACTTACAAGTGTGAAATAAAGAGCTCTGCTGATTCAGATCTTGCCTCGGACTGAAATTACTGCAGTGTGTGAGCTTTGATTCTCACAACTGGCGCCCAACGTGGGGCAGTCCGGGATGTTCTTCCATCGCCGGGGGGAGTGGCTGGCCCTGGATACTGGGAAGACGCGTCCCGTTCCCCATTGAGGAGCGGTCTCGTGTCCCGGTTCGGTCCGCTCCCTTGGGCGACTGGTACGAATCCCACAAGAGAGACATCTGAATCAGACAGTGACAGGCAGTTGATAGAATATACGGCGGAAACGTGGCCAGGCAACTCTGTGCACAGACCAAGGTAAGAAAACTGACTTTTAAGTATTGCCTTGGTGGCTGAGATTGAGTATTAGTAGTTAGTAAGGGACTAACGAAGGAACTCAATATGGATTGTGCCATGGGTAAGGGACAAGCCTCTGGGGATAACAAGGCAATGAAAGAGGAGGCGGGGTCCCTTGCAGTATACCTCCTGAAAGTCTGTTGGGGAGGATGTTGCGTGAATGGACGCGCAATACTTGTACAAGGGTAAAGGATAAAAAGAAAATGATTAAATATTGTTGCTTTGTATGGACTAAGGAATTTTTCGTCCCGCCGTCTTCAGGCCAAAGTACGGTTCAGACGAGGATTGGGTATGTCAGTATTTAGAGTTGTATGTGCATGCAAAGCAACCTTTTAGCCAAGAGGAGGCGGACTATGTGTCCTGTTGGAAGGGCAGTTTGGGAATGCTGGTAGTGAAGACAAAGGATTCCCCCTTTGCCCCACCCAGTCCCTGGGATCCTCTTAGCTGTTTGCCCGCCCCCCCCCCCCCCCGTACCATAGAATCAGATTAGGTGAAGACGGGGGAGGAGGGGAGACAGACAAGACAGGGACAGGGAACAGATGACTCACAAGAGGAGGACGAAGGAGCGGTGGACGGGGATGTTGTTGTTCCTGACCTTCACTCCTCGCTAGAAGAAAGAGAAGCTAAAGTAGACGTAGAGGAGGCCTCCGCAGGGCCTAAATCAAAGCTTAAGGGGGCGAAACAAAAGAAAAAGGGGAATAACGTAACGACTTGTCCCCTTCGGGAGGTACCAATAGGGGACAAGGAGATTGGGTTTGTGTGTGTTCCCCTCACCAGTGGGGAGGTCAGAACATTTAAAAAGGAAATGACAGTCCTGGTTGAGGATCCAGTAGGATTGTCTGAACAAATTGATCTATTTTTGGGGCCCAGTCTGTATACGTGGGCTGAGTTAATGTCTATTTTGAATATACTATTTACTGGGGAGGAAAGGGGACTTATATGGGGATGCTGGACAGGGAGAGATGAAGTTTCCCCTCAGAGACCCCCAGTGGGAAAATCAAAACCCGGAGCATAGAGCAGAAATGAGGGAATTGAAAGACCTGATTCTAAAAGGAATAAGGGAGGCAGCTCCGAAGTCGCAGAATCTGACTAAAGTCTTTGAAGTTAGTCAGGAGAAAGATGAGACTCCTTCAGCTTTCTTGCAGAGTTTAAGAGACTCAATGCGGAAATATTCTGGCATGAACCCTGAGGACCCAGTGGCACAGGGTCTTTTGAAAGTACATTTTGTGATAAAGGCATGGCCAGACATACAGAGAAAGACACAGAAGATAGAAGGGTGGAGTGAAAAACCATTAGATGGACTGTTAAGAGAGGCACAGAAAGTGTTTGTAAAGAGAGAGGACGAGAGACAGAAACAGAAGACGAAAATGATGGTAGCTAATTAGGAGAAGAGTGGAACTAATAGTGAGCAACCGGAGCAGCGGGTGACACCATGTAGGGCAGAGAGGAAAGGGGAGAGGGAGAGACAAGGAGGAGCATTTGATAGAGGGTTTGAGCGACAGGGACAGAGATGAAGGTCTCCACAGGCAGGATGCCATTATTGTGGAAAGATAGGGCATTTTAGGCGGGAGTGTCCTGATCTATAAAGGGAAGAAAGAGCCATTCCGCTTATGAATTTTGATAATGAATAGGGGTGTCAGGGGTTCCTGCCCTCAGGGACCCACCAGGAACCCTTGATAAACTTGAAAGTGGGACCCTGTAGGGAAGAGGTAGTCTTCCTAGTAGATACGGGGGCAGCACGGTCATCGCTGAATTTTAAACTAAAGAAAGTAGACATGTCGACACGATCAATTACTGTTTCCGCGGTGAAAGGGGAGGGATTTACTGTTCCAGTATTTGAACCTATGATGATAGAAGGTCCTAAGGATAGGGTCACAGGGGAATTGTTGTATATCCCCGATATAGGAAGTAATTTATTAGGGAGAGATTTAATTATCCTCTTAGGACTGGAGATTGGAATTCAGGAAAAAGAATTGGTTGTACAAATGGCAATGTTGACAGAGGATATGGAAAGAGAGATAGACCCTATTGTATGGGCTAGGGAAGGGAATCGTGGAGGTCTACAGATCCCTCCCCTTGAAGTAAATTTAAAAAGGGACGGGGACATTGTCTGTGAGCGACAATATCCCATTCCCATGGAGGGTAAACGAGGACTGCAGCCAGTAATTGAGGGACTGATTAGAGATGGTTTGTTGGAGCCATGTATGTCTCCTTATAATACCCCAATTCTACCTGTGCGGAAACCTGATGGAACTTATCGATTGGTGCAGGATTTGAGAACATTAAATCAGATAGTACAGATCAGACACCCAGTGGTGCCAAATCCCTATACGTTATTAAGTAAGATCCCTCATGACCACAAATGGTTTAGTGTGATAGATTTAAAGGATGCCTTTTGAGCTTGTCCCTTGGCGGAGGGAAGTAGGAATTTGTTCACCTTTGAATGGGAAGACCCCAAAACAGGACGGAAACAGCAATACCGATGGACTGTGCTCCCCCAGGGGTTTGCAGAATCCCCGAATTTATTTGGACAGATGTTAGAACAAATATTGGAGAAATTTAGCAGCCCCAAGGGGACTACCCTGTTGCAGTATGTAGACGACCTCTTAGTAACAGGAAACAAAAGAGAAAGAGTAGTAGAAGCCACTAACAAATTATTGAATTTCCTGGGCCAGCAGGGACTGCGAGTATCTAAAAACAAACTACAATATGTGGAGCAAGAATGAAATACTTGGGACATTTAGTTAGTGAGGGAAAGCGAAAGATAAGCCCGGAACAGATAGCGGGAATAGTGGGGATGCCGCTGCCCAGGACTAAGCGGGAGTTACGTAAGTTTTTGGGTCTAACGGGATATTGCAGATTGTGGATTGATTCCTATGCTCAAAAGACTAAGAAATTATATCTCAAACTATTGGAGGACGAACCAAAATGTCTAAGTTGGGACAATGAGGAAAAAGAACTAGTTGAGAAACTCAAAAGAGATCTGATCCATGCCTCTGTGTTAGCCTTACCTTCCCTAGATAAACCTTTCCACCTCTTTGCTACCGTGGATAAGGGAGCAGCTTTGGGAGTATTAACCCAGAGGTGGGGAGGAATGAAACAGCCAGCAGCATATCTTTCGAAGCTATTAGATCCACTATCCCGGGGGTGGCCTGAGTGTGTGCAGGCTGTGGCTGCCACTGCACTGTTAGTGGAGGTAAGCAGAAAGCTTACATTTGGGGGAGCCCTAATAGTAAGCACCCCACACCAAGTGAGAATGATCCTAAACCAAAAAGCTGGGCGATGGTCGACAGACTCGATGATTTTGAAATATGAGGCAATATTAATAGAAAAAGATGATCTAGTGTTGGTCACGGACAATTGTTTAAATCCAGCTGCCTTTCTTTGGAAAGGGGAAGGGGAATCTCCTCAGAATCCAGGGCACGACTGCCTTGACATTATAGAATACCAAACTAAAGTCCGCATGGACCTGAGAGATGTTCCACTTCATGCAGGGGCTAGACTTTTTATAGATGGATCATCCCGGGTGACTGAAGGGAGACGACATAATGGGTATGCGGTCATAGATGGGACGAAAGGTAGTGTGGTAGGGGCAGGCAGGTTGCCAAATGGATGGTCGGCTCAGACCTGCGAACTCTATGCATTGGAAAGAGCCCTTAGGGCATTAGACAATAAAGAGGGAACAGTATACACTGACTCCAAATATGCCTTCGGTGTTGTGCGTACTTTTGGAAAGATATGGCAGGAAAGGGGACTGATCAACAGCCGGGGGAAGGAATTAGTACATGAAGAATTGATTAAACTGGTCTTGGAGTCCCTATTACTCCCCCGAGAAATAGCAGTAGTGCATGTGAATGGTCATCAGAAAGGAAATGACCCAGAAGTTAGGGGGAATAGATTAGCCGATGAAGTGGCTAGAGAAGCCGCCCTGAACCCACAAGAAGTGGTGATTCATTCCCTAATACCTACTGTCCCAGCTCCTCGGGAAGCTCCTATATTTACTGAAAGAGAGGAAAAAGAATTGAAAGATTTAGGGGCTGCAAAAACAGCAGATGGGCATTGGATGTTACCTGATGGGAGGGAAATGTTGAACAAAATGATGATGCGAGAGATTATGGCTGTCCTACACCAAGGCAGTCATTGGGGAGTACAAGCAATGTGTGATTTAGTTCTTAGGGAATATGGATGTAAAGGAATATATACAATTGCTAAACAAATATGTGAGGGATGTATAATCTGCAGAAAGGTAAATGAAAAAGTCTTGAGAAAACAGACCCCAGGAGGAAGAGACCCAGGATTGAGACCCTTCCAGAGTATACAAGTAGATTATACTGAGTTACCCAGGGTAGGGAGACTAAAATATATGTTGGTTATAGTAGATCATTTATCCGGTTGGGTTGAGGCATACCCCCTAGCTACCACCACTGCGAGTGGGGTGTTTGAAACAATATTGGAAACACTCAAACGACAGTTCTCTAAATTGATAATAGAAACCAGACTCCCTTGGACCAAATGTTTACCTATAGCTCCCTTGCGAGTACGAACAGCCTCAAGGAAATATTTGGGACTATCCCCCTATGAAATCTTATTTGGATTACCTTATCTGGGAACGGACGGAGAATTGCCAATTCCCGAAATTAAAGATTTGTTCTTAAAGAAGTATATACTGGGCTTGTCCTCCTCTTTGTCTTTCCTCAGGAAACAGGGTTTATTGGCACAGACTCCACCCCTAGAATTCACCGTTCATCCCATCCAGCCGGGAGATTGGGTCTGAGTAAAATCATGGACAGAGACTAAATTGCAGCCGGACTGGGAAGGGCCGTACCAGGCTCTTTAAACGACTAAAATGGCAATAAGGACGACGGAGAAAGGCTGGACTCACTACACTCGGATCAAAGGGCCAGTGGACTCTCCAGTTGAGGAAGAAGTCTGGACAGCCGAATCAACGCAAGACCCGCTGAAACTCAGACTAAAGAGACTTTGAGTAACTGATTATACAGTGGTGACGCGAGCGCGGGATTATTTCTGTAGGATTGTATATTGAGTCATTCTGTGCTTCAGTATGATGTTTAAAGTACTGGGAATGCTTAGAGTTATGATGCTAGCCCTATTAGTATTGGGATTTTGTCAAATATCACTTTCATATGTATTATAAATGGTTCCTGAGTCTGATAATCCACAAGTAATAGATGCTGATGCATGCAGCTTAGTCAATTGTGGGGATGTAGATATTCAGAGACAGTACCGCAGCTCTGAGATACATCTTAAGTCCTATGGGGATGGCCTTGGGGATGGTACTTGGTGTAATAGGGATAGAAATGAAAGCACATGGGAAACACTTCATGGGCTGTTGTTTTTGAACAAGCGTAGGACAGGGAAAACGGGCGGAATTACTGGATAATGAGATACAACCTTTCACCCCTCCCACTGATCCTAAAGTAGTAATAATTATAGAGGTAAAAGACTTGAAACAGACTCTTGAAATAGAAACTGGATATGGGGATGCAAATGCCTGGGTTGAATGGGTGAAGTATACTGTAAAAAGTCTGAACAAAAGCAATTGCTATGCATGTACCTCCGGTAGGCCAGTGGCCCAGGTGGTTCCCTTTCCGCTCGGGTGGAAGCAAGACAGGCAGGACATGAAATGTATGCTAGCCCTGTATCAGGATGAGACTGCATGGAATGAGAATGATACGAATTGTTCCTCCCTATCTCTGATGTTCCCTCCCTTGGAGAAGAAAGATGTACAAGTTTCCCCCGCATTTTCTGCCGCAGTTGGAAACCACACGTCGTGTGTGCATAGACGAGGTACAAGTCGGTCTAGAGATTTGGGGGAGCTGAAATTGTGTACAGAGATTAAAAATGTTACCGAAACGAAGAAAGGAGGAACTACTCAGCACTAAAGGTTCCCCGAGCGGATCTGTGGTGGTATTGTGGAGGCAAAATATTGAGACCCACCCTACCTCCGGATTGGAGAGGGATATGTGCAATTGTACAATTGGCAATTCCATTCACCCTGGCATTTGAGAAGGAAAAGATAGTAGGGAAACAGGGAAGAGATAAGAGATCACTGCTAGACACTTCTTTCGATGACAGGATTTATCTTGATTCGATAGGAGTCCCTAGGGGGGATACCTGATGAGTTCAAGGCTCGTAACCAGATTGCGGCAGGCTTTGTGTCAGCTCTCTTTTGGTGGGTAACAATTAATAAAAATGTAGATTGGCTAAATTACATTTTCTATAATCAACAGCGATTTATAAATTATACACGAGATGCAGTTAAAGAAATATCAGAACAGCTTGATGCGACAAATAGGATGGCATGGGAGAACAGAATGGCCCTTGATATGATTCTAGCAGAAAAAGGGTGTGTGTGTGTGATGTTAGGAGGAAGCTGTTGTACCTTTATTCCTAATAACACTGCACCTGATGGTTCAATTACTCGGGCCTTAAGGGGATTGGCTACCTTAGCAGAGGAACTGGCTGAGAATTCAGGAGTAGACACATCTCTCACAGGATGGCTTGAATCCTGGTTCGGAAGATGGAAGGGGGTGGTGGGTTCCATCCTTACTTCCCTGACAGTAGTAGTCGGGGTATTGGTGGCCATTGGCTGTTGTATCATACCCTGTATACGAGGGCTCACCCAGAGACTGATTGAGACAATCTTAATGAAACAGATGCCCTTAAAAGGAAATCTGACAAAAGAACTTTATCAACTAAATATTGAGGAGATGAGTGAGACCAAAATGGATGAAATTTCCTAAATGATGCTTGCGAATTTCGGGAGCAATGCTTAAAAGAACAAAATGCAGAAGGTAACAAACGGTAAAGAAAGAAAAAGGGGCAATTGTGGGATATAGGAAATTTATGTTTCTTCTGCAATTCTAAAATTCATTATATAAAAAATAACTGAACTCCATCAGTGTGCAATTGTTTCAGCCAGGAGCTGAGTCAACAAGAATGTGAACTCTGTGGAGGAAATGCTAATTGGTTTGCTAAGAATGTAATAAATGGTTAACCCTAGTTCGAAGGGCTTCGTGATAAGATGCTGTGAAGACAGACAGTTAAACTCAATTTGCCTGAACAAACAATAGGTATAACACATCTGTTTCCCACTTTTACACAGGAACAAAACCATTGAGAAGGGCTCAGTGACAGGATGCTGTGAAGAGGCAGGATGAGGGGCAAATAGCCTGACATCAGGAATGAGCATGTTTTCCACAGATAAGACTGGATAAGACACGAGATAAGCAGGAGGGTCTCAGGGAAGTGGAGGATGTGAACAAGGGGGGAAACAATGAAATAAGAAAAAAACATATAGGAACCAAATTGTATAAATATCGAATATTTATTGAATTTGGGGTGTGTTTTGTCCCTGCCTTGTGGACATCACACCCACTTGCAAGTGTGAAATAAAGAGCTCTGCTGATTCAGATCTTGTCTCGGACTGAAATTACTGCAGTGTGTGAGCTTTGTTTCGCACAATGTCCACCCTGTCCTTTCTCCCTCGTGTGTTGATCTAACTTGCCTGAAATGTATCTGTGGCACTCACTCCCTTTGGTAGCAAGTCTGCCATTCCCACTACCCCCCAGGGGCAAAGAGGTTTCTCCCGATGCCCTCCGAGATCCATGTGGGGCACACGCTCACTGCAGTTTCGAAGGATCACACTGAAACATAGGAGAGGCTGAGAGGTCTTGAAAAGTGGATGCTGAGGATGTTCCACCTACCCCCACGAAGGGATCCAGCACTAGGAAGCATGGCTTCAGAGCAAGGGGGTCTCCCATGTAAGGCAGAGAGGACGAGCTGTTTCTCCTCTCAGAAGGTTATTACGTTTTGGACAGTAACAGAGGTTAGGTTGCTGGTTATATTTAAGGCAGAGTTAGACAGGGTTTGAATGTAAAAGGGAACTACAAAGAAGTTGGAGTTAAGGACACAATTAGATCAACCGTGGTCTTATTATACAACAGAGCAGGTTCGAGAGGTCTGTCAGGTAAATCTTATCATTTACCAATCACTATCTTTCTACCACAAGTGGGAGGCCATGTGTGGAGCATTAAATCGGTACTGTGAGGAGGTGGAGTACAGTTATCAGAACAACACCAAGGCAAAAAGGTTGTAACTGAGAACAGTTTGCACAGATGACACTTTGAATGTAGCAGATTGAAGATTCATTCAGATTAGAGTGGTGCTGGAGATTAGACTCTAGAGTGGTGCTGGAAGAGCACAGCAGGTCAGGCAGCATCCGATGAGCAGGAAAAACGATGTTTCGGGTAAATCAGGAATGATGAAGCCCTTTCATTCCTGATGAAGGGCTTTTGCCTGAGACGTCGATTCTCCTGCCCCTTGGATGCTGCCTGACCTGCTGTGCTTTTCCAGCACCACTCTGATCTGGACTCTGATCTCCAACATCTGCAGTCCTCACTTTTGCCTGAAGATTCATTCAATTGAGGCAAAAACGAGAAACTGTTTCCTCTGGTGGATGGCAGGCCCGAACAACGGGCAGCACTTTAAACGAGAGCCAATCCACTCTCATCCTCACACAAAGGGGAATGGAAGTCTGGAAGCCGCCCTGCTAGAACCTGTTGATAGGGGTCAATTGATAATTCCAAAGATTGTGATTGAGAGATTGGTGGATAAGGGAACAGAACCAAGCTGGGTATGAAAGGGAAAGTAGATCAATGTGATCTAAGTGAACAGGTTCAATGGTCAAGGTTTGTGCGATGATTTGTAGCTCGGGTGCTCGTTGTTGTGGTTCTGTTCGCCGAGCTGGAAGTTTTTGTTGCAAACGTTTCGTCCCCTGGCTAGGAGACATCATCAGTGCTCTGGAGCCTCCTGCGAAGCGCTTCTTTGATGTTTCTTCCGGTATTTATAGTGGTCTGTCCTTGCCGCTTCCGGGTGTCAGTTTCAGCTGTCCGCTGTAGTGGTTGGTATATTGGGTCCAGGTCGATGTGTTTGTTGATGGAGTTTGTGGATGAATGCCATGCCTCTAGGAATTCCCTGGCTGTTCTCTGTCTGGCTTGCCCTATGATAGTAGTGTTTTCCCAGTCGAATTCATGTTGCTTGTTGTCTGAGTGTGTGGCTACTAGGGATAGCTGGTCGTGTCGTTTCGTGACTAGTTGATGTTCATGTATGCGGATTGTTAGCTGTCTTCCTGTTTGTCCTATGTAGTGTTTTGTGCAGTCCTTGCATGGGACTTTGTAAACTACATTAGTTTTGCTCATGTTGGGTATTGGCTCCTTTGTTCTAGTAAGTTGTTGTCTGAGCGTGGCTGTTGGTTTGTGTGCCGTTATGAGTCCTAAGGGTCGCAGTAGTCTGGCTGTCAGTTCTGAAACGCTCCTGATGTATGGTAGTGTGGCTAGTCCTTTTGGTTGTGGCATGTCCTCGTTCCGTGGTCTATCTCTTAGGCATCTGTTGATAAAGTTGCGTGGGTATCCGTTTTTGGCGAATACCTTGTATAGGTGTTCCTCTTCTTCTTTTCGCAGTTCTGGTGTGCTGCAGTGTGTTGTGGCCCTTTTGAATAGTGTCCTGATGCAGCTTCGTTTGTGTGTGTTGGGGTGGTTACTTTCATAGTTTAGCACTTGGTCTGTGTGTGTTGCTTTCCTGTATACCCTTGTGGTGAATTCTCCGTTCGGTGTTCTCTGTACTATCACGTCTAGGAATGGGAGTTGGCTATCCTTTTCTTCTTCTCTCGTGAATCGGATGCCTGTGAGTGTGGCGTTGATGATCCGGTGTGTTTTTTCTATTTCCGTGTTTTTGATGATTACAAACGTGTCATCGACATATCTGACCCAGAGTTTGGGTTGAATTTGTGGTAGGGCTGTTTGTTCTAACCTTTGCATAACTGCCTCTGCTATGAGTCCCGAGATTGGTGATCCCATGGGTGTTCCGTTGATTTGTTCGTATATCTGATTGTTGAATGTAAAGTGTGTAGTGAGGCACAAGTCCAGTAGTTTAAGTATGCTGTCTTTGTTGTTAGGTTCCGCCTCCTGTTTTCTGTTCTGTATGTCCAGTAGGTTGGCTATTGTTTCTCTGGCTAGGGTTTTGTCAATCGAAGTGAACAGTGCCGTCATGTCGAATAAGATCATGGTTTCTTCTTTGTCTATGTGTGTATTCCTGATGGCGTCCAAGAATTCCTGTGTTGATTGTATGGAGTGTTTGGATCCGCTGACCAGGTGTTTCAGTTTCTGTTGTAGTTCTTTGGCCAGTTTGTATGCTGGTGTCCCTGGTAGTGATACTATGGGTCTGAGTGGGATGTCTGGTTTGTGTACTTTGGGTAGTCCATAAAATCTGGGGGTGTTGTTGCTTTCCGGTTTCATTCTTCGTAGGTCAGCTTTGGTTATCTGTCCGTTTTTTTGTAGATTCCCTAGTGTGTTATTTATTCTATTGGGCTGAATGGCCTCTTCCTGTTTTTATGTTTCACTGTTAGTGAGGGACTCGATCAGGGAGCAGAGGCTGATCTCACACACGAAAGGAATTACATTGGAGAAACTGCTTAGGAATGGACTGCCCATAGAAAGGTGTGGAAAGTAAGGAAGAGAAGGAACTCATAATTACACACGATCTTCTCGAACAAAGCAAGTGCTGCACTGCTGAGTAATCCAAATCAAACCATGTCCCATGTGCTCTTTTGGGCAGATTTGACAGGTTACCCCTGGGTCCTTGGCCAAGATCTATCCCTCAACCACCTGCACTGTGGCAGATCGTTTGGGCTTTCGTTTCGATGCGTATTTTGGGATCTTGCTGTGCACAAATTGGCAGCCATGTTTCCTAGGTTACCACGTGACTTCGAAGGTACTTGGTTGGTTTGTAGGCCACTTTGAGATGGTTCTGTGCCAGTGGAAATTGCCACAAACCTGCCAAGCGTTTCCCTCTGGCAGCTGTTAGTTGTGGGACAGCTGTTTAGCTGCATCAGCGTCAGGGAGGAGCCCGAGGGAAGAGGATTAGCGAGAGGAAGGGCAGGTGAGTGTTTCATGCTCATTTTCCAGGGAGGGCGATGAAGATTTGGATCCTGAATGCAATCAAATCTTGTTCAGGTTGGCTTGGTAATCTGGGAATTGGGGGGGATAAAGTCGTCTTCATCTCAATCTATTGCGTTCAATGAAAAGAGAATTACTCTGAAGACGTAAGCACTGCTGGCAGGCCCGGTGCTGGCTGCTCATTCCTAATTTATTGCTCACTCTTTCACAGGATGTGGCCTCCCACAGATGATGCCGCGTCCCCTCTTGAACTACTGCAGTGTACACGGGTGTGTGGTTGCATTCACAATTCTATCCGGGAGGGAATTCCAGCATTTTGACCCAGCGACAGTGAAGGAACGCTGATATATTTCCACGTCAGGACAATGAGTGGTTCAGAGGGGGAGCTTGCAAATGGTGGTGGTCCCCCTTATCTGCTGCCCTTGATCCTCTCAGTGGTTGAGGCTGTGGGTTTAGAAGGTGCTGTCAGAGGAAGCCTTAGGGAGTTGCTGCAGTGTAGCATGGATGTGCCATGTTTCAGTAGTAGTAGCTCAGCGGCAGTGTTGCCATTTCTGAGCCAAAAGGTTGGGAGTTCAAGTCCCATTCCTGAGAATCCCAAATCCAGTCTGCTGTACCCCCTCAGTCAGAGATGCTAGCTTTCATCTGACTTGTTCACCCTCAACCATCATCACTAAATCGATTAAAAGCAAAGTTCTCCGGATGCTGGAAATCTGAAGTGAAAACAGGAAATGCTGGAGGAGCTCAGCATTGTGGAGAAAGAAACAGGGTTAGCGTTTCAAATCTGGTGTGACTCTTCCTGAGATCTGAAAGTGGCTGGAAACCGGTGTTGACAGAGGAGGGGGTGAGGGCGCAGGGAATTCAGAGGGAGACACGTTAGAGTGGGTGATGGGAGGGAGAAATGAAGGTGGCTGGGTGTCACACCACCAGCTCTCAGTGAAGAAGTCAAGAGCAGGTTAAAGGCCAGGAGGAGTATTGGAAGTGGGGAGGGAATTCCAGGATTTTGACCCAGTGACAGTGGGGGAATGGTGTTATATTTGCAAGTCAGGATGGTGAATGGCTTGGAGTCACTATCCAAAAGATGAGATCCCTCTGTCAACAGCATAGAAACACCGTTTTCCAGTCCTTTGCCATTCGAAAGGGGAGTAATATTGGACTGAAACATTAATCCTGTCTCTCCTCCCACAGATGTGGCCAGATCTACTGAGTTTCTCCAGCATTTTCTCTTCATATTTCACTAAACAGATTGCCTGGTTATTATCGCATTGTGGGACTGTGCTGTGTTTAAACTGACTGCCTGGTCTCCGGCATTGCAACAGAGTCAAACCTTGAAAGTGAACTCGATTGCATGTGGAAGTGTTTTCGGACATCTCAAAGTTGTGGAAGAGCGCCCGTGAATCGCACACTTTTTCTCTGATACCTGCAGACATTCGACAGGATCCTGTTCTCAAGAGGAAGCGGGCATTCGCAATCCAACTGAGGAAAAGTCTTTAGCAAAAACAATACCCAAAACAAGTTGAGTAAAGCAGAATCATTTTGAAATCAACCACGGAAAAACTGAAGAGGACTGCTGATGTTCCCACATAATAACCACAGACAGGATGAAGACGGAACCATTAGACAAAGAGACTTTGGCCCTCACAGTTAAGGAGAAGACCAGGGAGACAGCGATTCTCCAATAGTGCATTCTTTCCATCAAAGCAGATGACCAGATGTTTTTTTTTCTGAAGCCCGTGCACCCCCAGATGGAGCACACGTCCAAATCATCCCCGCGGGGTATGCCAGGCACCCTGCCCCACGCTCCCAACCCGAAGCTCCGGCTTCCCGTCCCACTCCAGGCCTCAAAGGCCAGCAAGGTGTCCTCATAACATGGCCATTCAGGCAGAGGGTCAGCCTGCACACCTCCAGGCAGCTGAGGAGAGTGGGTCAGGTTCCACGGGAAGTAACCACAGCCTCTGGCTTCAGGCTGGTGACCCGTTCCAGGAAACATTAACTACAAAAACAGACCGGAACATGTGCTTCATCACCCACCCTCTTGCGAGACATAGGATATCTTCCCTGTCTGGATCATCCGAGCTAGTGAATCTATACCTGACGTACCCCGGATTGGGAATACCACAATCTATTGCACTGAAAACAATCCCTCTGTTTTCAATAGTTTCACAACGGGAGGAGGGATTGGTTACAGTCTTGGCTCTCTACAAAGTTAGACCTTCTAGGCTCAGCGTCAAACAGCACTGTGCTCACTGGGCCAACTAGTCAAAGCCAAAACCTTCCTAAATGGAAAGCCAGACAGGGAACAATCGCAGCGACAGCTTTTATTTACATCATCCTTTTAAGGTCAGGAAATATCCAAAGGTGCTTCATGAAACAATGTAAAAGAGGACAGACAGACATTGACAGAAAGGATAGAGTTTACAAATCTAACAGGAAATCAGCAGATAAGACTAAAGGTTAGAAAAATAATAAAAGGATAAACTTTACGCTCTGTATCTTGATATATATCACTTACAAAGCAAAACAGGTGAACCGATACTACATATAGAACTAATGTGGTTCTGTTCACCGAGCTGGGAGTTTGTATTGCAAACATTTCGTCCCCTGTCTAGGTGACAACCTCAGTGCTTGGGAGCCTCCTGTGAAGCGCTTTTGTCATGTTTCCTTTGGCATTTATAGTGGTTTGTCTCTGCCGCTTCTGGCTGGCAGTTCCAGCTGTCCGCTGCAGTGGCCGGTATATTGGGCCTAGGTCGATGTGTTTGTTGATAGAATCAGTGGATGAGTGCCATGCCTCTAGGAAATCCCTGGCTGTTCTCTGTTTGGCTTGTCCTATAATAGTAGTGTTGTCCCAGTCGAATTCAAGTTGTTTGTCATCTGTGTGTGTGTGTGGCTACTAAGGATAGCTGGTCATGTTGTTTCATGGCTAGTTGGTGTTCATGGGTGTGGATCATTAGCTGTCTTCCTGTTTGTCCTATGTAGTGTTTTGTGCAGTCCTTGCATGGGATTTTGTACACTACATTGGTTTTGCTCATGCTGGGTATCCTTTGTCCTGGTGAGTTGTTGTCTGAGAGTGACTGTTGGTTTGTGTGCTGTTAAGAGTCCTTGTGGTCGCAGCAGTCTGGCTGTCAGTTCGGAAATGATCCTGATGTATGGTTAGTGTGGCTAGTCCTTTGGGTTGTGGCATGTCCTCGTTCCGTGGTCTTTCCCTTAGGCATCTGTTGATGAATTGCGCGGGTATCTGTTTTTGGTGAATACCTTGTATAGGTGTTCTTCTTCCTCTTTTTGTAGTTCTGGTGTACTGCAGTGTGTTGTGGCCCTTTTGAATAACGTCCTGATGCAACTTTGTTTGTGTGTGTTGGGGTGGTTGCTTTCGTAGTTCAGGACTTGGTCTGCGTGTGTGGCTTTCCTGTATACCTTCGTGCTGAATTCTCCGTTCGGTGTTCTCTGTGGGCTGAAGGACCTGTTCTGTGCTGTACTTTTCTATGTTCTATGTAAAATTTAAAGAGAAAACTAGCAAGAAAGATAAATGTTTAAGAGTAACAGTTTCTATAGCTATTTTAGAAAGTTAACCAAGTTTACATAGTTCCCCTATGTAAAAGGGGAATCCAGGGAATTAACAATGAAACATATGGAGATGGAAGATGAATTGAACAGATATTCTGTATCAGGCTTCGCTATCCAGGATTACAAATGATATTCCAGGAATCACAGTAAATCAGGAAATGAAAGGGAGGGAGGAACCAATGAAAATGAGAAACATCAAACACTGCGGGAGTGGTACTGAGCAGATTTTTCGAGCTGCAGATTGACAAGTGCCCAGGTCCTGGTGGTCTTAAAAGAAGTGGCTAAGGGGATTGTTGATGCATTGGCTCACATTTATAGCAGGTTCCAGAGACTTGGGGAAGGCCCAGTTAGACTGGAAAATGGAAATGTAACTCCTTTATTGGAAAAGGGAAGGAGACACAGAAAGCAGGAGGCTACAGACAGTTAAACATCTGTAATCAAGAAAATGTTCCAAACGATTATTAAAGGTATCACAGTTGGGCACTTGGATAAGTTCAAGGTAATCAGGAAGAGGCAACATGAAAGGGAAATAATACTTCACCAAGTTGTCTGGAGGTCTGTGATAAAGTTACATGTGCTGTGGCTAAAGGGTGACCAGTGCATGTAATGTAATGAGATTTCCAGAAAGTATTTGAGATAATCAGAGGTTAATATGGAAGAGAGACCCTTGTGGTGCAGGGGTTAAATACTGGCATGGAAAGAAGATGGATAGCTTACAGGAAGCAGAGAATAAATGAGTTCATTTTCTGACTGGCAAGATTTAATGATTGGTGTGTCACATAGATCAGTGTTGGGACCTCAATGTTTTATACAGATGTTTTGGAGTAACGTAAGTCCTTATAGTAAATCCAGTTTAGTTTCTGGCTAATTGGTTGATAATGGGGGACTCAGCGATAATAATACCACTGAATATCCAGGGTGAGGCACTAGCTTGTTGGTGACAGCCATTTCCTGTCACGTGCGGGGCTTGACTGTAACTTTCAGAGAGAGAGAGAGAGAGGCTGCAGAAAGGCCCAGGCAGGAATATAAAGTGCTAGATTTTAACTGTGATGGGATGGGAGTTGGGAGGCTACGTGCATCAGCAAGGATGGGGGTGAGAACATGGTGGGCGAAAGACTGAATTTGAATAGTCGGCTTTTGGACAGGTTGAATTTTATTCAGAGTTCAAAATGGGATTAAGGAGAAGGAGAGGCTTGGAGTGGATAAGACAGTCAGTGCATGGATAAAGGGCTGAGCAGCAGAATGGTGCAAGTAGCAATAAAGGTGAACATGGTGGATGGATATAAATGGTCCCAATCATGATCACAATATGGGGCTGGAAATTGAGCCGAACAATAACCATTTGTTAAAAGCACCGTGATACTCACTGAGGATATCACTCATGACCTGTATTAGCAACAGAGACTACAATATACTGCTTATTACCTGACCTCCCAAAGTTAGTGTGCTGGAGTCTTATGGTAGGTTTATACCCGCAAGCACAGGTCTCCCTCTGTCTGATGTGAAGATTAAATGTGGTTTATACTTAGCTGGATTCAAGTCAGTGCCACTACATGGATCTGAGCAAAAAATCCAGGCTGATGCCGCTGTGTAACACAGAGAGAGTGCTGCACTGTCAGAGGTACTGGCGTACAGATGAGATGATCATCCCTGTCTGAACTTTCTATTGAATCCTACTATGCTATCTCAACCAATAGCTGGTGGAAATTCTCCCCGTCTCCCAGCAGCTATTTATCCGTCAACCAATAGCATCGAAATCAGCACTGACCGTGGGATCTTGCTGTGTGGCAAACCCAGCTGCTACATCACAACTGTGACTGCATTTCAAAAGTACACAACTGGCTGTGCAGTGCTTTGGCACATCTGAAGGGCGCCACATAAATGCAGGTCTCGACTTGTTCACTTGCATTCATTCCTGGTCTGAAAATACAGCCTCAGGCAAGTCTCAGACCGAAACCAAGGCCTGAGAACCTGCTGTTTGCAGGGCTCCTTCTGTGTTAACGCAGGTTCTGCTGGAGATTGGTACTTCAGAGAAAGGAAAGAAGAAATACAGAAGGATCTCAGTAACACGGAGCTGGCTGAGACTCAGTTGGAGTTAAAGTTTGGGCTGATTTTACACATTAAAATCCGATGGTTCTGGCACTTGTGAATTTAATTCATTCACTCTTAAATTAAGCACAGGCACAACAGAGAAGAGTAAGGACTGACTGGCGTTCACAACAGTCTATCTCACACACTCAGCACGTTTCTTCCTTACCGTTTGAGTTCCTCTTCCGTATCCACTCCCATAATCTCCCGAAGCCTGCAAGGCAGAAAGGCACAGGTTACCCGCCAATAATGCATCAGTTCCAGAGGGGGGGATGATGGGAGTGGTTCCTGAAGCTCTCAATGAACCCCTGCGGGTCCGAGAGCTGGCCGGAGGTGGTGTGGAGCAAGAGGCAGCTCCAACGACCCAAGCAATATCCGGGGCAAAATGAAGGAGAAGTCAAACTGCCTCCCGGGGCGGCTGACTGGACTTGGAAAGGGTTACAAACTGTACAGACTGTGTTTGGAAATTCAAAACGTTAAATAAACAAAAAACACAGCACCTGAAGCCGGCACTTGGGAACGGACCGCCATCTCATGTGGCAATACCGACTCACCGACTTCTTTCTCAGGAGATGGAGATGTCGACATAATGTCACTGACATCTGTAGTGATGGGTTCAAATCCCACTGCTGGTGGTATATAGATTCAGGGGCGGCACGGTGGCTCAGTGGTTCGCACTGCTGCCTCACAGTGCCAGGGACCCGAGTTCATTCCCACCCTTGGTCGACTGTCCGTGTGGAGGTTGCACGTTCTCCTCGTGTCCTCGTGGGTTTCCTCTCACAGTGCAGGTTAGGTGGATTGGCCAGGGGAAATACAAGGTTACAGAGAAGGGGTCGGTCTGGGTGGGATGCTGTTTGGAGGGTCAGTATCGACTCGATGGACCAAATGGCCTGGACCCACACTATAGGGATTGTATGATTCTAAATCTGGAATACAAAGCTAATCTCAGTAATGGTGACCATGGTAGTTGTAAATACTCACTGATGACCTTTGGCCCAGGACATCCTTACTTGGACTGACCTACACGTGACTCCAGACCAAAGAAATGTGGTTGGCTCATAACCACCATCTAAAATAACATACGACCAATGGCAGGCCATGCAAACCTGTTCTGCTGTTCAATAAGATCATTGCTAATCTGATTGTAACTTCAACTCTATATTCCTGCATTTCCTGGATAATCGTTGATCCCCTCAGTAATCAAGAATCTACCTACAATGTTTAAAAGACACTTAGATAAGTGCATGAATAAGAAATGGATGTGGGCCAAGCGCAGGCAATTGGGACTAGTTTAGTTTGGGATCAGCGTCGGCATGGACTGGTGGGGCCGAAGGGTCTGCTTCCATGCTGTATGATTCTACGACTCTACCTCAGCCTCAAAACCAGCCCCTCGATTCTACGGCAATCAATGATGGTCAACAAATGGGCTTGCCAGTGACACTCACATCCCATGCAACAATGTTTTTAAAAACTTCTTTCTGACTGAGGTGGAGATTACCAAGAACATGAGGGAGGTATGGTTTGGAACGATCAGGGGTTGAGTTATATCCTGGATGTTTTTGATTGCCTCTTGGGGCGAGTGAGAAATTCCCCAGCTTCCCTACCCCAAACCATCCTGGTCGTGGTGTTTACTGGTTTGGTCACCAGATTCTGGGGAGTCTGCAGCGTATTTGGGTATGACTTTCAGAAGGATGTGAGGGTCCTTTAGATGGTACAGGAGAGACTTAAGGAGATTGCAGTGAGATCTGACAGGTTTAGGGAAGGTAGATGAGGGAGGATGCTCCCATTAGCTGAAGGCACGCAGTAAAATGATTCCATACAAACAGATCATAGCTAAGCTTGACAGTCCTCCCACATCCAGCCTTGAATGGAGGTGAACAATTAAATATCTCACAAATATCCCCACGTTCACCGATGGGGACCAGAACATCAGAGCAATAGGTAAGGCTGCAGTATTCACATCCACCTTCAGCCAAGGATGCCGAGTGGATGATCCATCTTGGCCTGCTCCTGAGATCGCCAACTTACAGATTCCAGCTTAATTCATTATACCTCATTCCACAAAAGAGCAAAACGCATATAATATTGCAAAGACCATGGGCCCTGACAGCGTTTCGGCAACAGCCCTGCACTCCAGAATTGGTAATCCACTAGCAAAGCTATATCAGTGCTTCGACCCAGTGATGTGGAGGATTGTGCAGGAATGTCCTGTGCACAAAAGGCAGGACAAATCCAACCCAGCCAACTGCCTTCCATTAGTCTACTCTTAATCATCTGTAACGTGATGGAAGGTCTGATCAACAGTGCTATCATTGCAATAACCTGCTCACTACCTCTCAGTTTAGGATCAGCCAGAGCCACTCAACTTTTTTTGCATAATTACAGACTCAATCCAAACATGGACAAAAGAGGTGAGACGGACAGCCCTTGATATCAAGGCAGTGTTTGACTGAGTGTGGCATCAAGGAGCCCCAGGAAAACTGGAATCAATGGATATCAGGGAGCAAACTCTCCGCTGGCTGGAGTCGTACCTGACACACAGAAAGATGGTTGTTGGAGGTCAGTCATCTCAGCTCCAGGTCATCTCTGCAGGAGTTCCTCAGGGTAGTATCCCAGACCCAACCATTTTCAGCTGCTTCATCAATGCCCTTCCCTCCATTGTAAGGTCAGAAGTGGGGATGTTCGCTGATGGTTGCACAATGTTAAGCACCGTTCACAACTCCTCAGATAGTGAAGCAGCCCATGTTCAATTACAACAAGGAATGGGCAACATCCAGGAATGGGCTGATAAGTGGCAACTTACATTCATACCACAAAAATGCCAGGGAATGACCATCTCCAGCTACAGAGACTCACTGAGTTCCCCCACTATCAACATCCTAGGGGTCACCATTGACCAGAAACAGAACTAGCCTTGCTGCATAAATACAGTGGTGAGAAAAGCAGGTCAGAAGCTGTAAATCACCTCCAGTCTCCCAAAGCCTGTCCACCACCTTCAAGGCACAACTCAGGAGACTGATGGACTCAGAACAACACTCAAGAAGCTCAACACCATCCAGGACAGAGCAGCCCACTTGACTGACATCCACAAGCATCTATTACCCCCACCACTGATGCTCAGTAGCACCTGCAAGTTCCCTTCCAGCTCCCTCACCATCTTGAGTTGGAACTATCTCGCTACCTCTTCAGTATCGCTGGGTCAAAGTTCTGGAGTGCCCTGCTGTGGGCATACCTCCAACCCAAGGACTACAGCAATTGAAAAAGATAACATGCCACCACCTTGTTCAGGCAATGTCCATAGCTCAGCAAAGAGTACGTGAGGACAAACTTTTAACATCATGAGAGGTAGCAACCAGGAACCCACTGCTAATGAGGGTCCTGGAAGCAGAGATGGTCAGATTCAAGGTGATGGGGGGAGGGGGGGGTTAATGGGATTGACTAGCTTGCTCTGCAGAGAGTTGGCACAGGCGAATCCTCCCTTCCACATCCCACAACCTCACAGAACTGCTCCGTGTGGCCAATGAGTCGTACAGTGGCATTGAGAAGCAGACAGGTCAGTCACATGAAGACCGGTGGCAGAACTGAGTGGATATCGTTTTCGAAGAGGGGGCAGTAATGACAGCTATATAAATGCACGTCTGCCTTTCATAAAATATAATGGGCAAAGAAATTCACGTAATTTCTCCAAACTGTGATATCTATAAACACGATATAACGGCAATGTCGGGAGGATGGGGGAGAAGACGTCTTAGATTCAACTGATTCCTTATTTAAGGTATTCCAGATGCAGCAATCCCATGTCTTTCTCACAGCCGCATCTTGATTTGAACACCCACGCTCCAAAAACAAGAGATTGCAACCAAGGCAAGATGCCAGGGAAGGAGCTGGAACTGCTCCACAGTGAAGCAGTTGGTTCTGATTTGGACATGTTGAGATCAGCTTCATTATCTCAGTTGTTTGACATTTCTGGGATTATGTCACACTCCGGATGTTCTAAAAACCACAAGTACCCAACGGTAAGCCAGCAGTAAGGGGGCACCACCTGATGTTAAAGGTGCTGAGGTCCTGTGAGACGTTTTTCCACTTCTAATCACGTTGGGGCACACAGTTGTCCAGCCATTTCCTGAAAGGTGCTTATTCCATGTTTTGCCTTTGAAGGCAGCACCTTCAAAACCTGCGATCGCTACCACACAAAGGAGACAGGGTAGCAGATGAGTCAAAACATCTTCACCTGCAAATGTCCCTAAAACCCACAAACCATCCTGACCTGGAAATATATTACTGCCGTGGTTCAATATCCTTAAACTGCCTCCCCTATAGCAATGCTCAGCTTTCACTGCCAGCTATTAATAAATCCTAAAAACAGCTTCATGTAAGATTCTTTACAATCCTGGCTCTCACCTTTCAGATTCCTTTCTGAACCTACTCGAAAGTTGTAATATCTTCCAAGTATTTCTTTACAGGAAGCCCTTCTCCTCCAATCACCCTATACTCAACCGTACCTTAGAGGCAGCCCAGTGGTTAGCACTGCTGCCTCACAGCGCCAGAGACCCGGGTTCGATTCTACCCTCAGGCAACTGTCTGCATGGAGTTTGTACAGTCTCCCCTGTGTCTGTGTGCATTTCCTCCCACAAAGGTGTGCAGGTCAGGGCGATTGCCCACGCTAAGTTGCCCATAGTGTTCAGGGGTATATAGGATAGGTGGGTTAGCCATTGGGAAATGCAAGGTTACAGGAACAGGGTAGGGGGAGTAGGTTTGAGTGGGATGCTCTTCGGAGAGTTGGCGTGGACTCGATGGGCTGAATGGCCTGCTTCCACACTGTAGGGATTTGAGGCTTCTACCCGCGACCTGATGACTTTCTCTTCCATGTATGACATGATCTAAATTCTCATTAGCAAAATCTCCTCAGCCCCATTCACAAGTCAAATTAAAGCCTTCACTCTGGGATGCTAGCACATGACTAAGACCTGTATACTGACCCTGACCCTGCCTCAAGTTGCACACCCATAACTTGGGAGGAGGGGCATCGTGCTCAAGAGAATTACTAGATTTTCCAAAAACCCAGACCGATCGGCATGGGTGATGTGATAAATGAATTTCAGGCCTGATGGTGAAGCTAGATGCAAATTTATTTTCTTCCTAAAAACCGAAAGAACTACAGATGCTGTAGATCAGAAACAAAAACAGAACAAGGGTCTGAGGAAGGGTCACTGGACCTGAAAACAGTAACTCTGATTTCTCTTCACAGTTGCTGCCAGACCTGCTGAGCTTTTCCAGCAATTTCTGTTTATGTTCCTTTTCTTCTGAGTTTGTTTATTCGGATATTGCAGCAGTACACAAGCTCCGACTTACTAACCCAGCTGTCTCTCTTCTGAAGTGTTCGAGGTACTTAATCAGATCTTGCTCTGTGCATCTTAGCGATGTGACTAGCAGACCATGAAGGTGGCAGATGGGGTAACGGGTGTGATGGGCCATTCATTTACCAATTGAGGACAGGCAGACATAGCTGTATGGAGGGACAGGGAGGCAGCGGTGAGGTAAATACCGAGTTTGGTGAGGACACTGTAGGGACTCCAAGTCTGCATTCACTCAAGGTCATGTGGCAATCCGCTCTAAAGGTCACCTCCGTCACTCCAGCAGGAATCAAAGCTCAAAGGCAGATGTGGAGAGCACAAATTCACATTAGTCAAGCTGTTTACTGCAGTCTTGGGACATGGTTACAAAGGAGCTCTTAAAACCTCTTAAAGCTTGTTTATTCCAAACAGAAGGTTGGAGGAAACGATGATTCACCACAGCTTCTGCCAACTGTCATTCCTTCCCTCCCCTCCTCCCTCCCAACAATGCTCCAGGGAACTGACCCATTCCCGTCGCAACATACTCTGTGGAGCCCCTTCCAGACATAAATTTCCAGCAAAAGCCAAAACATTAGAGCCCATTGTGTCACGGGGGTTCAACATTTTCCTGCAACCTTTTACCTGGTGGCCGTTTGAAAGAGGGTTCCTCTTTCCCCTTCCCAAGTGGACAGTATTGTTTGGGAGTTCCCTGGTTCAACATAGCTACAACCTGGAACACCCAGCGCTTTGCTAATCTCTGTACTGCTCTGGAGCAACATGGGTTGTGGTATTGCTGATATGATCCTCTCTTTCCTTCCTTCCGGTCACACACAAACAAGTGTTCCTGCAGCAAATGTCCACCAGGACAACAAACCATGAGCATTGAACTGGATGCTGCATTCAAACCAGATTGGAATTTGATGCCACGCAGGGCAAGCCGGGACCACTGACACTGCAACACTGATCAAGTTTATTCAGTTCGGCACTTTTGGATTATTGCATGAAATTCTGGTCTCCTTCCTATTAGGAGGATGTTGTGAAACTTGAAAGGGTTCAGAAAAGATTTACAAGGATGTTGCCAGGGTTGGAGGATCTGAGCTACAGGGAGAGGCTGAACAGGCTGGGGCTGTTTTCCCTGGAGTGTCGGAGGCTGAGGGGTGACCTTATAGAGGTTTACAAAATTATGAGGGGCATGGATAGGATAAATAGACAAAGTCTTTTCCCTGGGGTCGGGGAGTCCAGAACTAGAGGGCATAGGTTTATGGTGAGAGGGGAAAGATATAAAAGAGATCTAAGGGGCAACCTTTTCATGCAGAGGGTGGTACGTGTATGGAATGAGCTGCCAGAGGATGTGGTGGAGGCTGGTACAATTGCAACATTTAAGAGGCATTTGGATGGGTATATGAATAGGAAGGGTTTGGAGGGATATGGGCCAGGTGCTGGCAGGTGGGACTAGATTGGGTTGGGATATCTAGTCGGTATGGACGGGTTGGACTGAAGGGTCTGTTTCCATGCTGTACATCTCTATGACTCTATGTGTGGTTTCTCCCACTTGTTATTTGAGGGTGATGGTTTCACCTACCTCGCCATCGTCATCCTCATCACAGTAAAGACGTGCTGCCCAAGGGTCTCCCTTTACCTTCAGATCCGAGATGAAACCCTGGAACCAAAAAGAAACCAAAAGGTGTTAGGTCATGGATGTAGCAGCCTGCGTGTTATACAAAAGCAGTGGTCCTTCAAGAGAATTCATTCAGTCAGTGTTAATTCCTAAAGTTGAAGCTGCATTGTGCCCTGCCCAATCAGGTCATGTCACACAATCTCAGATTGGAGAGGAGGGAATCAAGTGTGAGATCCTGAGGGAAAGAGACAGGGTCAGCTCCTGCTCCTGATACACACAGTAATTATGTCTAAATTGTCAGTGTCACTCGCATCATGTGATGAACAACAGCTCAGGGAAAATAAGTGCCTCTTCTCTTTGATTGGTGTTGGACTGGGGTGTACAAAGTTAAAAATCACACAACACCAGGTTTAACTGGAAGCACTAGCTTTCGGAGCAACACTGAATGAAGGAGTGTCGCTCCGAAAGCTAGTGTTTCCAAATAAACCTGTTGGACTATAACCTGGTGTTGGGTGATGCTTCTCTCTAAGGTTCTGTCGTGTTTTAACCTTCTATAATGCTGAGTAAATAGATCCTTTGTCGGAGCAAACAGAAGTACCATGCGGGGAGGGGGGGAGTTGTTCTCCTGTGGTAGAGTGTTAGTGTCCCTAACTCAGAGCCCGGAGGTCTGGGTTCAAGTCCCATGACATATCTGAACAACTTGATTGTGGCAGCTGTCTGTAGCGGGTAGTGACCCTGACTCTGAGGCAGACGTTTAGGAAATAAGAGCAAGAGAGTGTCCCAGCCAGTCACACTGGAGCCTTCTGCAGCCCCAGACAACATCCATGTGTTTTAGAAGATTTGAGGGTGCCGCGGTAGTGTCCCTGCCTCTGAGTCAGGTATTTTGGTTTGATGTTCACCTGCCAGGCGTAACAGAACACTTCTGATTGAGTTGTTTGAACAGAATTGTTCATTTCGACTATCCCAAGGCCTTCAGGGTGGTGCTCTGGGATCAAATGGGAGAGTTGGGCCCACACCCATCAGCAGCATGCCCAACCTTCCCACAGTGGGCGTCCTAATCACCGTCCACCAACTTAAGGGTGACAAGCAGGCTCTTCGTGATGCTGCAGGCCCGGCCAGCGGGAGATGAGGCAGCTCCGCACACTCAGTGGTGCTCCTGGCTGCTGCTCAGGGACCGTAAGGCTGTCTCAAAATGGAGCTACTCCTGGGGGGAAACGCACTAACTGTGAAAGGGCCAAATGGTTATGGGCCTCTCGAAGCAGAGAGAACACGTCCAGGGTGGGTCCATGCTGTTTCCTGGCCTAGGCCCCTCTCTGGGAGACGGAGCCATTTTACTGTGAATAGCCTCTCTGGCCAGGCCAGCCATGGACTGACCTCTCTGTCCTCCCCACCACCCCCCCCCCCCCCCCCCCCACGCCCGCGTTGACAGCAGAATGGGGGCCGTCAGCCCAACGCCAAAGTCGGAGTTAACGTGCTCCACTGTCGTGTCAGTCGCCTCCGGCCTCCCTGGTAGAGCAGCCGATCCAGGTGACTCCTACCTGAGGGTAGAGCAGCGTGATGTCACAATGCGGATTGCCCATTCAATCCCAGCATCCCCCACACCCCACTGCCCACAGGATCAGGAAAACTGGACCCTCCAAAGTAACGTCTACCTCAGCCTGACGGCAGCCATTGTACCTATGGGCAGCACTGATGAGGAGCAACAAGCAACAGGCCAACACAAAAGGAACGACCCACCGAGGGTGCCTTAACACTCTGCACGGGAGGTCAGTGCAGTTTGTCCAATAATTGGGGAGGCAGAAGTCCCGCAAAGACGTGTTCACAAATTTCACAAAAACAAGAAAAACCCACGATTTTCACATTTCCTCAGGAGCAAAATATTCAAAGCACACGTCAGAGTTTCATTCTGATGGTAAATCCACAACTGTGTTAGTGCAGCCATCCTTCATGTGGCGGTACTCCTACGCAGCATTCTGACAGGATGGGACCATTATCGAGGAAGGTCAGAGGCCAGAATGAATGCTGTCTCTCTCTCTCTCTCTCTCTGTCACATTCCTGTCGCCTACAGGCAACTGTCTGACCATTAATTCTCCAGAACTGTTCATTTTCTTTCATTTTCTGCACAGCAGCAATGAGCAGGACAGACCTCGCCCAAAAGAAAAGCTGTCATAAGATGTAGGTTATTACAAATAAAATTGAGGTGTGCAAGGGTCGCCATGTTGGGGGAAGAACGAAAGGAAAGTAATTAGAGTTTGTAAAGAGGTCAATCTTCATGAGGATCAGGGATGGGGATGGGAGGGAAGAGTGACAAAGGTTTGGGAGATTGCAATTGGATTTGACTCTTGGCAACTGACTGGCATCATCAGCATCTCTCGAACTCCAATTGTTTGCCGGTATCATTAACTGGCACCTCTCATTGCCAGGATGTGTCAACTGTCCTGAGAGAAATCTGCTCCCGTAGCAAGTCACTGCTGTGACTGTGTTTGTAAACCCAAACAGACGGCCTGCAGTTTGTGTAAGGTCTGCTTGCTGAAGAAAATCGAGGGAAGCCCTTACTGGGCTTTACAGGGCCCGCAGGAGAAAGTGAGGACTGCAGATGCTGGATAGTCCGAGTTGAGAGTGTGGTGCCAGAAAAGCGCAGCAGGTTAGGCAGCATCCGAGGAACAGAAGGATCAAAGTTTCGGGCATGAGCCATTCCTGATGAAGGGCTTATGACCGAAACTTCAATTCTCATGCTCCATGGATGCTGCCTGACCTGCTGCGCTTTTCTGGGACCACATTCTTGACTTTATAGGACCCACAGTCTTACTGATTGAGGGCAGATGATGTCATGGCAGTGTCATAGGGTTAGGGTTAGGAATAGGGTTAGGGTTAGAGTTTGGGTTAGGGTTAGAGTTTGGGTTGGGGTTAGAGTTTGGGTTGGGGTTAGAGTTTGGGTTGGGGTTAGGGTTAGAGTTAGAGTTGGGGTTAGAGTTAGGGTTAGAGTTAGAGTTAGAGTTAGCGTTAGAGTTAGGGTTAGAGTTTGGGTTAGGGTTAGAGTTTGGGTTAGGTTCAGGGTTAGGGATGTGGTTAGGGTTAGGGTTAGGGTTAGAGTTGGGGTTAGGGTCGGGGTTAGGGTTAGGTTTGGGGTTAGGGTTAGGGTCGGGGGTTAGGGTTAGGGTTGGGGTTAGGGTTAGGGTCGGGGTTAGGGATGTGGTATGTAGTTGGGGTATCTAAAGAATAAAAGGATCATAGAGGAACAGGAGTAAATTACAATGGATGGACAGTTTCAACACGTGGGCTGCCTCTCTGAGCT
This sequence comes from Hemiscyllium ocellatum, assembly GCF_020745735.1. Taxonomy (NCBI): domain Eukaryota; kingdom Metazoa; phylum Chordata; class Chondrichthyes; order Orectolobiformes; family Hemiscylliidae; genus Hemiscyllium; species Hemiscyllium ocellatum. The sequence continues at coordinate 99,253,760 of NC_083407.1, read as the reverse complement.
CAGTTGCTGCTGAAACCATCAATACCTTTATTACACTCAAGATATAACTACACTAACTTCCTCCTCACTGCTCTCCCACATTCCACTCTTCACAAGCTTGAGGACACCTGAAGCAACTTTGTCCATGTTCTAAACCAGACCCCTTCCCTTATCACCCCTATGTTCGCCAATTTACATTAGCTCCAGTCAAGCAAAGCCTTGATTTTAAAATACTCATCCTTATTTCAAATCTCTCCATTGGCTTGCCCATTCCTGTCTCTATAACATCCTCCAGCTCCACAATTTTCCGAGATATCCACACTCTGCTTGTGTATTCCCAGTTGGAACACTCCACCACATTGGCTAATGCTGGAATCCCAAGGTCTGGAATTGCAGCCCTCCCCCAACCTAACAGCATCTGAGGTGGCTCAGCGTCATGATCAAATTGATTGACGGACTCCATATGGAGGCCATCATTGGAACATGACAGAAAGCAGAGGGAGGAGAGTAATTGGAATGTCAGATGGGCAGCACTCCCGACACTAGGGATCAGACACTGAACCAGTCCCAGTGAGCTCTCCGAAACTGCCTGAGAACATGAGACCAGGCGTGACCAAAGCTGCTCCAACAGTACTGAGGACACAGCTGCCATGATGTCCCCCCATGGCCTGCTGCAGGGACAATGCCACCAACAAGCTGGTGCTCTCTGCATACAATGGGGGTGGCTGCTCATTGGTAGGCAATTTCAGGTGTCACTGTCAAATCAGCCCCCGTGGTCACCTCAGACCACTTGGGTGGTTTTCCACTTCTATGGAGGGGGCGGCCATTACTGTTTATAATTCCACCATGCCGAGTGTTCTTAGGCAATGGGAAGCACCAGTCCCAGTCTCTGCCTCCAAATCAATCCCTATGGGTCCAGGAAAATCTCGCCCTTTAAATCTGTGCCACACAAAAAAAGCACGTGCTTCCTACTTACTCTAACCAGGACACTCATAATTTGATACCTTTCAATTAAGTCACCCCTCAGCCTTGTCTTGATCCATTCTGGAAAGTTCTGCTAACATTCAATGTTGTCGAAATGTTCACATCTAATGACTGAGAGTGAGAAATCACAGGATAGAAGGTGAAAGGTCATGCTAATCTGGAAGGGGGAACAATGGTCAGTGTTAAAAATGCAGGGCCCTTCCAGGGTCAACCAGAACAGCTCTGGTGGTGCCTGAGCGTTGTCGCTGTTCACTGGACTTTGTCTTTCAGAGCTGTGTTCTTCCCCAACGGGAGGGAGCATCCGGATGGGAAAAGGGTCTAAAAAATCTGACTCTTGTGCTAAATTATATATTTACAATCAAACCCTTGTAAATCTCTGAAAATCTTTAGCTGTCAAATTCAGCACACTGATGTCACTCTGTTCCACTTGCATGGTGATACACAAACACCGAATCCAGCAATATCAGGCGCAGAAGTGCAATTTATATCAATACAAGACCCTGAGCAGCAGCAACCATTGGCTGAAACTCAGCTTCCGTCACTGATGGTCAACTCCTGCATTACACATCATTAAAATGACACCAACTGCTAAGAAATGAGTGTGTGAATGCCAGAGTATTGAGGTGCCCATGTAAACATTTACACTGCTCTATACATCATTCCGAGTTTATCTTGAGACGATGCCAGTATGGAATTGGCACTTCACACACCATTGTGTGGATTGTAATGAGGTCAGCCTGGTGAATATCATGAGAACATAAGTTCCCTGATTGGGGCTGTTAATCTGGTCAGATCAGGGAGCCCTAGCTGACACATATAAACAGAAACGAGTCCCTTTTAGGGACATAAAACAGCAGGCCCTGTATCGACTGCTGTCCACCTCTTCTCCCTCATTCACCACCCGGACACGCCTTGGCATGCCCATTTGCCACCAGGCGGTGGAGATCCCCAGTGAAGGGCTTTACATGCGAGTCCTCCCCCTTTCTCTCGGGGATCTGGGGTAGAGGGTGCTGCACACAGCGGTCCCCTGTTTGTTCTGTGGTGCTGTGGAGTCTGTGGACCATGTGTATATTGGGTGTGGGCGTTTGCACTCCCTTTTTGATTTCCTCAAAAACCTCCTCCTCTGCTTTTGGTTGCACTTCAGTCCCACGCTCTTGATCTTCGGGCACCCAGTACGGAGGGAGGGAGGGCAGGTCTGAAGACCTCCTCGTGGGTCTGCTCCTGGGCCTGGCCAAACTGGCCATAAATAGATCCAGGCAGCGGGCCATGGAGGGGGTCGTTAGGGCCGACTGCCTGCCCCTCTTCCGCAGTTACGTTAGGGCCTGGGTGAATCTGAACAAGGAGCACGTGGTGTCCACCAACACCCTGGAGTTGTTCAGGGAGAGGTGGGCGCCGCAGGGAGTGGAGTGCATTATTTCCCCCTCCAACTCTATTTTGATTTAGTCCCTGCCCTCCCCTTCACTGTTTGATCACACAGCATCGCCCTTTGATGTGAAGGGCATTGCTTGTCACTGGCCACTCGGGTGTTTCCTTTCTTCCTGGTGGTGGAATGTGAATAAAGATTTGTACACCTGTTGTCTTTCTCTGTGTCTCTGTGTTGAAAATACACAGGGGTTTTTCAGGAAGGTCTCGGGACTATCAAAGGAGCCAAGGCCACCTGACATGTTGATCATGAGGTAATTCCATGACTCTGCAAGGCCTGCCCAGTGGTATTTGCCTTCCGGGCAAAGGTAGAGACGGAAGATCAGGAGGTGGGAAAGTGGAAAAATCATCAAACCCAGTCCAGTCTGTGAAATGGGCAGCAGCAGTCGTACTAAGTGTGAAGCCTGATGGATTTGAAACAAACAGTAAACTGCTTTTCCCAGCTGGATAAATACTCAGTCCCTCACATCGAGGATTTATACACAAAGCTGAACATGAGCCAGGCGTACCTGTAATTGTGGTTAGATGAGGATTCCCAGAAGTCTACTACAACTAATACCGCGAGAAACTGCCTGAACACCACCAGAGTCATAATGATGCTTCTAAAATGAAGATATTGGCAAGAGGTTATGTCTGGTGGCGGGGGTTGGATGCAGACATAGCCACATTGGTAGGGCAGTGGCCAGAGTGCCAACAAGGACAAAGATTATGGCCAGTAGTTCCCAAATTTGTGGGAATGACCAAGTCAACCCTGGACTTATTTACACACGTCAACTATGCCGGCCCTTTCATGGGCTCAATGTTCTTAATAAATGTGGACGCTACTCAAAATGGCTGGGCGTGCATAGAGCTCAGTCATCAAACACATGGATGAAGGTAGAAAAGCAACAAGCATTTTTTGCAGTTCACGGACCTTTGCAGAAACAGCCTACAGTCACACTGGATATCAAACTGTTCCCAGTTCCTGTTTGATTATCGGACCACCCTCCATGCAACTACAGCGATAGCTCCAGTTGAGGTACTAATGGGGAGAAGACTCTGCACCTGGTTATATCTGATCTCCCCAGACTTTGGAGGAGGGGGCGAACTGCACCAGGAACTCCAATGTCGTACACAAGACCTTGCTAAGCAAGACAGACAGTTTATTTCAGAGGATGGAGTTTGGTGTAGGTACCACAGGAATGGCCCTGCATGGGTAAGAGGCACGGTCAATGCAAGGTATAAAGTTCAGGTCAGTGTGACAAAAGCTGGGAGTTAAACTTGTGGGAGTGTGGGAGTTAAACTTGTCCGGCTCCTCACCAGCCTTTCAAACCGTTCTGGAACCCATGGGCTCTCTCTCTCTCTCCATCAAGTGTTATTGATATCTTGAACTCAAAGATGGACATGGCAGATGTCACCGCCTCAATGCCTTTGCTGCCTGAGGAAGAGAATTAATTTCCTCCGAGATACTCTGGGCACACGAGGTGAGCTGCTGTGTGTTACACATCGCCCGGTACCACAGGCAGGGTTGGAGAAACCTGACCCAGTGCTAAAACACCCCGGAGGAGGAGCCACAAAACAAAACCCGGCCTACGTCCTGGGACTCAGAGGGGGAGGAATGGAGTGATTGTAAAGTGGTCAGCCCAGTTGGACCACATAGACTCTGAGTTCCCTGAGTGGGGCTGATAATCTAGTCCAATCAGGGAGCTCTGGCTGACAGACATAAACAGGAGTGTCAGAGGATCTGTTCTCTCTGAGGGAGCTGGGTCAGTGTGAAGGACTCTCCATGCGTAAATAAAGGGTGACTTGATGACAGAAACCATCCTCTGTGGACACTTATTTAAAAATCAAATAACCCATTAGCTGTATCTGTCCCAAATGGCTAATGGTCAAAATATTGGACAACAGTAAGCTGAACAAAATAAGGAATGTTTTGTCTGCATCCATCCTATTAAAATCAGAAGGGGTTGCACACCTTACATCGTGACTTCATCCCTGCTCACACTTCTCACTTGTTTTCTGGTATTACTTTGTAAACTGGATTCACCTGCTAACCACTGCATCCGTGTAAAATGTGCAGCGTCTTCAGCCCAGTACGGCTGCTTCCTTTTTCCCTGGTGTTCCCAGCAGTGGGCCTGTCAGACCGACAAGAGAGCACTGGCCATGGCTCTCTCCCAGCACTGTTTCTTTGCCTCTGAGTCCAGAAGGCTGCTAATTCAAATCTTACCCCAGAGATCGAAACACATCATCAGATTTGATGCTTCACCAGCAGTGCTGAAGGAATGCTGCACCATCTGGGGAACAGTCCTGATTAGACATGAAATTAAACTTTCTATTTTCTCAAGTGGACATCTTCACATTATTTGAAGAATTGCAAGATTCCTGAGCCAAATGTTATACCTCAACCATCGTGACTAAAGCAAATTAGCCTATAATTACAACATTACTCTTCAATGGTGTCTGACTTTCTTGATTTCAATCAGTGCTTCCTTCTGAAATAGAGGAACTGGTCCGGTTTCCCTGTCTGGCAAATATTCTCATCAGTCGGCCTTTGTTAACTTAATCACACCATCTCCATGGGAATGAGGCAGAGCTGCCCCCATTGATACTCAATTGCTGTCTTCTGTAATGAAGGGACAATTTAGCCTTGACCCCAATTACGCACCAAAGAGACATGTCTGTAAGTTACCCAGCTAACCCCAAGAAGCAAAGCAATGAAACATGACAACCATGACCATGTCACAGGCTGGCCTCTGAAGTGCGGGGTCCTTCTAAGTCACTGTTACCTCACAGTGATTTCACAGGAATGGACTTTAGTTTGAATCTTTTATTTCACAATGAATGAAGTTCTTTTCTTTCGACAAGAGAAGGCCAAGAGGTGACTTGCTTGAGTAATTAAGAGGATCGACAGGGTATGCATGTCCAGAATGCTTCCACTTTGTGGACAAATCCAAAACTAGGTGCTGTATTTGTCGAATAAATTCAACAAAGAACTCAGGAGAAATATCCTTATCGAGAGTGCGATTATCATAGAATCCCTACAGTGTGGAAACAGGCCATGCCAACCCTCCGAACAGTAACCCACCCAGACCCATTCCCCTACCCCTGACTAACGCACCTAACTTACACATCCCGGAACATTATGGGCAATTTAGCATGGCCACTCCACCTGACCTGCACGTCTTTGGAGTGTGGGAGGAAACCCAGGTAGAAACGGGGAGAACATGCAAACTCCAGACAGAGTCACCCCAAGGCTGGAAGGGAACCTGGATCCCTGGCACTGTGAGGCAGCAGTGCTAACCACTGAGCCACTGGGCAACTTCCTGCACACGTGAAGTGACTGAAGTGAATAATCCACAGACAGTTAAAGGGAATCCAGTTCAGGATATAAACACTCAGAGCAGAACTTGCCCCTACAGAACTCTACTGAGGTTCATTGAAAATTTCAAAACCTGGATAGATTTTTGTAGGGTAAGAGGATGAAGGGTATGGAACCAAGGTGGATCAAGGTGGTTAGGATGGTGATATGCCATGATCTGATTGGATGTTGGTACAGGTTTACCGGGGCTGAATGCCAATCTCTACTTCCCTAGCTCCTGTGGAGTACTGTGAAAAAGTGCCATGTGCCAACGGGCAGAGATTAAGTTCAAGCAACCAACATAATGAGTTAACTCAGACTCAGTCCAATCAGGCAGGAGTCAACAAGGAAGGAAACCTTCTGGTCTCAGCTTCACATTAAAAATGAGAGAGTCGGACGCACACTGTTCCCACAGCAGGAGCATTATGATGGCAGAGAGATGAAGTGGAATGGGAGGAGTTTGGGGCCCAGAACAGACAGGCTGGGCCGAATGGCCACTTCCTACACTGCATATCCAATGTTTGACTATTGGCGGCATGGTGGCACAGTGGTTAGCACTGCTGCCTCACAGCGCCAGGGACCCGGGTTCAATTCCAGCCTCAGGCGACGGTCTATGTGGAGTTTGCACATTCTCCCCGTGTCTGCGTGGGTTCCCTCCGGGTGCTTCGGTTTCCTCCCACAGTCCAAAGATGTGCAGGTCAGGTGAATTGGCGATGCTAAATTGCCCGTAGTGTTAGGTAAGGGGTAAATGTAGGGGAATGGGTGGGTTGCTCTTCAGAGGGTCGGTGTGGACTTGTTGGGCCTGTTTCCACACTGTAAGTAATCTAATCATTCTATCACTGAGAAGGCACTTACCAAGAAGTTATCAGGATCTGCACCGCCTGCCAGCGCAACAAAGACCCCAGAAGACGGATCAATCTCCATCTCGTCTGGGGACCTTTCAAAGGACACAGATCCTTGCAGCTCACAGTCCAGGTAGAAGGCGACGACATCGCCCTCCACAGCAAGGGCAATCTTGACCCATTTGTTGGTTAAACTCTTCACCCTGAAGTGTGCGGCCTCGTTAGTCTGCTGGGAGCCAGGCTCCGTATAATAGAACACAACGTTCTGTGTTCCAGCCTGCACCTCGGACAACTTCACTCCCACGTAGATGACAGTTTGACTGGCGTCGGTGATAGCAAAGAGCACGCCGCTCTTAGGTGACGTTGGCTTGATTGTGAAGAGCAAGGAGAAGTCACGGAAGAAGGGGCTTTTGAAGTAAGCTCTTGCCAACTGCCCGGTGTTGACATTTGGGCCGAACTCGTACACTGGGTTTTGGTCAGGTCCATACTCCACAGTGACCTGCTTAGGAGCGGGGTCTCCCAGCAACTGCAGCAAAGACACGGAACGCTCATTACCTGAAAAGGAGGGAACAGAGAGAAACAAGACTTATTCAACCTCGAATATTAAACCATCAAAGCACTGTCAAGATGGAAAACCTTTTCTGTTTTACAAAAAGAAAATCGATCACTGATTTCTCCACTGCTCACTCATACTGGATTACCCCTTCATGGATATCTGACTCCTCATGCATGGTCCCCTAGATATCAACAGCCGATGATTGCTGACCACAAAGGGCCGACGACCAAGTCTCTTCCTCGACAAATGATCGTCCAGGGCACAGATAAGTGACTGAAACATTCCCCGCCAAGCCACTCACCGTCCTGATTCGGAAATATATCACCGTTCTTTCTCTGTCACTGGGTCAAACTCCTGGAATTCCCTCCCTAATGGCGTTGTGGGTCAACCCACTGCAGGTGGACTCCAGGGGATCAAGGAGGCAGCTCACCACCATCTTCTCAAGGGCAACTAGGGACGGGCGATCAATGCTGGGCCCAGCCAGCGACACCTACCTCCCACAAATGAGTAGAAAAGTCAACTCAACCCTACCCGACAAAACCAGCAATGGAACTGAGCACCATCTTCAATCCTGTACCACACAGCCCTGGCCAGAATATCACACAACCAAAACCAATGGAACTCCAAACCCTAGCTCCTGACATTCCCCATTCCACTCCTTCTCTATTTACTTCTCTGTCTCTCTCATTTTTCTTTCATTCCCCTCCTTGCCCTTTTCAAACTCACCCTGTTCCAAGAGAGTCTCTGGTTGTTGCCTCCATTTCCATTTACCTCAAGATCATTCTCTTCCCTTCCCGGACCCAAGTAAAGATTCCTCTCTCTCTCTCTCTCTTTCCACTTCCCTGTCAAAACTGCCATTGACCCCTCTTCCCTGGCAAACGTTCAATGCTTATTTTGGTCATTTGTTCTTTTTCAGCCAAGGATCTAAGTTTCTTTGAGATGGGGTCACATTTCAAATCAATGCCCACGTTTCCCAATTTCTATCTCTCCAATCAGCCTTCTGCCACCACCCCCATCACCAACAGCCAATGAGACAGCCATGACCAAAGACATCAATGGCATCCTCTGTAACTCCCACCATGGTGCCCAATCCTCCTTGACTTTTCTGTCACCTTTGACCCCACGTCCTCTATGAAATGCCCCCCCTCCAAGCGTCCAGCTCAATGGGACTAGCCTACTCCGCTTGACTCTTACCTACTGCTAACTGGAGCATCTCCAGCAAAGAGTCCCCTCCTTCCTTGCTGTAAACAGACATAAGGAGCGTGTCCTGTGGATTTGTGCATGCTAGGTTACGGACTGAAGCTGTGCAGACTGGCAGTCACAGCTGTCACTACAAAGCATATGTTCCTGGCTATTGGGATTGGATTCAAACCCTGTCACTAGAGGTGAGAGGCCTGTGTGTGATAACCCCAGCATAAACTGGAGCCATCCCATTCCCTGTCCAAGGTAGCACCACCTGTGAAATCTCCTGATCGGATTGAAACTCAAGCTAGCCACCTGTCTGGACGCGGAGGACATGGAAGATCAAAAGCAGAACTTGCATTTATATAACACCTCTCACCACATCACACCGCACTCTATCACAAATCTGATTTTGTTGGTTACAAGGCCAATGGAAGAAAGTCCAAAAGATGCCTCTGGTCATATTAAGATCTCAAGGAGTTGGCAGTAAAGAACTGATCTCATCAGATCCAAAGACCAACCGCTGCTGATCCCCAAATGATCACCTAATGAGTAGAACACAGTGCCTGGTTTGGCAATGAATGACCAATGAAACATTTTCAACGTGTTAGTCACTCCATCCACACTGCAGAGATGGTCATCATCACAAACACGAGCAGATCTCATTACAGCAAAATCTGTTCCCCTATTTCCTTGGGTTAAACATCACAAAATAATTATAAGATGAAGAAAGCTGTTTAGTCTATATTGATCCTTCTCCCTTACTTCTCCAGCAAATGGTGACCGATTGGTTTCGCGCGGCACTTTATCGGGAGTGATCACGCTGTGGCCGGGGGATAGAGTGTCTGCCTCTGAACCAGGGGCTCCAGGTTAAAGGTCTTGAACTTCAAGACTTGATGGCCATGTAAGGAGCTTTCAAAACACAAGTAGGCATCTGGAGAGTTGGGCGGAAAAGTGGCCGATGGATTTCAATCCTGACAAATGTGAGGTGATACATTTAGGCAAGACTAATTCTAGAGCAAATTATACAATGAAGGGAAGAGCCTCGAGAAAAGTTGATGGGCAGAGAGATCTGGGAGTGCAGGTCCATTGTACCCTGAAGGTTGCTGTACAGGTGGATAGAGTGGTCAAGAAGGCATATAGTATGCTTGCCTTCATTGGACGGGGTATTGAGTATAAGAGCTGGCAAGTCATGTTAACATTGTACAAGACATTGGTTCAGCCGCATTTAGAATACTGTGTACAGTTCTGGTCACCACATTACCAAAAGGATGTGGATGCTTTGGAGTGGGTGCAGAGAAGGTTTACGAGGATGTTGCCTGGTATGGAAGGTGCTAACTATGAAGAAAGGTTGAGTAGGTTAGGTTTATTTTCACTAGAAAAAAGGAGATTGAGGGGGGACCTGATTGAGGTTTACAAAATCTTGAAGGGTATAGACAGGGTGGATAGGGACTAGCTTTTTCCCAGGGTGAAGGATTCAATAATGAGAGGTCACACTTTCAAGCTGAGAGGTGGAACGTTTAAGGGAGATACACACGGCAAGTACTTCACACAGAGGGTGGTGGGCAGTTGGAACAAATTGCCAGCAGGGGTGGTAGAGGCAGGCACAGTAGATTCATTTAAGATGCGTCTGGACAGATGCATGAGTAGGTGGGGAGCAGAGGGATACAGATGCTTAGGAATTGACCGACAGGTTTAGACAGTAGATTTGGATCGGCTCAGGCTTGGAGGGCCGAAGGGCCTGTTCCTAGGCTGTAAATTTTCTTTGTTTCTTTGTTCTTTGCATCCTACAATTACATGCCAGTGGCAGGCAGTAAGTGCAGGAGAGACAGGCAGAAATGATAAACCACTGCAACTTCACCCCTATCATAACCATGGGGCAACACGGAGATCCATGGTCACCAAAACCCTTTCTGGGTGTGATATTGAGAAAGAGAGAGGGAACATCCATTGGACAACCCATTAGAACATGTAAACGCACAACTAAATCCCTCAGATATGGAATTCTCGCTTAACACACACACAAAATCATTCAGGAAAATGCATGTACACACTGCAACTGATTTAATGCCATTACATCTCAATATTCCTGTAATCATGTAGAAAATGCAGTTTTTTGTGGTATGTACTCATGCTGTGTATAATTTCACCGGGACACCTTAACCCTCACTCCCCACTCCTCCACCACCTTGGGGTGCAAGACATTTGATCTGATTTGACTTATTACTGTCACAGGTACCCAGGTACAGTGAAAAGCGTCTTACGCGTTTTACAGGCAGATTGCACTCCACAAGTGCATCAGGGTAACAGAACAGACTGCAGGGTACAGTGTTACAGCTGCCGACAAGGTATTGCATCAAGCAGGAGCAACAGAAGTGAGAAGTAAAGCATAAAAATGAAAAAAGTTGCACTCTCGGTGTCAGGGGTGTTTTGATTTTAAATACGAGGTTTTTAAAAGTTGGAGGGACTGATATACTGAGAAAGACAAATCTCTCCAATACTTCAGTGATTGTTACATTGTAAATTCAAGACCCAATTTTTGGTGAAGGAGTCTGAAGAAAGGAATCGGTGCATGATCATGTTAATGAATACTGAACAAGTACAGGGGACTAAACTCGTCAACAATAATCCCTTCATTAGCAACAACTGAGCCACTATGCTCTGCTCCAGGAGTTCCACTCGGTCACTCAGGAGGCCCAGTCTCAAAGTCATGAGGTTCAATTCAAAACATTCTCCCAAAAGCAATCTGCATGCCATTAACTCCTCACTGGCTGGATGAGATTCTCCAGGCATTCAGTGCAGTCTCAAACCCTCACTGCTCTCACTTGAGGTGCCACACTATCCAGACAGGCCGAGTGCTGCTAAACCTCACAAAAGTTGTTCTGCATTCAGTGATGAATCTAATGATTTGACTAGTTTCTTTCAGCAGGCATTAGGCAAAAAGGTGAATTCATCGACGGGTGAGATTGTGAAGAAAATCTGAAATAATGCCAATACCTTTGAATCTGAATCCCAGGTTTACGCTAAAGTGAGGACGTTTGTGGCGATAGATGATGAGGATGAGTACCACCAGGTGGATGGACCATTGGTACAAGTTCACTCTCAAAAAATGGCATGGGGTGGGGGTGGGGGGGTTGGTGGAGATCAGGGAAATGAAGATGTCATTCTCTGAAACTCCATAGCCATCCCCCAGCCCTGGTTACGTTATAGATCATCACAATCAGAACCCGTTACTTCTACCAGCCGAGGGCAGCTGTCTGTAACACTGAACGTGACCCAGGTTAAGGGAATGGCATTGCTCACCACCCAATACAGTGTTGGCAGCTAAACGACCTGCCCTCCACCGTCTCTTCCCCTCACCTCTGCTCAATAGCCCTGTGGACGTAACACCAGAGAAGGAATAGGCCATCTGACCTCTCGATTGTGTTCTCGATGCAGTTAGCTGCTCTGTCTTTTAACTCTGTACCTACCACAGTCTCCCGCTTCCTTACTCTGATGCAAGTTTTTGGCATTTCCAATCAAACCCCAGCCTCAACAGCTTTCCTTCTGGTGGGGGCTGAGGGTGAGTTCAAGATTTCCGTTTTCCTTGGTGTGAGCAAGCGTTTCCCGAACAACCTTTGAACATCCTGGTCCGAGCTTTGAGGTCTGCCAGCAGAGGAAATCATCTCAAGTGCCCCCAGCAGGAACACCCCTTCACCTGCTGCACACAGCAGAAGCAAGGCTGTGTTTTATGCGACCTTCCCCTAGGCCCTGTAAATGGTCAGTCACCAGCAAATCTGCACCGCCCCCCCCCCCCCCCCTCCTACAAAAGGCCAATAAATCTATCTTGAGGTGCAGGCCAGAAACCAGGTGGGACCCACCAATACTGTAAAGTTTGAGACAACTCGATGAGTATTATAAGGTGCAACTATCCTTCCATGCAGTCGCTCTGCATGAGTTTTACCATGGCCAGTTCCAAACTTGTGGAGCGTGCATAGTTGCCCACAGTGACAGCTGTCAGCAAACTCTGCCTGAGTTATATTAAGTACACCTCTCCAAATATACGTGTGTAGGACATTGAGTCGAACAGAAATGCAAATGAACTGCTTGGATTCCCCTCTAATTTTGGTGCCTTTCAAACGTGTGAGAAGGATCTAGGTTTGTGTACAATTGGCAGTCTAGTGTTGTTAAACAAATCAAACTTTGAAAGATGAGTCGCCCGTTTTAAGATTCCCCTTTTACGCACAGGCCCTTTGTGAGACTACACCTGGAGAGCTGCTTGAAGCTTTGATCTCCATTTCTAAGGTAGGGATAGACTTGTTATGGACATACAGCAAAGGTTCGTTCAATTACAGGGATAAAAGGACTGGGCCGACAGCGACAGGTTGAGTAAGTCGGGCTAATACTCTTTGGAGTTTGAGAGGCGATGCCATTGAGACATATGAGATGTGGGGCGGGGGGAGGGTGGGATTTGATAGGGAAGATTTGGACAGCACGGTGGCTCAGTGGTTAGCACTGCTGCCTCACAGCACCAGGGTCCATGGTTCGATCCCTGCCTCGGGCGACTGTCTGTGTGGAGTTTGCACATTCTCCCCGTGTCTGCGGGGGTTTCCTCCGGGTGCTCCGGTTTCCTCCCACAGTCCAAAGATGTGCAGGTCAGTTAAATTGCCCAGAGTGTTAGGTACATTAGTGAGGAGTAAATATAAGGTGGGGGAAATGGGTCTGAGTTGGTTACTCTTCGGAGGGTCGGTGTTGACTTGTTGGGCCGAAGGGCCTGTTTCCACACTGGAGAGTATCTAAGACACTGAGGGGCTTTTTGCTCCTACATACAGGGTACCGTTCCAGGATAAACGGCCACTCATTAAGGGCTGAAATAAAGGAGCAATGTGCTCAAACTGAGTAAAAGACAACTAGAGAACAATGCATACTCTCAAGAGAAAAATCACTCTCGGCATTCTAGACTCACTGAACTGCCAACACTGAGGGATGGAGTACTCCTTCCAGCTGTTATAAATGCAACCCGGCACAAAACAAAGCATTCCCATTGATCCAATTCCAGCACATGATCCAAATAGGAATTCCTCCCATCCTCAGAGTGCAATAACCGGCTCTGGCAGATCCGCGGATTCCACTCCCAACATTCTGCAATACGCTCATGGCCCTAACCTCCCAAGAAGTGTCGTGTTTGCCTTTCTGGGAACCTGACTTAGCAGTGCTTGAAGGAAAAGCAAAGGCCTGCGCTTGTACAGTGTGTTTCACCACCTCAGCCAACCGATGGGACAGCCACTGTTGGAAACGCAGCGGTCAATTTGTGTACAGCAAGATTCCACAATTGGCAATGTGCTTATGACCAGAGCATCTCCTACTGGACATGACAAATCCTGAGGACAATGTGCATCAAAGAAATACCTTGCGACCCCTTGAGTGAACCTAAGAGGATAGGTGAGACCTTCATTCAAAGCTTCATCTGAAAGCCAATGCCCATGATAGGGCATCACTCCCTCAGTACTGCACTGGGAGGGTCAGCTTAGATTTAGTGCCCAGAGTGGGATTTGAACCGACAACTCGCTGACACAAAGAGGAGAGTAATATCAATGAGGTCAGGCTGGCAAACCACGTGGACGAAATAATATGAAGAGATGGGGAACCTGAAGGTCATCAGTCACACACATCAGGGACTTAATCAGAACACTGTATTCGGGGAGTGGGAGGCAGTCTGCTGGGGAATTTGATGTTGAAGAATCTCAATCATTCCGCTCACTCCACGGTCCTTTAAAAGCAGGCAGTCAGCAGCGGGAGGAGAACACCAGCTCCAGCACAGGCCTGGCTTTCCAGTGTACTCCTGGCTGCATGGTTCCCAAGTGCCCCTGCAGCTGGTGAACACTGTTAACCGGGGTGGGGGGTTGGGGGTATCCTCAAGAACAGTCCAGTTCCCACTGAGTGGCCTTTTCTGTTGCACTTTGATACAACCAAGGGTCCTGCAGCATCCATTTTAAAGGGCAATTCACAGGCAAGTCCACTACTTTGGGTCTGGAGTCACATGCAAGCCGGAGCAGGTAAGGCAGGTAGATTTTTTTCTTAGATTAGATTACTCACAGTGTGGAAACAGGCCCTTCAGCCCAATGAGTCCACACTGGCCCACCGAAGCGCAACCCACCCAGACCCTTTTCCCTACATTTACCCCTTCATCTAACACTACAGGCAATTTAGCCTGGCCAATTCATCTCACCTGCACATTTCTGGACTGTGGGAGGAAACCCACGCAGACACTGGGAGAATGTGCAAACTCCACACAGACAGTTGCCTGAGGCAGGAATTGAACCCGGGTCTCTGGCGCTGTGAGGCAGCAGTGCTAACCATTGAGCTACCACATCTCAGAGAATCATTGCATCCCTACAGTGTGGAAGCAGGCCATTCGGCCCATTGAGTACACACCGACCCACTGAACAGCATCCTACCCAAACCCACCCCCCGACCCTATCCCTGTAACCCTACATTTCCTATGGCTCGCCCACCTAGCCTGCACATGCCTACACACGATGGACAATTAGCATGGCCAATCCACCTAGCCTGCACACCTTTGGACTGTGGGAGGGAACCGGAGCACCCGGAGGAAACCCATGTACATACAGCTTCGCTAAAAGATGTTAATGAACTGGATGGGTGCTGAAAACAGACTGTTAGCCTCACCGTCACCATTCAGACAAGTTTGCAATCCCAGGTTTATGAACTGAATGTAAATTCCACAACCTGCCGTGGTGGGATTTGAACCGGGTGCCCCCCCAGCCGATGAGCAGGTGTCTCCGGATTGCTCATCGAAGAGCATTTACCACTGTGCCACCCTCTCAAAACCTGCAGGCGTAACCACTAGGAATGACAGGGGCAGCAGATGAACGGAAACAGTGCAAATGTCGCTGCACATCGCACACCCCATCCTGTCTCGGAAATGTGCCACTGTCCTTTCACTGTAGTTGGGTCAAAATCCTAAAAGATTCCTCCGAACAGCACGGGGGGTGTGTGTGTGTCACCAGAGTCTTACTGGGCCACCTCAGGTAAAACACGGCCTATCCAATAGTCTGAGCATTTGCTCAGTGACAGCCTGGATTGTGGCTTCATGAAATGGGATCGGACATTCTGAATCAGAAGGGCTGTTGTGTCACCAGGGCCTAGGGGCTGCTCTCTCACTAGAGAGAAGTGACTGGTGGGGATTTCACCTGGGGACCACCAGACCTCGGGTGAGGGGAGAGAAGGAGAGTCCTTGACAGTAACCTCAAACTGGCGATGGGAACTGAACCCACGCTGTAAACCAACAATCCAGCCGACTGAGCTAAACCGATTATGGGGGGGGCGTTGGGGGGGATAGTTGCAGGTGGACTACAGCCATTCGAGAAGGCGGCTTAACACCTTTCCGAGAGGATGTTAGGGACAGGCACCAAATTCTGGGCTTGACATCCCGGGGGGTAATGAATCAAGGAATTGGTGGCACAAATCCCAAGAACGACCGCTGTGTACAAACCAAATGTGCAATTAAGCAGAAGTAGCTCTCTTTTTTGCATCTTTGCACTTAACAATCAGAGTGTCAGACTCCTGCAACGAAGGAAGCAAACGTTACTAATTCTGGTTCTGAAGCACGAAGAGGGGGAGTGTAAGCAGCCAGACTACAACTGGCTGGAGTTACAGGGCAATCTCTAGAGAGCCCTGGAACAGCATTGCAACATGAGGCTCCTTGGAAAGGGGGGCAATATTCCCTTTAAATTCCACATCACATTGTACAGGTGGGGACAGGCCTGTGACCTCTCCGAGTGAATTTCCATGGGAAAGGAGCTTCGGTCGAGGGGCAAACTGGATAGCAACAGATGTCCCATTTCAAGAACTCTAACTTTGCCAACTCAAACAGCCGTTACTGAACAGTTCAAGCCGTTGAGTAAAGCGTGCAGCTATGGGGGTGCAGAGAGACTGTAACCCTTTGATAGGGTTGTGACTGCACTCTTTTCTTTTACTGTGTCCACTTGCTGACAGACAAATTCCCTTTTATCTGAAGAAAGGGAGAGTTAAATGGTGTCAGCGCATAGTTATGCAACATTGAAATACACCCTACCAGTTAACTCTAACCTTGCTGCTGGAACACTCCAGTCCCAGATTCTCTGCAGGGTTTGGGAAGTCACTTCCCCGTGTGCTCACAGGACCGATCGGATTTGGTTGTGGGACTAACTGAGGCTTATAAGAGCCCAGCATCTGTACAGGTCTGAGTGGGCCCTGGTTCCAGAGAATCACACTTTATTCACGCAGTACTAAGAGATACAGTATGAAAACAAATGGAAGAGTGTTAAGTGATGCTACTTAGAGTCATAGAGTCACGCAGGTGTACAGCACGGAAACAGACCCTTCGGTCCAACCCGTCCATGCCGACCAGATATCCCAACCCAATCTAGTCCCACCTGCCAGCACCCGGTCTATATCCCTCCAAACCCTTCCTATTCACTAACCACAAAACCTGCCATAGGCTCACAGCAGCCTCTCTAATCCACGGTGAAGGCCCTTTAAAGACTTGATTGCAACCAACTTCCCCAGTACTGAAAACTCCCTGTGATTTCTCAAAGCGCCTGGTCCCAGTGGGTAGCGTCCCTGACCCTCAACTGGAAGCCCTGGGTTCCAATCCCACTCAGGAAGGTGTGGTCGAAGCAGGTTGAGTGCCAGCCTGCAGATCCTTACCGTGACAGGCAGTAGGAGTGGGTCAGATTCCCGACGGGCTGAATGATGGAAAGGAGCTGGAGACTTTCCCACCACAATCACAGATGTGACACGGTGCAGGGAGAGGCCATTTGGCCCACAGTGTCTGTTCCAGCTCTTCAACTGAGCATCACTCCCTGCCGCCATTTTCTCCCACGGACCCTTGACTACCCTGATTCTGCAAAATAGTCATCCAGCCACAAGAGAAAATAAAGTCCCTCATTCTGGTCGCTGAGTGTAAAATGGTCGGGGGAGGGGGAGCATGGTGCGACGGGGCTGGAATACAGATGAAACATTCACACCTCCTGGTATCTCACAAGCCCTCACCTACCCAACTGTTTCAGAAAGTTTTCACCTCTGACTCGACCCATGGGCCGCTCCTCGAGGTGCCGGGCTGAGCCAGCGAGGCCAGCTATTCACCCGGGAAAGTCATCTCTGCCAGAATCAGGTTCTGGGTGGAAGGTCCACAGTTGATCTCCCAGCTTCACAAGATAAGATCATGGGAATCTGAAATCTGTTGTGGTGGGGGCACTGGGGGGGGGGGGGGAATACTGAATGACTGGGGCTATAGTGTGTATACACACATGCACACACACACACACAGTAGCCCTATGCGTGTACGCACACACGCGTGAACATTGTTGATGTGACAGGGACACAGCTCTATTTGGAGCCAGCCCAGGCTCGGTGAGACCAGTTGTCCCATGGTGAGTACTTCCTTATGAGCCCTAACGTCCTCTCGGTCTGATGCCAGAGAGGGCTGAGTGGAACTGCTGAAAGGAAGTGAGGAGAAAGTGGCACCATTGGCTCCAGGTTGTCACCAGAGGAGACTGGCTCCGGGCTGAGTCACTGAGAATTGATGTTACACCATCCACCTCCATCACCGGGAATGCTCTGCCCCGACTGAGCAATGGAAGCTGCTTCAACAATAATGTCCGAAAGGGGGCTGTAAGTACTGTGGGGAAGGAAAGATCTACAGAATCATGGGGGAGGGGAAGGAAAGTGGGTAGCTCTTTGACTAAAAGGCTCAGTGGGCTGAATAGCCTTGTTTGGAGTTTATTGGTATAGTGAACACCAGGCATGACGGTCAAATTCAAGGTATCTCTGTGATTACCGTAACGGGACACAGCACCTTCACTGTCCTCCACTCCATCCCCTCCTGAGGTAAATTCCCAATTATTAAATATCAATATTATTAATAATGATCTGGGTGAGGATCAAACAGATTCTAGAGTATTAGCTTGCAGCCTGGTTAACTGATCAGCACATTTACACAGCTTGTAACACCCTGGTCGGGAGGCAACTAATGTCCTGACCATTAGGGTTTCTTCCTGTTTTATGCGACTTGAGGGACATTGACATTGCTGGCTGGGTCAGCATTTATTGCCCATTCTGTTTTGCCCCTGAGGAGGTGATGGTGGGGTGCTTGCGTGAATCACTGCTGTCCATGTAGTGTAGGTGCATCCACAGTACTGTGAGGGAGGGAGACCCAGCAAAACAGTGAAGGACAGCTACACTGTTCCAAGGCAGAGTGGTGTATGGCTTAGAGGTGTATGGTGGAATATGAAGATTCCAGATGAGTGTCTGGTCAGTGGTAACCCCCTAGAATGTAGACCGAGGGGATCCCGCAATGGTGACATTACTGCTTTGACATTTCTTGTGTTGGAATCACAGTGTCTGATAGTACGGGAGGCCCTTCAGCCCATCGAATGAACAAACTACACACTTAAAATCAATTCTGGCACACACGGGCATGAGAATTAGGAGCAGGAGGAGGTAGCAGGAGCAAGTGGTTGAGTGGAGATCTGGGAAAGTATTTCCTCACCCAGAGGACAGTAGAAATATGAAATGTGCTGCCCGAGTGGGTGATGAAGGATGGTTCTCTCACAACATTCAGGGGGCAATGTGGATATGCACTTAAAATGCCTGGCCATTGTAAGCTACAGGATTAGTGTAGTTAGTTGGTCAGCATATACATGGTGGGCCGAAGGACCTGTTTCTACATCGTATGACTCGATGACCGTAGCCGTTCAGCATCTCGAGTCTCAATGAAGTCAGGATTGAACTGGTCGTGATCTAAACTCCATTCTCCTGCCTAATTCCTGAATTCTGATTGATTTGAAATCTATCGAACTCAGCCCGGAACATATTCAATGTCACAGCCTCCACTGGGAAGAGAATTCCACAGCTTCACAAACCTCAGAGAGGGGAAATTCCTCCTCACCCACACCTTAGCAGCACGGTGGCTCAGTGGTTAGCACTGCTACCTCACAGTGCCAGGGACCTGGGTTCGATTCCCACCTTGGACAACTGTCTGTGTGGATTTTGCACATTCTCCCAGTGTCTGTGTGGGTTTCCTCCCCCAGTTCAGAGACATGCAGGTTTGGTGAACTGGTCATGCTAAATTGCCCATCGTGTTCAGGGTCGTATAGGTTAGGTGTATTAGTCAGGGCTAAATGTAGAGTAATAGGGTCGGGGAATGAGTCTGGGTGGGTTACTCTTTGGAGGGTTGGTGTGGACTTGTTGGGCCGAAGGGCCTGTTTCCACATGGGTACAGATTCTATGATTTATCTTCAAACGGTCCCCACTCGTTCTGAACCCCTCTACAAGGGGAAATATAATCTCAGCAGCTACCCTCTCTAACCTCCTCGGAAACACGTGCGTTTCAATAAGGTCATATCTCATTCATCTAAACTCCAAAGGGTGCAAGGCCTGGTCAACACTCATTTCTTCAGGAGTCAAACCCTTCAGAATTTGAGAACCAAAGCTGTCTCATAGAAACAGCCCGCACTTCACCAGGCCCTGGATTGTAAAAGCAGTTAGGGTAACGTTGATGATAAAAGTCTTGCTAATCTTTCAGAAAGTCGGACTGGTGTTTTCCTCCTTTGGCCGTTGCCAACAGATTGCAAACTGCACAAGACAGAGACAAGGTCAGAGGGACAAGGAGATAACAGTTCGGGAGGATAGCCAATGGGAGAGTTAGTTTCAAAAAATCCCACTGTCCCGAGACTTCCCTGGTACTGACTTCACAATCCTGTTCCCCTGAGCACACCCCCGCCCCCCCCCCCATCAAAGCCGATCAGTGCACCCTGGTGCACCGCCTGTACTGGTTGTCTGATCATCTCTGCCCCTTCTAAAGTTGGAACCTTCTCAGCCCCAGTTTGCAAAGGAATGTTATGCTTGGAGCAGAGTTTCTACAGGAGGCCGATGTTCAGCAGTTTTGTAAAAGCTGCATATTGCCAGTCCATTTTAAGTCAGTCAGTCAGCAGCTGTCTGCACGAGCATTTCAAAGCAGGGCAGCTTCTCAATGAAGTTTGGCAGAACTGGGCCAGTGCATTTGCAGGTATTTTTAACAATTCCATAAGAGGAGTGAATTGTTTGAACTTAGCATCAGTGTTTGTCAAATCCACATTGCTTTCACAGAAGGGAAAAGCAATGCTTTTTTCAGTTTGATACAATGGATAACAGACCATCACTCTCGTACCAGCTCCCTCACACATCATGCACACTGACTCACTCTCACACATTGACACCCCCAGACACACACCCACACACTTACACACTCCCTACACATACTCATCCGCCCCTACACATACACACACACACACACACACTACTTACATGATATTTCCCCTATTCACATACTCCCTACTCACACTCACTCACACTCCCCCACTCACACACCTCCTAATCACACTCCCCCACTCACTCACACTTCCCTTACTCACACGCACTCACACACCCCCTACACACTCACACGCCCCCATGCACTCACACGCCACCTACACACACTCAATCACACCCACACGCCCCCATGCACTCACACACCGCCTACACACACTCATTCACACACACCCCCACACACACACACCCCTCCACACACACTCACACCCCACCACATACACACTCACACCCTCCCACACACACACTCACACCCCCCCCACACACACACACACCCCAACACACACTCACGCCCCTACTCACAAACACCACCTACACACACTCACTCTCACTCCCCCACTCACTCACTCCTCTCACACTCACTCACTCTCACACCCCACTCACTCACTCCCCCTACTCACACGCTACTCATACACAACCCCCGTCCTGAGTGCGAGGCACCATTAATTAGCCAGCTGATTTTCTGAACTAAGTGAGAATCGTGGTATTAAATTAAAACTGTCAGCACCAATTACGTTGAAGTGGAATTCTGAAGAGAACTCATCTTTAGCCTCTTAAGTCCCATTGACTTTTGGAATTATAAACAAACTAGGAGTGTCAGCCACCCATGTCGTACATTTGTAGTCTGCATGTTCCCTACTGCAGTAATTCCAACCAGAATTTCTCTTCAAGAGCATGAACATTTACTCGATAACTGTCTGCTTGAGAAGCAGCCTATAGTCCAGTCACCTACTGCAACAGGAACAGCCCCAGTTGGGAGCGGCTAGAGTTAAAGTCTCACTCACTTGGGCAAGGTCACTCTCTGCCCCGATTATAGGGAGCTGCTTGCATTACCCTGGCACTATTGGTGGTACAAACCGAGCATTTGTAAGTTGCTAAAACTGAAGAAAGTACTTTCTGTGCCATTTCCTGATTACAGTGATCACACCCATCGCCCTGTGCTCACTAACGCCAGGTTCCATCACAAATCTCTGACCTCTAACCACCCCCTCCCCCCCTCCCTGGCTTCCGCAAACCCCTCCCTCTCTCTGCATGTCCCTCTCCATCTTCCGTCACCCCCTGCAAGACCCCTGCCCTCCTCCAGTTCTGGACTCCCATCATAATCCCCCACCCTCGCCCCATGCACCTGCCCCCACCCCCCCCCCGCGCCCCCACCACCCCTAGAACCACTGACTGCTGCACTACCAAAGGCGGCAGCACCACCACCCCAACCCGTCCGCCTTGCTCTGCTCTCCGACACACGACTTAAAACCCACCCCATGGACCAGGTTTGTGGACGGACCATGTGCCCAAAACAAAATTGCGCCTCAGTAGCAGCTCAGAGCATTTTGCCATCTAAAAGACGCTACGTGAATGCAGGTTGCTGTCGAGACATTAAATCACCTCAACACGCGCTCGTTCCACGATAAGACTGATAAGGTACCTTTGCGTCTCACGTCAGAGTCCCACTGCACCGGCTGAAGTGGGGAGGAGGGCGTGGTGGGGTTTTTTTTGTGTTTGTTTACCTCTGCCGACCATGAGAGATTGGCACCCACGCCCCTCTTCGGCATCGGGGAGGAGGTGGCAGGGCAGCTGCAGGCCACTGCCCGCCAGCTCCATCCAGCAGTGGTCCTGCACAGCCTCACAGTGCCCGCGGCAAGGCACCTCCCGCTGCCGGGGGGGTCCGCACCTCGGTGCCAGCAGGCGGCAGAGGAACGGCGCCAGGCTGGGGTGGCAGCCGGAAGCCAGGAGCGCCCCCCAGCTCTGCGCCGCCTCCTGGATCTCCGCCACGCTGGCCTGATGCAGATGGTTCGGAAGCCGGACGCCCCCGGGGCCTAGTGGGCGGCAGAACCTCAGGGAGGGTGGCAGAGGGGCGCAGTTGGGGGGCAAAGGGGTTCCAGAGCCTGGCACGGCCTCCCGGAAATCTGGATCAGAAGCCTTAGTGGAGGTTAGTAAATCTAGCTTAGCTCCGAGGTCAGCGGTGACAGCAGCAGTAGCAGCAGTAGCAGCAAGGGCACCCAGCACACCATTAGTCACATTCTGATTAAACACCAGCATAATAGCACGGCTTGAATTATCCAGTACTATCCCATCATGCTTAGAGTGATCACTGGCGCTCGGAGCGCTGAGAGGTGATTGGCCGTCACTCCGGTTCCCACCCTTCCCGGAGACCATTTTGTGGCCACCTCCTACAGCATCATGGGATAGCTGATTAATCAAAGGCCCAGCTCTCAGCGGTGACGAGCGGGGGGCTTCATGCACTCGATGGTCTGTCCGCGGGCTTCCTCCAGCAGCAGCCAAGCCGTCTCCTGCCGTCGCCTCCCAGCCATCTTCCCGGAACCTGGACGCGGTGCCCGAGCCAAACTGCCCGCCCTCCGGCGACCCGCCGCCCGTCGGATTAGCCGACCGCCGGTTAGCAGGCTGCGCCGCCGTCCCTAGGGCGCTACCTGGACAGTGGGGGCCACAGGACGGCTTGGAGGAGGGGGCGGCCGTGGTAACGCTGATTGAGTCCGAGTCCGGGCGGTGAGGAGTCGCCAGGGCGGAGGGCGAGATGGTGTAGGACAGGGAGGCATTGAGCGAAGGAGAGGAGGATTCCGAGGAAGACGACGCCAATGACGATGCCTCCTCTGTGGTCAAGGCCCGACCTACAGGCCCGACAGCTGTCCCCAAACGCTCCGTCTGACCTCCGCCGGTCGCAGTAGGCCCCGGTGGTGTGTCAGCCTCAGTGAGGGCTGGAGCCGGGGTCGCCGTTCCGGAAGCTTCTCCCGCCGCCAGGGTGGACCCTGCGAGCGGCGTCCCCGCTTGGACCGTGGAATTCAACGCGCCGTCCCAGGCACCCTCCGTCGCGTTGAGTGCCCCTGTGACAGGGTTGCTCCCCCCTGGCCCCACGTGGGCATCGCCGAGCTGAGTGGTCACTTCCTCTCCCTCCGGCTTGCCCACCCACTGCTCGTTGGTGAGCGGAGTGGTCCCTGTGATGTCCGCTCCGTGCTGGGGTCTGGGCGGGTGCCCCTTGAAGGTGGAGGTGACCTGTCGCGTGGTGATGGTGGGCACCGTCGTGGTCGGCTTCTTGGCCCCGAACCAGTTTAACCAGCAGCGGGCCTGGGGGAGAGCTCCCCAGATCAGGCAGAGCAGCACAAGCTTTGCTGCTGTACTCATTGCAGTCTGTGAAGGCGAGCCACACTGTACTGAGAGAGCTGGTGTTAGTACTGAACGTGTCCCGCACTGAACACACCCGCTCCCCCGCGCCCCATTCACACTATAAAAACCACAGCAGGAGGTGGGGCTGGACCCCTCTCGTTGGGAGGCTGCTCGTCATTGGCTCCCTGCGCTTGGCGTTCCCGGGACAAGGTTAATGAGTTTCATACAGAGCTGGGCTTCTATTCACACACAACGCACTCAGCAGAAAGGCAGCAGACTGAGCCAATCTTCTGCTAACAACTTGGCCACAGTCCCACTGACAATTAGGAATACCTTCTCTCTCCGTTTCTGCATCTGTTCCCAGACTGAATTCTTTGGAGTGATTTGCAGTCAATGTGGCTTCAAACCTCTCTCAGTAATCTCCGCCCCACCACCCCCCCTTTCGCGAAGTTCCGGCACACGCCCACAGAGACAGATACACACAGACACAGACACGCGCACACACACAGACATGCACAGAGACACACACACAGAGACTCACACCTAGTCAGAGATGCACACAGACAGAGACACATGCACAGACATAAACAGATACACACACACACACACACACACAGACGCACAGTCAGAGAAGCATACAGAGACACACACACACACACAGATATACACACACACACTCACACACACAGGGACAACACACACAACCACAGATACACACACAGATACCATAACGACCATCCCCTCATCCCTTTGAATTAACTTTCCCACTTCCTACTTCAAAAGCCAAGCCCCTCTCCTCACATCCTGAACTATGTGCTGCCTGTACTTGCTCTCTCGTATCAAACAGCAGCAGCTCCCAGTGTCAGAGCTCTACCTCCTCCCCCTCCAGCAAACATACGCCCTGTTTGAAGGTGATAACACACACACACACACGGAGCTCTCTGCACTGGGATACCAGCTCGGTTAACTCCGGCCAACCGGTAGCGACCTCCCATGTGGCCCTCGGGTGCCTGCTTCGAGGTGTTGCTGCCTGAGAGTCTGTCAGGTCTCCCCACACATATAACAACCAGCTGGCTACCTTCCACCGGAGAATGGCTTGTATTTGCCTAACAATCTGAAGGCCCCCCCCCCACCAAAGTACTTGACGTCCAGCGAAGGCCCTGCAAGTGGTGCAGAAATCACAGCAGCCAAAGTGTGCCCAGCAAGCTGCCATTACCAAGCGAGATTATCTGCGAGGTAGATATTGGCCTGAGACAGGGGGAAAGCGCTTTGTGCTTCTGTAGGATTAAACCCAGACCTCTTCAACCAAGGCAAATCACCGAAAACGTTCCAAATAACATCAGGCAATGGCTTGGGCTCTTGGCGAGAGGGTGAAAAACAGGGGCTGGGGTG
The DNA here is from genome assembly GCF_020745735.1 of Hemiscyllium ocellatum. NCBI lineage: Eukaryota > Metazoa > Chordata > Chondrichthyes > Orectolobiformes > Hemiscylliidae > Hemiscyllium > Hemiscyllium ocellatum. The sequence continues at coordinate 99,228,559 of NC_083407.1, read as the reverse complement.
ATGGATAAGCATCCAATGTGGATACAAAATGCAAAAGAAACTACTGTCTTCCACAAGATTATAATTTTTCAATCCATTCCACTTGGACCCTGTGAGAGTGTTGTGGTACATCCTCCTCTGGACCAGAAAGAGTCTGTATTGCCCATGCCATGTTACCTAATAGCTACAAGTATTCCTATTCCTAACAGCTCACACAGTCACCTCAGAGTTACAGATTGTGTGCGCGTGCTTAGGTCCCAACCTGGAGATGTAGCAGGGCCCTTCCAGTGCAGGACTGAGGGTGTGCTGCATTGTCCCAAGGGGCTGTTTCTTTTTAAATGGGAACAGGGCAAGAAAGCAGAGGTCCCAGTTCCCCTCCCAGGTGAACGTAAATAACCCCATTGCCGCGCTTTCAGGAAAAGAGCAGAGAAACTCTACCCAGTCCCCAGGCAGGTACTTACTCCTCGACCAACAATGAATGAGAAATAGGATCACAGTGTGTGTGTGTGTGTGTGTGTGTGTGGAGGATCTCGCTGTGCATAAAATGGCTGCCACAATCCCCACACCACCACAGTGGCTGCATTCTGAAGTAATCTCCTCTCGGCCGTACAACACCACAGGTGTGCTGAGGGTGCAAAAGGTTCAACAGAAATGAAGTTCCTTCGCTTCCCGACTGCCATCAACAGGGGTTTTTTTCTGAGGTATCACCTCCTCATTAATTAAGCGTTTTATTTTCCTCGTCTATTCCTCCCCTCATTCCCTCCATTTCACCAAATCATCACCTAACCTTTGATGCAGAGGTCTTTTGAAGGCTGGCTCACTTGAACGATGAGTGAGAGAAAAACCACATTTGGTGGGACGGTATCCCAGGAAGTATCAGAACAGCCATTTCAAAACCAGGGAGTACAGAGAGAGAGAAAAAGAGATAAAGAGGAACTAGCTGCACTACGCTTGCAGGGACTGGCACAATATAATGGGCTGAATGGTCTCCTTCCATGGTATAACCACTCTCTGATGGTGTGCAGAGAGAAGAGGGAGTGTGTGAGAGAGAGAGAGAGAGAGAGAGAAAGAGATGGGGACCGGAAAGAATGGAGAATGGAGAGGATGGAAAAAGGGAATGGAGAGAGGGATAGTGAAGGGAAGGAGGGGGAGAGATAAGGGGGATGGAGAGAAAGGGAGGAGATTGGCCAGGTAGGAGATCACAGAGTGAGAAGTGGGGGAGAAAGGGATTAGAGTGTGAGTGACAGGTGTGGAAGGAGGAGGAGGGAGAGCGGGATGGAGAAAGAGGAGAACGAGAGGTGTGGGAGAGGGAGGAGGGAGAGAGGGATGGAGAAAGAGGAGAAACTGAGGGTACAGCCAGAAATGAAGAGAAGAGAGGAACATAAGTGGGAGGGAAGGGAAAGGGAAGAGCTATGAAAGACCAAAGTGATGTGTGAGAGAGAGAGAGAGGAAAATCAGATCGTTCTAACATAGTGACATCTAATTTCTTAAACAAGAACCAAAATTACTGGAGAAACTCAGCAGGTCTGGCATCAGTAGTAGAGAGAAAGCAGAGTTAACGTTTTGGGTCCCGTGACCCTTCTTCAGAACTCAACATTAATTGCAATTTACTTTCTAGTGTTGTTTCAAAAAGGCTGCAGTTGCAGAGAGTAAAAGACAAACCATTCTGTGTAAATTGAAGGTGCAGTATCTGTTTGTATAATTGCCTTTTGCTCACTCCCTGCCCAAACATAGTGATTTGTAAACACTGATTGCTAGGCTCCGCGGCTACAGGAAATGGCAGAATTACAGGGACGGTTAATGAGCTGACTCTGAGATTACAAGCACTGATGATCGCACACACACACACACCCCCACCCCTAGACCCTGTCAGAAAGCAAATGAGAAGCACAACCGACATGCCCCGACACAGGTTCACAAGCAGGGGAAAGATGGCTGACAGTGATTCATTTCAACAAACCGCTCCAAGAATTTCGGGAGCACTTAGAGAGAAACAGTTTCATGTCAACACCCATTTGCTCTCACTTTTCATCTCGGCCGGTTTATATTTGTTTGATCTTTCCATTGACAAAGTCACCTTGAGTCTCGTGGTTGGTTGAGGCTCTCTCCGAGATTTTCAAGTGTGCCAGGGCCCCCATTCTGCTCCCAGAAAGCACTGCCTCGGCCCAGCCCAGGTAAGGGGCAAAATAACTCCCGACTCCTTCACATGCTCCTCCAGCCCCGCAGCTCGGATTCTCTCCTCACGGCACCTGAATGCGAGGCAGTAATAACCGAACGCAGTCCTCGGCCGCGTGGGAAGGTTAGATATTCCCTGGATGCTCCCTCACAGCAGGGTGAGTCTGCCATTGCTAGCTCTGCCCCTGGCCCTCTCCATCTCCATCTCCGAGTAAGGATACAGCCTGCTCCGTGCGGAATGCCCGGTTGGCATTTCAGTGCGACACCGAGGGAGTGCTGCACAGTCGGAGGCGCCGACATTCCGATAAGATCGGAAAGAGAACCTGCGTTTCCCACTTGTGAAACACCCCATCGTGCTACCCTGATGGAGAGCGTAGGAGTCCACCCCAGTATCCCGGACAGTATTTATCCCTCGGACACTGTAACCTGAGCATGGGTGATAAGCCAGGGCGAGCTGGTGGCTGAGTGATATTATCACCAGACTGTTAATCCAGGGCCCCAGCTCATGTCCTGGGGAACCGGGGTCACATTCTGCAGGCAGCGGAATTTGAATTTGATTTAAAAATCTGCAATGCAGAGTCTGATGTTGACCATGAACCGACTGTTGGGAATTCCCAATTGGTTCATGAATGTCCTTTAGGGAAAGGAACTGCCATCCTTACCCGGTCAGCTCTACATGTGAGTCCAGGCCTACCTACAGCAATGTGTGGTTGGCCCTAAACACTCAGGGGTCTACCCAGTGATGTCCTCATCCTGAGAATGATTATTAAAAAAAGACTGTGTTTGCTCCTGGACAGAATGGGAAGCACAGACTGGTTGATTATTTGGATAGACATAACAAGCTAGGCTATTGGGGTGGGGAAGCAGGGAGCTAGCATGGGGGTAATGATGACAGGCCAGTGCAGGTACAATGGGTCGAATGGCCTCCGTCAGCAGCAGTTCTGAGATTTTGAGACTTGCCCTCCCTTAACAGGACTCAAGGCAGGAGCATGATGCTGCAGCACGATTTCAGGCCCTGAGCAGCTGCGCTTTTCTCAAGTCTCCAATTGCTGTTGAGTATTGCTCTGTTTGTTCATGGTTTAATAAATACAAGCAACGCAGGGCATCTCAGTCTCATCCAGTGCACAATCCGTTCCACGTGGGAACAGCAGGAGAGTTGCCATGTCCTGGGATGCCGCGGACACCGGACACAGCACCGGCCCGAGCTCGGATTTCCAAGAACACAGAGAGTGCTGGAAAAACTCAGCAGGTCAGGCAGCATGCGGGAAGGAGGGAAGGCACAGTCAGCGTTTCACACCAGACAGGCTGAGCATTAAGTCAGAATGAAAGCCTTTTTTCGAGGGGGGGGAGGAGCAGGAAGAGGAGAAGGGGAGAGAGGGGGCACAGATAAGGGGGAGCTGGAGAGAGGGGCAGAGAGAAGGGCAAGAGCAGAGGGTGGCAGGGAGAGAGGGGGCAGGGAGAGAAAGTGGGGCAGGGAGAGAGGGGGGGAAGGGAGGGTGGGAGCAGGGACAGAGAGAGTGGGCGGAGGCAGGGAGAGGGGGACAGGGAGCGAGGGGGGCAGGGAGAGAGAGAGGGGGGCAGCGAAGGGGGGCAGGGAGAGGGATGGTCAGGGAGAGCGGGGAGGGAGGGAGAGAAGGGGCAGGGAGGGGGGGACAGGGAGAGAGAGGGGGCAGGGAGAGGGAGGCAGAGAGATCAGCGACAGGGAGGGGGGGCAGGGAGAGAGAGGGGGGGCAGGGAGAGAAGGGGGCAGGGAGAAAGGCAGGGCGGGGGGGGTCAGGGAGAAAGTGGGAGGCAGGGAGGGAGAGGGGGCAGGGAGAGAGGGGGCAGGGACAGGGGGAGGGCAGGGGGGGCAGGGAGAGAGGGGGCAGGGAGAGGGGGGGGCAGGGAGAGGGAGGGCAGGGAGAGGGGGGCAGGGAGAGGGGGGCAGGGAGAGGGAGAGGGAGGGAGGTGGTGTGGAGAGAGAGTGGGACAGGGAGAGAGAAGGGGGCAGGAGGAGGGGCGAGGAAGAGAGAGAGGGGGCAGGGAGATAGGGAGGGGGCAGGGAGTGAGGGGGGCAGAGAGAGAGGGGGCAGGGAGAGAGGGGGGCAGGAATAGAAGGGGCAGGGAGAGAGAGGGGGCAGGGAGAGAGGGGGGGATAGAGAGAGAGGGGGACAGGGAGAGGGAGGGCAGGGAGAGGGGGGCAGGGAGAGAGAGAGGGAGGGAGGGAGGTGGTGTGGAGAGAGAGTGGCACAGGGAGAGAGTGGGACAGGGAGAGAGAGTGGGGCAGGGAGAGAGAGTGGGGCAGGGAGAGAGAAGGGGGCAGGAGGAGGGGCGAGGAAGAGAGAGGGGGGCAGGGAGAGAGGGAGGGGGCAGGGAGTGAGGGGGGCAGAGAGAGGGGGGCAGGGAAAGGGGGGGCAGGGAGAGAGGGGGGCAGGAATAGAAGGGGCAGGGAGAGAGGGGCGGCAGGGAGAAAGAGGGGGACAGGGAGAGAGGGGGACAGGGAGAGAGGGGGACAGGGAGAGAGAGGGGGCAGGGAGAGAGGGGGACAGGGAGAGAGAGGGGGCAGGGAGAGAGAGGGGGCAGGGAGAGAGGGGGACAGGGAGAGAGAGGGGGCAGGGAGAGAGAGGGGGCAGGGAGAGAGAGGAGGCAGGAAGGGGAGGCAGGGAGAGAAGGGGCGGGGGGGCAGGGAGATAAGGGAGAGAGAGGGGGCAGGGAGAGAGGGGGGCAAGGAGAGAGGGGGGCAGGGAGAGAAGGGGGCAGGAAGAGAGGCAGGCAGGGAGGGGCAGGGAGAGAGGGGGCTGGGAGAGAAAGGGCACGGAGAGAGAGTGGAGGCGGGGGGGCAGGGAGAGAGAGGGCTGGGACAGAAGGGCAGGGAGAGAGGGGGCAGAGAGAGGGGGGCAGAGAGAGGGAGGGGGTGGGGAGAGAGAAGGGGGCAGGGAGAGGGGTTGGTGAGAGAGAGTGAAACAGGAAGAGAGAAGGGGGCAGAAGGAGGGGCCAGGGAGAGAGAGGGGGGCAGGGAGAGAAGGGGAAGGGGGGCAGGGAGACAGAGAGGGTGGCAGGAGGAGAGGGGGGGCAGGGAGAGAGAGGGGAGCAGGGTGGTGGGGGGACATACACTGGGTTCCTGTGGAGGTGTAATCTAGTACAATAGCCCAGACAAACCTCATCACAGGCCACTCTGAATCTGCAGCATCAGGCTGTGATTCCCCTCACAGACAGGGAGCCCCTGTTCCAGAACACAGTGTCCCTGCTCTCCAGAAATAACCTCCGCCTTACTGCAGGACAAGAGGGGTCCCCATGAGCAATAGGGACAGCCAGCCACTGGGGGGTTACATGAGGAAGCCACCACTATCTATACAAAATAGGATTTTATTCTGCAAGGCAGGAAGGCGAAATGTTAACCGAGAAGCAAACTGAGATAGATCATTAAAGCGCTTGTGGAGATTCACTTGCTGCATTTTGATGGTGCCTTCACCACTCCAGGGCATACCCTGCTGTTTTCCAGCCAACGCAGCATTTCTGAAGTGCGGGATCAGTGACAGATCGTCTGGCCAATGTCAGAGCTTGTCCAAGACCAGCAAATGCCAAGCTCTCTGAGCCCAGGATACTCCTGGGTGGCTCTCCCCTCCCCACAGTTTCACAAAAATGTAAGAACCAGCAGCAAGAGGAGGTCAGTCAGTCCCTCGAGCCTGCTCCGCCATTTGATACGATGAAGACTGATCTCATCTCGGCCTCAACTCCCCTTCTCTCCCCACTCCCTGTCACCCTTCAACCCTTGCCTTGTTAACAATCTATCTCCTCCTTCAATCAACTCAATGTCCCAGCATCCACCGCACTCTGGGGGGAGTCCACTCCACAGCCTGACAACAACCCTTTGGGACAACTCATTCTTCCTCACTTTCGTTTGAATCCGCTACCCCTTGTCCTAAAATCCATGACATCTCAGTCTCGACTGGCCCAGAAGAGGGAACGTCCTCTCCATATCTACTTTGTCGATCCCACTGACCGACTTATGTCCCTCAGTGAGAGCTCGGCAAGCAAAGTGGGTGTGTGTGGGGAGTTTTTATTTTCAGTGAGGTTAAGGAAGGACAGATAATGTGTGCTGAATGTGAATTACACCCTGGAGCAAACGACTTGGGGAAGTTTACCTAAAGTCCAGTTTGCAATTTGAATCCCTCGGTAGACTGGAACTCTCATTCCCAGGCCATTCCTTGAATATTTTAGGAATGCTGGAGGTTTGCCAGTCTAAATCTATGCCAAGCACTTCCCTTTCTTTCCCTCCCATCGGAGCACATTTCAAATCGAGGCACTATCAGCTCAGTGTCCTGTGACTCCGTCCTGGGAAAATCCCACAGAACTGTGTACAGTTCTGGTCACCACATTACCAAAAGGATGTGGACGCTTTGGAGAGGGCGCAGAGAAGGTGTACGAGGATGTCGCCTGGTATGGAAGGTGCTAGCTATGAAGAAAGGTTGAATAGGTTAGGATTGTTTTCATTAGAAAGAAGGAGATTGAGGGGGGACCTGATTGAGGTTTACAAAATCATGATGGGTATAGACGGTGGATAGAGACAAGCTTTTTCCCAGGAGGGGAACAAGAGGTCACGCATTCAAGGTGAGAGGTGGAAAGTTTAAGGGGGATACACGTGGAAAGTACTTTACAGAGAGGGTGGTGGGCACCTGGAACGCGTTGCCAGCAGAGGTGGGGGAGGCAGGCACAGTAGATTCATTTAAGATGCGTCTGGACAGATGCATGAGTAGGTGGGGAGCAGAGGGATACAGATGCTTAGGAATTGGGTGACCGGTTTAGACAGTAGATTTGGATTGGGTTTACAGTTCCTGAGCTGTAAACTTTCTTTGTTCTTTGTTCTAACTCGCCGAGACCCTTCAGGGTTTGAAAGGAGGCTCCTACCTGACCAGCCATCAACCATCTATCAAACAGCAGAGAGACGAGGGGCAGGATTCCCTCATGACCTGTCCTGTCTGTCCATCTTCCTTCCCACCTTTCCAGTCCACCCTCCTCTCCGACCTACCACCATTACCCCCACCTCCATCCACCTATCCCCCCAGCCCCACCCAACCCCCCTCCCATTTATCTCTCAGCCCCTCATCCCTGATTGCCTGAAATGTCGATTCTCCTGCTCCTCAGATGCTGCCTGACCCGCTGTGCTTTATCCACTGCCACACTCTCAACTCTGATCTCCAGCATCTGCAGTCCTAACTTTGGCCCTAGAGGATATTGTGTGTCCCCGGTCAGGAGGAGGTGATGGTGTCATGGGATGTCAGTGGGTAGGCGATCCACACTCAAGTTCTCAGGGTGCAACCCTGCACTGTCTCAGGGTCAGGGGTCACCTGACGTCACTTTTGTCTGGATTGGCCAATCAGTGGCCAGAGGCTGAGTGTGATCTCAAAGCCAGAGGTCGCTGGAGGCACCTGGAGCCCAGAAGGAGCTTAGATCTTTCGCTCAGAGTGAGCAAGAAAGGAAAGAGTGCCCCCCCCTCTCTAAATGTGGCCCTTGCTCTCTGAATGCGGCACTCTCCCTCTCTGAGCATGGCACTCCACCTCTCTCCTAAAGTGCACCTTTTCCAAAATAAACGGTTATGGAGACAGTCAAACCCTGCTCCATCTCTATGCGATCACACTGACCAATCAGAACCTACCCACAGATCCGCAAGTGAAGGTTGACCGTTAACTGTTCTCGCTGCGTTGTCACATCAACATTTCCCTGGAGGTTTCATCACATGACTTCCTACCCCTCACAACCCAGCAGCACCCCGTCCCCCCAATCTTCGGTCATCCAACACGACCGAGCCCTATCGTCCGCTGCCTCCAAAAAACCCAATCGAAAAGCAAACAGGGTCTTCATTCTGTAAATGGAAGAGATTGCCTTGATAGCGAACAGACAAAATGATCACAAAGAGTTCTCATTCTTCTTGAATACGCGTTATAGAAAAATCACGCTTAACAGCACTAAAGGTGTTGGTGATGTAATTGCATTATAGCCAACACACTTTTTGAAAGTTTGTGATTCAGAAACAATGTCCCCAATTCATCAATCACGTTACAGCGAACGCGCGTTGACAGAATGCGGGTTATAGCAGAACAACCCGGACAAGTCCCTCTGCTTCTCAATGCCTCCCCTGATCTTTGCCTCAGGATTTGCTTGTTGCTGTTTTCAATTCTGTCAGGTTCCAGGGACAGCCCAGAGAGGCGGCAACACAAGCTGGCAGGAATGGCTGCATGTCACCCAGACTCATACAAGACAGAGCAGGGAGGGGAGGTCTCCCTCTGTTTACACAACAGATTTGCTGCTCATTTTGAAGACAAGAATGTCTGGTATCAAAATGTCTGGTGCGAGAACAATAATTAAGATAAAATGCACACGTGAGTCCCAGCTACATTTACAATAGTTGACAAAAATATTTCTGCACTGACAGACCAAGCCTGTGTTCCCTTTCACCAATCCTGGAATGCGCCTTGTGGACGTGACTTGCGCGGAATGTTTCATTATTAGGTTTACTCAATTAAGTATAACTTGCTCAGTTTGTGGAATGCCAGAGGTTTGTGACTGAAATATCCATTAAGACCTCCCAAATCCTAAGCCTAGATTCAAACTCACGTTGCAATAGAGGAAGGAGTGGCACAGTGGCTCAGTGGTTAGCCCTGCTGCCTCACTGTGCCAGGGACCCGGGTTCGATTCCAGCCTTGGGCGACTGTCAGTGTGGAGTTTGCTCATTCTCCCCATGTCTGCGTGGGTTTCCTCCCAAAGATGTGCAGGTTAAGGTGAATTGGCCGTGCTAAATTACCCATAGTGTTCAGGGACATGTGATTTAGCCATGGGGAATGCAGGGTTACAGGGATGGGTCTGGGGGGGAACGCTGTTCAGAGGGTTGGTGTGGACATATTGGGCCAAATGGCCTGACCCCACACCGTGGGGATTCTATATGTGCAGGTTAGGTGGATTGGCCATGCCAAATTACCCATAGTGTCGAGGGATGTGCAGCCTGGGTAGGCCAGCCTTGGGAAACGCAGAGATAGGGTTTGTGAGGTGAATCCAGATGGGATGCCCTTCAGAGAGTCAGTGCAGACTTGATGGGCCAAATGGCCTGTGGTCTGTCGGGACTCCATACCGCTGGCTGAGAGCTCTGCATTCCTCCACTGCTGGCTGCAGGAGCCACACCCACTGCCTTTCCCTTCTATCACTGGGTGTCCAAATTGTTTTGCACCGTGTTCCCATGAAAGGCCTCAGGACGGTTTGCCAACTCAAAGGCACTGATATTAACCGCAAAAGTTGTTTTGTGATTTCTGTGCACCACAACCAAAGCATGCAGACTATTAATCCACCCCTGCAAATGTGTTGCTGGTCAAAGCACAGCAGGCCAGGCAGCATCTCAGGAATAGAGAATTCGACGTTTCGAGCATAAGCCCTTCATCAGGAATGAGAGAGAGTAGCCAAGCAGGCTAAGATAAAAAGTAGGGAGGAGGGACTAGGGGGAGGGGTGATGGAGGTGGGATAGGTGGAAGGAGGTCAAGGTGAGGGTGATAGGCCGGAGTGGGGTGGGGGCGGAGAGGTCAGGAAGAGGATTGCAGGTTAGGAGGGCGGTGCTGAGTTGAGGGAACCGACTGAGACAAGGTGGGGGGAGGGGAAATGAGGAAACTGGAGAAATCTGAATTCATACCTTGTGGTTGGAGGGTTCCCAGGCGGAAGATGAGACAGGCCGCTTACTTGCGGAACGCTTCAGAGAACACCTCCGGGCCGCCCGGACCAACCAACCCAATCACCCCGTGGCTCAACACTTTAACTCTCCCTCCCACTCCACCGAGGACATGCAGGTCCTTGGACTCCTCCACCGGCAGAACACAACAACACGACGGCTGGAGGAGGAGCGCCTCATCTTCCGCCTGGGAACCCTCCAACCACAAGGTATGAATTCAGATTTCTCCAGTTTCCTCATTTCCCCTCCCCCCACCTTGTCTCAGTCGGTTCCCTCAACTCAGCACCGCCCTCCTAACCTGCAATCCTCTTCCTGACCTCTCCGCCCCCACCCCACTCCGGCCTATCACCCTCACCTTGACCTCCTTCCACCTATCCCACCTCCATCACCCCTCCCCCAAGTCCCTCCTCCCTACTTTTTATCTTAGCCTGCTTGGCTACTCTCTCTCATTCCTGATGAAGGGCTTATGCTCGAAACGTCGAATTCTCTATTCCTGAGATGCTGCCTGGCCTGCCGTGCTTTGACCAGCAACACATTTGCAGCTGTGATCTCCAGCATCTGCAGACCTCATTTTTTACACTTATAAATCCACCCCTCTTTGTTTTGTTGACTTTAGTGTAACACACGACAGCACAAAGGGATCTGGATGTCCCTCTACCTGAATCACAAAAGGTCTGCACGCAGCTACAATAAGTAGGAAGGCCAATGTTCCATTGGCCTTGATTACAAAGGGGCTGGAGTCTAAAAGAATGGAAGACTCGCTACCAATGTACAGTGCGTCGGTGAGATTATACCTGGACTACTGTGTGTAGCTTTGGTGTCTATGGAAACATGGGCTTGTACTGGAAGCAGTTCAGAGAAGACTCACAAGGTTGATACCCTGGGTGGAAGAGGTTGTCTTATGAGAAAAGTTATAGCAGTTCAGAAAGGCAGGAGGCCACCTTACGGAGATAACTGAGATTCTGAGGGGGCGTGACAGAGGAGATGCTGAGAGGCTATTTCTTCTAGAACTATAGGAGGCACAGCTGAAATATAAAAAGCTCTCCTAGCTAAGGGCAGAGATCTTTACCCCAGTGACCAGAGGAAACTGGGTCACCGCATTATAAACACAGGTAGATTTTTGACAAAGCAGTCATGGGGCAGAAAGAGCGATGTGGGCAGGTGGTGGTGTACTGGACATGTCACTGGACTAGTAATCAAGAACCCCAGATGAGTGCTCTGGGGATGTGGTTTTGAATCCCACCGTAACAGAGGTTGTAATTTGAACTCAATATGAATAATAATCTTGCCTCATGTAACCAATATTGATTTTTGTAAAATCCCATCTGATTCACAAATGTCCTCAGAATATTAAGCTTCCTAGAGAAGGAAATCTGCCATCGTTATTTGGTCTGGCCTACATGTGACTCCAGACCCATGGTAATGTGGTTGACTCTTAACTGCCCTCTAGAATGGTCAATAAATGCTGGCCCACTGAGTGATGCTCAGATCACCTGAATAAATGTAAATAGGCAGAAAAGTGGAGCTAAGGGCCACAGGCTTTGCTGAACTGCAGAGCAGGTGATGGGCCAAATGGCCAACATCTGCTGCTCCTGTTGCTTATGATGCTATGAAACATTTCAAAATATTTGACCAAACTTCAAAGCTGATCATAAGACAACTGGCACTGGGCTTACTCTGCACCCTCTGGGAATGAAATAATGGATGGAAAATAGGAACCACATGTAGAGATAAATTAATCACATGGAAATATTAACTCATTGTTCATATGTCAACAAGTTTGAGCTAGTGTTTGAGCTGGTCAGACAGAACTTTGAACATAATCAAACATTTCAATAACTTTCATGGGATTGTTAGCACTCTAAAATCTGACACCGTGTCAGACTAGGAGACATAAGGACAGGGGGCCAAAAGCTTCGTCAAAACAGAACAGATGTCTTGCATTTACACAGAGCTTACTGAGACCACCAGATACGTCAGAGCACTTTATAGCCAATGAAGTATAGTTGAAGTGTGGTCACTGGTGTGTAATGCAAATGGCAGCCATATTACATTCAACCAACTCCCACCAATGGCAAAGTGGTAATAACTTGATAACTGTTCTGAACTTTCTAATGTTGATTTGAGGATAGACATTGGCCAGGACTCTACGAGGACTTCGCCTCCAAAATAATCCTATGAAGCCCAGGCTAGAAGACAGAGCTTCGTTGAATCTCTTATGGAGGACATGGATTGGCGCCTGAATATTGAAGGATACAAAGCTTTGAGGGTGACAGGAAGCTAGGAAAAAGGTGTGGGTGAATCTGTTAATTAATGACTGTAATAGCACAAGAGATTGGGATGAGCTAGGTTTAGGAAATCACAATGGAGAAACAGTTTGGAGAGAAATGAGAATCGTCAAATACATGATGTAATTTATGGGATTGGCATCCTTAACTGTAACTACATAATAGGATATATTATGAAGAGAGAAAAGCAGAAGCTTGTTACACAACTAAGATAATAATTAGCCAAGTTTTTAGTCGACATATAGACTTGAGAAATCAGATAAGTAGAGGTAGCCAAGATGAGGAGTTCATTAAAGGGTTCTTGGGATAGTTTGTTCGAACAGTATGGTCTGCATCTAAAAGGACAGCAAGCTATTCTGGAGCTGAGAATGTGACAGGATTAGCTAATGAGTTCAGAGCAAAGGTGCCCCGAGGTGGCAGTGAGCATGCTATGATTGAAATTATATTCAGTTTGAAGGAGAGAAGAGTGGTTTTAAGACTAGTGTTGTAAACTTAGGTCATGGTAATTACACAGGAATGAAAGCTGAATTAGCTAAAGTGGACTGTCAACTTAGCTTAAAGGATATAGATTCAATGGCATAATGTAAGAAAATCATAAATAATTCATTTTCAAATAAAGAATAAAAACATTAGCCGAGTATTAATGATGAGAGATTGCAGAGCTCTAAGATACGGAGGGATTCTGATGCACCGGTCGCAAAAGACAAGTACAGCAAGTAATTAGGAAAGCGAATGGAATGCTATTCTTTAACATGAGGGGAACTGAATACTAAGATAGAGAGATTAGCCTTCAGTTGTATAGGGCACTGCTGAGACCACTCTGGAGCATTCTGTACAATACCGCTCTCATTATTTAAATGAAGGATATAGATTCATTGCCAATGGTTCAGAAAAGATTTAAAATGACTAACACCTGGAATGGGCAGGTTATTTTGTGAGGAAAGGCTCAATAGGTTAGACTTGTATCCGCTGGAGTTTAGAAGGGTAAGAAGGAACTTGATTGAAACAGCTGAAAATGTGTTGCTGGAAAAGCGCAGCAGGTCAGGCAGCATCCAAGGAACAGGAGATTCGACGTTTCGGGCATAAGCCCTTCCTGAAGAAGGGCTTATGCCTGAAACGTCGAATCTCCTGTTCCTTGGATGCTGCCTGACCTGCTGCGCTTTTCCAGCAACACATTTTCAGCTCTTATCTGCAGATATCACTTTTTCCACTTGATTGAAACATGCAAGGGGGAACTTGATGTGGTGAAAAGATGTTTCTCTTGTGGGAAAGATCCAGAACGAGGGATCCATGTTTCAAAGTGAAGCTAAGCCTATCTAAGTTGGCGATGAGGAAAATCTCTCTCTCACAGAAGGCCATCTGTCCTTGTAACCCTCCAGTTCCAAAATAAGGAAAAGGCTGAGTCCCTTATTATTTTTAAGGCAGAGGTGGGTAGATTCCTGAACAGCAAGGCTGGGGCGGAGTGGTCTTCCGTTGTTCTGAGTAGGGAGGAATGTGGAGTTATCAGACCAGCCACGGTCTTGTTGAATGGCAGAGTGATCTTGACGGGCCTAATCCTGTTCCTAATTCAAACATGAAGAGGTTATTTGCAATGGCCCATCAGTACTCCATCTGTGCCTCAGCCATGTTTGTTTTACGCACACCCTGGAGTGGGTCTTGAACCCAGCTAAGACCACAAGGGCCAGCTTTTAATGAGAGCTTTAGAAGGAAGGGGGAAAAGACCAAGAAGGCATTAGGATGGGAATTCCAGGACATACAGCCTAGACAACTGAAGGCATGACGTCAACAGAAGGAGACTGAGAGGGGAGGGTGTACTAGGGTCTCCAAAATGGAGGGACACGGATATTCCTGAGGCTTGTAAGACCGATGGATCGTCCAGAGATAAGGGGAGATGAGGTCATGAAGGGACACAAACACAACTCTGAGAATTTTAAATTCGAGGCGTTGCTGGACTGAGATCAACAAGCATGACACTGACCAGAACAAATCCAGAATTTGGAAAAGGCCACGTCAATGGAACTAAACTCTTCCACATGATAACAGAAGTACAAATCCATATTGTTCAGTGACCCACAAACATCTATTAATAAATCGTTTGCTCACAGTTAATTGGAAGGATAAGCACACAAAGATTATGGAAATTGAAATGGTAGCGGACATGAACACTCTTCTCTGACTAAGGTTTGTGGAGATAGGGAGGGATGAGTCAGTGGTGTACACCTTGAGATTTTCTCCCAAACTAACAAGACTTAAGGACTCAGTAGGAATCAAAGGAAATTGGGTCATTCGGTGCCGAATGTGTTACAGAAAGAAATATCCATACAGGAAAAACAATATCGGATTGAGACAGTAAGAAAGGAAAAATGAGGGGAGAAAATGACATTTCTTAAAATATCTAAGAACGATCCAATACCTCAAGGAATGAGTCCCCACTCAACAGATTTTGAGTGGTGGATATCAGCAATTCTCACCCTATCAGGTAGGTAATTGCTTACCAGAAATTACACCAAGATTAATTGGTAATTAAAAATGTACATGGAGCACGTTGCCAAAATTGCACTTCGTTGCCAATTTTGCCCATGGGCAGGGACGGTCATGTGTGTACTCATGCCCAAATGGCACGTGGCCGGTCACTCACAATGGCAAGGCTGCACGATGTGATGTCACTCACTGCCCACATATCATAGCGACTCACTCTGTCCAGTGCCTCTCCCTCACCCACGTCTCTACAACCTGCCTCCCCCATCCTTTTCCCTCTCCAATCCTCCCTCTCTCTCCAATTACAAATAAAACCTTGATTTGTCTAAAGGAGGCACCTTTCTTTTCCGGGTTCCAGTTGGTTGAGTGAAAACAGCTTCCTCACATATTGCCCCTCAGTCCAATATACCAATGTCATCTTGTTGAGAAACCTAAAAGGGTTTCAAACTCCAATGACCATTAAGGTCTCCGGGTCGAATAATATTTATTGGACATAGCTTTATCATGGGGATTTGTGTTCATACTTCCTCCACATGTGCACAAAAGATCATGTTTAGGCCAATAGGAGTTGAACCCTTGTTTTGGAATACACTTGAAAATATGTTACCTCAGTGTTTCATTTTCCACTTCATTTTGCACAACAATTTACATTACAGGAGAGAAAAGAGGCACAGGTATCTGCTACTGACTGAGCATTCGTTTTATGCTGTTTCACTTTTACAAACGTGACAAATCCTGAGTTTTCATTTTGAGCAGTTGTGGAAGTGGGGGAGGGGGTGCTTCCATTTTGAAAATGCCACCTCCCTCATTTACGTTCCCTAACGCCCTGCTGCATCTTTCAGGCTTTGGGAGTCTGCCAATGAGTGTTAATTTTACTGTTTCATTCGTACTTCTTTTCGTGGACCCGAAGAGGATTTTCGCTTTTACGAAAAACAGCGGAATTTTTCCCATATAAGTCACGCATATTCGCTTTACGCCATTTTCGGCTTGTGAAAGGTTTCCTGGGAGTGCTCTACTTTTGGGCAGTGGGGGGATACCTGTAATTGGTTGGCAAGTTGACAAAGATTGGTCAAGGTTTAGCTGTGGAGAAAGCAAGGGTGATCCTAAGGCACCCCAGGCTCCCAGGGAATGAAACAAATGGGTGGCACGGCGGCTCAGTGGTTAGCACTGCTACCTCACAACACCAGGAACAGAGATTCGATTCCAGCCTCAGGTGACTGTGTGGAGTTTGAACGTTCTCCCCGTGTCTGCGTGGGTTTCCCCTGCTTTCCTCTCACAGTCCAAAGATGTGCAGGTTAGATGAATTAGCCATGCTAAATTGCCCATAGTGTTAAGTGCATTAGTCAGGGGTAAGAATAGGGTAAGGGAATGGGTCTGGGAGGGCTACTCTTCGGAAGGTTGGTGTGGACTTGTTGGGCCGAAGGGCCTGTTTCCATACTGTACAGAATTTAATCAATGTTGGGGACAGTCTCTCCTTATCAGGGCTCCTAAGACAGTAAAATGAACACTCGTGGGCACACCCTCAAAACTCTTCCAGCCTGAAAGATCCAGCAGGGCATTCTGGAACGTAAACGAGGGAAGTGGCATTTTCAAAATGGAGGCACCCCCTACCCCACAACTGTTCAAAATGAAAATTCAGGATTTACCGCTAAGCCACCAGCACACGGTGTAGAATGGACTCAGACACTTGGCCTGTGAGGCTGCGCCAGCATCAGGGAAGGCCCAGGAAAGGGCTTTTGGAGGGCTAGTTTCCCAGCATGTGGTGGAGGCTGGTACAATTGCAACATTTAAAAGGCATCTAGATGTATATGAATCGGAAGGGTTTGGAGGGATATGGGCCAAGTGCTGGCAGGTGGGACTAGATTGGGTTGGGATATCTGGTCGGCGTGGACAAGTTGGACCAAAGGGTCTGTTTCTGTGCTGTACATCTCTATGACTCTAAGTGGCCTCACAGAACTTGTACAATCCCTGCAAGATGATGTCCCAGCTCAAAGCTCTGAACAATGCAGGCCTTCCTTATCTACCTGTGTCACAACTTTCAATGATCTATATATCTAGCTCTCTCTGAGAACCCTCCCCAGGACCCTACCATTAACCGTGGAAGTCCTGCTCTGGTTCATTTTACCGAAATGCAACACCTCGCATTTATCTAAATCAAACACCATCTGCCCATTGGCCCAATTGGTCAAGATCCTCTTGCAATCTTTGATAACCTTCCTCACTGTATACTCTCCCATCAATTTTGGTGATGATGTGGAGGTGCCAGTGTGGGATTGGGTGGACAAAGTTAAAAAAATTGGTGTCATCTGCAAACATATTAACCATGATCTCAGTAATAGTTGGTATAAATGACAAACAGCAGTGGACCCAGCACCAATCCCTGTGGAACACCACTGGTCACAGGCCTTCAATCTGAAAAATACAACTCTCCACCATCACCCCCAATCAGGTCTGTTGTGGGTTTTTTTCTGGATAACTGCCATGCCCCTTCCTTTGATCCAACGCTATGGCTAATATCCTTTGTAAGCTATGGTTTGGCCAGCTTCCTGTTTCACTTTTGCACAGAAAGGAACAGACAATTGTTAAGCTTTTCCACTGTCATCATTTTAAGTAATTTTCACCAATGTGTCATTGCCAACTACAGCCTCATACTGTTGTATTTTTCTCTATTGAGATTCAGGACCTTAGTCTCCAAAACCAACTATATCACTCTTCACCCTGATGAAGAATTCGATCATATTATAGTAACCAAATGGCCTCACAAAGGTTAGATTGCCAATTATTCCTTTCTCACAATAGGGTGGTACAGTAGCTCAGTGGTTAGCACAGCTGCCCTCTGAGTGCCAGGGACCCAAGTTCAATTCCAACCTCAGGCAATTGTCTGTGTAGAGTTTGTCAGTTCTCCCTGTGTCTGCGTGGGTTTCCTCTGGGTGCTCCAGTTTCCTCCAAAGGTGCGCAGGCTAGGTGGGTTGGCCGTGGTAAATTGCCCATAGAGTCCATGGATGGGTACATTAGCTGGATAGGGTGGATCTGGGTGAGAAGCTCTTCAGAGGGTCGGTGTGGACTGGATGGGCCAAATGGCCTATTTCGACACTGTAGGGATTGTATGAAAACCAAAATCTAGGTCGGCCTGTTTTCTTGTTGGTTCCTCAATTTTCTTCTTATCCTCAAAACTATTCAAAATGGCGCTGGATTGTGGCCTGAGTGGAAAAGCCTTTCACAGTATTTTGCTGTGTTTTCCTTTGTGAAATACACGTGACAATAAAACTATTCATGCAATCATGCATTTGTACAGAAAACCATTCTATACACCCTCCTCGCCGGTGGTATTATTATTAATTTCATTTGTCGAATCGGTAAGCAGATAAATCCTCAGTCAGTCCGTTATAGTCTGGGCTGACCTGGATCGTCAAGCAACTCGGAGGGAAGAATGCTATTTTGTCTTGGCCTACACCAGGCATGTTCAATCGTGCAAAACCTGTTCAGAACCACACAACCCTCACTCTCCACCTTTCACAGCTTTGGCAATCCTTTCTTCAGAATTTCACTGTCTTTCAGAAAGGATGTCAAACCGATGCTCCTGCCTGTCCTACTGGATAGACGTCAACAACCACCTGCATTTATAAAGCGCCTTGCACAATGCTAACCATTCCCCTTGCGGGAGTGTCATCGAAGAGGCGAAAGGTCCCAGGGCAGTATTTTGAAGGAGGATGGGGGAGACCTCGGTTTATCCCTCAACCAACATGACCCAGTTGTCAGCTTACAGCAGTGTGTGGGGTCAAGCTGTGTGCAAACTGGCCTTCGCATTTCATACCTTGCAACTGTGACTACAGGGAGCTCTTCCACAATGCAATGGTCGCATTCTCGAGCAACCCCGTGTTATAGAAAAATCACACTTTAAAAACAGCACTTCAAGTGTTTTGATGTAATCGCATTACAGTCAACACATGTTTTAAAGGTTCACACTTTAGAAACAATATCCCCAATTTGTCAATCGCGTTAATAAAATGTGCGTTACAGCAGGATGATATGTACATTTTAAGGATTAGATTAGATTCTCTATAGTGTGGAAACAGGCCCTTCAGCCCAACAAGTCCACACTGCCCTTCCAAAGAGAACCTCACCCAAACCCATTCCCCTACCCTATATTTACCTCTGACTAACACTATGGGCAAATTAACATGGTCAATTCATCTAACCTGCACATCTTTGGACTGTGGGAGGAAACCGGAGCACCCAGAGGAAACCAGCACAGACACAGGGAGAATGTGCAAACTCCACACAGGGAATCGAACCCAGGACCCTGGTGCTGTGAGGCAGCATTGCTAACTGCCGAGCCACTGTGCTGCCCATAAGTTGGGCGTAAAACTCTTTGGGATGGCCCTGGGTATTGAAAAACAGTCCAGAAATACAATCTGCCCACCATCTTTCCCACTTACATTCACAGAATGAAAGATAAAGGATACATCCATATTTATGCAAGTAAAGGATGTTGCCAGGGTTGGAGGGTTTGAGCTACAGGGAGACGCTGAATAGGCTGGGGCTGTTTTCCCTGGAGCATCGGAGGCTGAGGGGTGACATTATAGAGGTTTATAAAATCTCCGTGATGTTACCCCTCAGCCTCTGACGCTCCAGGGAAAACAGCCCGAGCCTATTCAGCCTCTCCCTATAGCTCAAACCCTCCAACCCTGGCAACATAAAACCTCTATGGATAGGATAAATAGACAATGTCTTTTCCCTGGGATAGGGGAGTCCAGAACTAGAGGGCATAGGTTTAGGGTGAGTGGGGAAAGATTCAAAAGGAACCCAAGGGGCAATTTTTTCACACAGAGGGTGGTACAGGTATGGAATGAGCTGCCAGAGGATGTGGTGGAGGCTGGTACAATTGCAACATTTAAAAGGCATTTGGATGGGTATATGAATAGGAAGGGTTTGGAGGGATATGGGCCAGGTGCTGGCAGGTGGGACTAGATTGGGTTGGGATATCTGGTTGGCATGGACGGGTTGGACCAAAGGAACTGTTTCTGTGCTGTATATCTCTGTGACTCTAACTGCAGCTAGTGAAGGGTTAATTAGATTAAATGCTTAGTGTTTGAGCTTTCATTCCTCTGCCTCAGCTTCAAAGGGACCTATCTAGCGACCCTCCCCTGAATTAACCAAATTATGATTAAAGCACCTGTTTAAAAAGAGCATCCTGTTCCAGGTTATCATTTGGCGCGTCTGCAGCTTTACATCGGAGTTGCTTTTAATGAATCAATGCCAGACATAAATGTGTCTTTGTTATTGCTTTCTAACAATAATAGCTGACTTGAGCTGAGGGAAGTGATTCATTGACTGCACAGGATTGATTCTAATCTAGATAAAAAAAGAACCTCACAGATTCCCGATGTGTGTTTACATTCTCATTTTCATTCCAGGGCGAGTGCTTGTGATTTAATCCTGAGTGTTTGTGTGATTCAAGTGGTTATCGCAATTGCCTGTCTTCAAAGTGCTGAAGGATGGAACAGGGAACATTCAGTTTGCAAATTCTTGTTGTCGCACTCCAGACTCTCCCTCAGCATGGCCTCATCCATTCCTTTCTCTGTGACCTCCTCTGGCAATACTGCTCTGCGTTGCTCCAGTTCAAACCTATTAATTATCCCCCTACTTTCACTGCTTCACCACTAGGAGCTGCGTCTCCATTGGTCTTCGACCGTACACCTATGTAATCCCCTCGCCAAACCTGTTCACCGTCTTCATTAAAACCTATGACTTTGACCAAATTGGCCCTGAGTGTATGTTTTTTTCACGGGTTGTAGGTGGCACTGTCCATTTCTTGCCCATTCTTAAATTTACCCTCGAGCAAGTGGCTTCTTTGATCATTTTGGGAGACTCTTTAAGAGTCCACCATGTTGCTCTGGATCTGGAGTCACAGGTAGGCCAGACCCAGTAAGGGTGGCAGATTTTCTTCCCTTAAAAGAGACATTAGTGAACCAGAATGAGTTTATCCGACAGTTAATGATGGTTTGACTGTCACCCTCATTAAGACTAGCTCACAATCCCATATTTTATGAACTGAAGGTCAATTCCATCGTTGAAGGCGGTGGGGGGGGGGGGCGAAAGAGGGTGAGAGCTTCAGGTACTTCTCAGAAGGCACCAAGTGGGCAGCTGGGCCATGGAAACATGGGAATGCCATTCGGATCACAGCTGCTTGACATCCAACCAGCAATTGGATAAGGCCACTTCAGCAGTTCCCACTTCCCCACCTCCGTTGCCAGGCGAAGATGTTCCGCTCCCACCTGTCCACACAGCTGGCTGGGAATGGGTCTGAGCTCACACTCAAACCATTCTGAGGGAGAGCATTTCCACACCCACTCTGGCCCTGAGCCCAGTGCAGCCCGACTGAGTGTCCAGATCAAAGGCTTGAGGGCCTTTATCGAGTCAAGATGAGGAAAGGGACACTCCTCAGATTTAAAACCCTTTCATTAAGACGATGACTACTGCACTAGCCACTGGTTTAACCACTGCAGCAGCCACTGGCCTAACCAGTGTGACCCATCGAAATGTTGGCACAATGTGGGTTTTATTCTGAGGTGCTGTCCATTATTAGAGCAGGATGGCTGTAATTTGAAAAGCACACTGAACAGCAGAGTGAGGAAGGGGAAAGTAGGTGAGATTCTCGAGTGCATTGGTCTTGACATAATACTAACCGAGTTGTTTCCAGCAGCTATATTCCTGAGCTCACTGTTAACTCCCACATTTAAATTTTTAACTGAAATCAATAACATGTGCAGCACAATTCCTGTATGGGTGACATTTCCCACACTTTCAGGATGAAGGGAATTAGTTTGCTGGAAAATGGAATGCTTTTTGTGCTGTGACTCAGTGGGTAGCCCATGTGTTTCTGAATCACAAGGCTCTGAGTTCAAGCCCTAGCCTGGGGCTTGACTATGACAGTACGGACTGACACTCCAATGCAATATCAAGGGAGTGAGTGCTGCACTGTTGGAGCTGCCATCCTTCAGACAAGATGTGGAACTCTGACCCTCTCCCAGCTACCAGATTGTGAACGCTAACTGGCAGGGAACGGGAGTCCAATAGGTGGCTCAGCCTTCGGGAGCATCCCCAAAGGAGGTCAGTGAGGTGGGGAGGTTCACAAAGGGAATTGTAAATTTGAGCCAAGGCAGCTGAAGATACAACACAAAGGGAAGGGAGGCTTGTCCAAAACGTCTGGGTGAGATTCAACTCCATGTCCCCAAAGGTTTACTCCAGTATGTAATAGGCTTGCAGCCACTGAAACTGGTTTGTATGCAGCTAACAACTTAAGATCTGTTTTCACAGCCAGTGGATGATTAAATCCACATCCCCCCCTCTCCAGCCCCAGCAGCCAGCTGTCTCTGTCAGTCCCTGACAGGCCCGGCTCAAACCCCATGGATTGTCTGCACACTGGTGCATCTTGAAGCAACATCCAGTCCCTCCCAGCACTTCACCACCTTTTCCAACCATCAGACGGTAATGACGGGGAGACTCAAACAGGTTACTGTAAGTGCACACACCACCACCACCACCACCACCCCATAAACCATTGCCAGCTTCCATCTACATCACTGACTGCTGTCAACGTCCACCCTGCAAACTGCCAGGACACGCCAACCACACGCCAGCTGCACCAACTCAGAATTGAACCACAGAGTTTGGAACACCAACCTACCATAACCAACGGGGGAGGAACCAGAGGGTGGATGGAGAGAATTCCAGACCCCAGTAAATACTGAGGTGGGAGAAACCAGCAGGACGAGGACAAAAGTGGAGAGCGGTGTGGGATTTAAAGGAAAGAACATGCTTTCAAAGGGCTAGAACAGGCATGATGGACCGAATGGCCTCTTTCTGTGCTGCATTTATTCTCTGCCAGTGCTATTCTCTCCCTCCACTCCCACTTTAACTGAACGCAACAACCCTCGCCTGTCTTCATTTCACCTGAACTCCATCACCAGACAGTGATGGGAGAGTGTTGGGTGTGGCGTGTGTGGGTGTGGCTTGTGTGGGTGTGGCGTGTGTGGGCGTGTGGCGTGTGTGCGCGTGTGGCGTGTGCGCGCGTGTGGCGTGTGTGTGCGTGTGGGTGTGTGTGTATGTGTGTGTGGTGCGTGTGTGTGGTGTGCGTGTGGGTGTGTGGGTGTGTGTGGGGTGCGTGGGTGTGGTTTGTGTGTGTGTGTGTGGTGTGTATATATGTGGTGTGTGTGGTGCGTGTGGTACGTGTGTGTGGTGTGCATGTGGTGTGCGTGTGGCGTGTGTGTGTGGGGTGTGTGGGTGTGTATGTGTCTGGGTTTGTGCGTGTGTGTGGTGTGTGGGGTGTGTGTGGTGTGTGGGGTGTGTGTGTGTGTGGGTGTGTGTGTGTGTGGTGCATGTGTTGTGTGCGCGTGGTGTGCGCACGCGGTGTGTGTGGGTGTGTGTGGTGTGTGTGTGGGTGGTGCGTGTGTGTGTGTGGTGTGTGCGTGGTGTGTGTGCGTGAGGTGTGTGTGGGTGTGTGTGTGGTGTGTGTGTGGGGTGTGCGTGTGAGGGTGGTGTGTGTGTGTGTGTGGTGTGTGCATGGTGTGTGCGTGGTGTGTGTGCGTGAGGTGTGTGTGGTGTGTGTGTGGGGTGTGCGTGTGAGGGTGGTGTGTGTGTGGGTGGTGCATGTGTGTGTGGGTGTGTGCGTGGTGCGTGTGTGTGTGCTGTGTGTGCGTGTGGTGTGTGCATGTGGTGTGCGTGTGTGGTGTGCGTGGTGTGGGTGTGGGTGTGGTGTGTGCGTGTGGTGGGTGTGGTGTGTGCGTGTGGTGTGCGTGTGAGGGTGGTGTGTGTGTGTGGTGTGTGTGGTGTGTGCGTGTGTATGTGGTGTGCGCGTGTGGTGTGCGCGTGTGGTGTGCGCGCGTGCGTGTGTGTGTGCGCGCGCGTGTGGTGTGTGGTGTATGGTGTGTGGTGTATGGTGTGTCTGTGGTGTGTGGGTGTGTGTGTGTGGGGGTGTGTGGTGTGTGGTCTGTGGTGTGTCTGTGGTGTGTGTGGTGTGTCTGTGGTGTGTGGGGTGTGTGGGGTGTGTGGGGTGTGTGGGGTGTGTGTGTGGGGTGTGTGTGTGGTGTGTGTGTGGGGTGTGTCTGTGGTGTGTGTGGTGTGTGTGGTGTGTGGGGTGTCTGTGGTGTGTGTGGTGTGTGTGTGTGGTGTGTGTGTGGTGTGTCTGTGGTGTGTGTGTGTGGTGTGTGTGTGTGGTGTGTGTGTGTGGTGTGTGTGTGTGTGGGGGTGTGTGGGGGTGTGTGTGTGGTGTGTGTGTGTGTGTGTGTGTGGTGTGTCTGTGTGTGGTGTGTCTGTGTGTGGTGTGTCTGTGTGTGGTGTGTCTGTGTCTGTGTGTGGTGTGTCTGTGTGTGGTGTGTCTGTGGTGTGTCTGTGTGTGGTGTGTGTGTGTTTGGTCATATCTCAGACTGGGCAAGAAACGGAGCTCAAATTCATGGGCTGAAACTGGATTTGCCAGATTGACCACCAGAACAAGTCACTCTGGCAGACAGTAAGCAGAAGTGCTGGACAGACAACTTGGGTGGCACAGTGGTTAACACTGCTGTCTCACGGCACCAGGAACCTGGGTTCAATTCCAGCCCTGGGTGTCTGTGTGGAGTTTGCACATTCACCCCGTGTCGGTGTGGGTTTGCTCCGGTTTCCTCCCACAATCCAAAGATATGCCGGTCAGGTGGACTGGCCATGGGAAATTGCCCATAGTGTCCAGGGCTGGGCGGGTTAGGAGTGGGAAATGGGGGAGGGAGTGATCTGGGTGGGACCCCCTTTGAGGTGGGGGGGGTTGGTGTGGACTTGATGGGCCGAATGGCTTCCACATTATGGGGTTCGATGATCAGGGTAAACGTACCTCGTCCTGGAGAAGGATATATTGGCTTTGGATCGTAGCTCAGAAACGGGGCTTATTGCTTTTATTCAGGAGGACAGTCACTTGGAAGCACAGACGTGTAATTGTGCAGCAAAGCCAAGTCTGCCAGAGTCAGGAGGTCTGGGTTCAAGTCCCACTCCGAGACAGCAAGGTGTGGAGAACAAGCCGGTCAGTGCCTGCTCTCTCTGAAGGTGGGGGGGGGGGAAACCTGTGCAGACTGGGGAGGGAACTTCCCAGGATGGTCATTCTGCCCTCCTCCTGCCTCTGTCACTGTCCCACGCGGCCAGCCTAAAGAGACAGAGTTGCACAGAAGAACTCAGGGCGAGAAAAGCTAGCCGTCCTGAAACACAACCACAGTACGTTTAACAAAGCCCTAACATTCAAATGACTCTCCCACCAGCAGTCACTGCTAAAGTCAAACTTGATCGAATGTACAGTTGCAAATGAAATTTAATGCAACTGTGAGATTCGTGACAGCAGGAAGCACATGCAGGGATAATATATACTAAAGGGCACCTATTCCGAAAGGGGTGCAGAGCCTAGTCAAAGGGAGTAAAACAGCTTCAGCGCCCAGTTAATGACACCCACAGCATCCTAATCTTTACTAACAGGATAAAAAACACAGGATTGAAATTCCGATCAATTTGTTTAAGAGACTGGTTGGCTCCAACAGGAGTA
Source organism: Hemiscyllium ocellatum (assembly GCF_020745735.1). Classification (NCBI taxonomy): domain Eukaryota; kingdom Metazoa; phylum Chordata; class Chondrichthyes; order Orectolobiformes; family Hemiscylliidae; genus Hemiscyllium; species Hemiscyllium ocellatum. The sequence goes on along the minus strand of NC_083407.1, from coordinate 99,203,388 downwards.
TTGTGTCCAGTTCCGTGCAACAGACTTCAGGAAGGATGTGGAGGCATCAGAGAGAGGGTATGCACACCGGATACGCGAGGACACGCAGGGATGAGATACTCCAATTGTGTTAACAGATTGGAGACATTCGGAGTGCTCTCCACGGACCAGGTTAGCCAGAGATTGGAGAGTGGGGTCTGGGCAGAGTCGGTGGGGAGGAACCGGCGCAGGTAGACAGGCAGGAGGTTGGAAGAACACAGCGCGCCAGGCAGCATCAGGAGGTGGAGGGGGGTCAGCATTTCAGGTATTAACCCTTCTTCAGGTCTGGGAGGGTGGGGTCATTCGGTGGGAGGGCCTCAGAAACAGTGGGTGGGCTGGGAGCACAGATCAAGGACCACTGACAAAAGAAGCAACGGAGACCACGGGAAACAAAGCGGTGCTAGAGAATCGGAGAAGGTCTGGCAGCTTCTGTGGGAAGTGCGCTGGGACCCCGAAACATTAACACTGCTTCTCTCTCCATTGATGCTGCCAGACCTGCTGACTTTCTCCAACACTCTGTGTTTCTTTCAGATTTCTGGAATCTATTTTACTTTGGGCGACATGAGTTAAACCTTTTCTGTGCACACACAGGCTTGTAATCGACAAGGGTGATAGGGAAAAGGTGGGCTGGAGGATTGTCAGATCAGGCGTCTAGAATCAGATGGGCTGAACAGCCGACTTCCTCCCTTCTGTCCGACGGCCTTATTATTATGAAGTGGTTTGGGTGTGGAATATGGTGCCTGAGAGTTTGGTGGGGGGGCAGACTCAATGCTGGCTTTCAAGAGGGAGCTAGGTTATTATCTGAAAAAGGAAGGATTGACATGACCTTGGGGGCAAAGGCGTAGGATGTGTGACAAGGTGAGTCGCTCCTGCAGAAAGCCAGCAAGGACATGATCGGCCGAGTGGCCTCTTGCTAGCCTGTAACTATTGGCTGATTCAGGTCATTCAGACAAAGTGGAGCGTCGATGCACAGATTACAGACGCTGAAGGGAGAAACACAAATACATGGCGTGTGAAAGCATTCCCTGCCAGCTCACCACACCGACAGACTGTCGGCACAGTGGGAGGCTCAGGTATCGTGCCAAGTCCACGTTCCGAGGGTGGGGGCGTCGAAGATGCTGCGGGAGGTCACGGAGGACCCCCTCACCCAGAATCAACCAGGAAATCCGCCAGCGACACCTCATCGCTGGGCTGGTCAGGCAGAACCCACTGCCATCTGGTCCAGTCACCGGGTCTGAAGGTTGGTCCGTTGCAGACACACTGAGCACAAAACCTCGGATTGACCCTCCCGGTGCAGTACGGACGGAGTGCCGCATTCCCACAAGGTCCCAGTTTCTCTGGGAATGTGAGCCTCTGTCCGCCCTCTCAGATAGCTGCAGCAGATCCCTCCGAAATATTAGAAAGACAGTCAAAGCTATGCTCTCCCCAGCGCCCTACCCCATATTTATTCCCCAAGCAACAAGACAAATCCACATTGTCTGGCCACTATCACATTACTGGACGTGGGAGCTTGCTGTGTGTTAACGGGCTGCTAAATGACAACAGTGTAACACAAGTCATTCATTGACTGTAGTTTAGATTAGAGTGGTGCTGGAAAAGCACAGCAGGTCAGGCAGCATCCGAGGAGCAGGAAAATCAAGGTTTCGGGCAAAAGCCCTACATCAGGAATGGAGGCAGGGAGCCTCCAGGGTGGAGAGATAAATGAGAAGGGGGGGGGGGTGGGGGGGAGGCAGCAAGATGTAACCCATCTTGGGTCATGCTGCGATCACAGAAAGCGCTGTATAAATGCAAGATGTTTTGAATCTACATGGAAAAATTCAGAAGGAGCTGATGTGCTTAGGGATGTGGGCTTACACTATAAACGTGAACAGAAGCGTTGTTAATCTGTAACCATCGATCATCATAAACACTTTCCTTCAATAATGTTTAACCACATCAAGTGAATGAACGCCAGAAATATTGCCCTATGAAGGAGTCGACCACATTGATTCTGAATTTGACTCAGAAAGCGGAAGCAATAACAAACTCGATGCTCAGAGGTACACAGAGGAAGAAAATAGATACAACAGAGTGTGTTGCTGGAAAAGCGCAGCAGGTCAGGCAGCATCCAAGGAACAGGAGAGTCGACTTTTCGGGTAAAAGCCCTTCATCAGGAATGAGGCTGGGAGCCTCAGGGATGAAGAGATAAATGAGAGGGGGGGTGGGGCTGGGGAGAAGGTAGCTGAGAATGCGATAGGTGGATGGAGGTGCCTACCTATCCATCTTCCTTCCTACAATCACCCCCCCACCTCCATCCATCTATCACACTTTCAGTTACCTTCCCCCACCCCCAAGCCCCACCCATTTATCTCTCCACCCCCTGAATTCCCAGCCCACATTCCTGATAAAGGGCTTCCGCCCGAAGTGTCGATTTTCCTGCTCCTTGGATGCTGCCTGACCTGCTGTGCTTTTCCAGCCCCACACTCTCGACTCTGATCTCTCCCGCATCTGCAGACCTCAGTTTCTCCTAGAGGGAGAACATAATTTGACTGATGCCAGTGACTTGCATTACTGTAGCGCCTTCCACATCCTTAAGATGTCCCAAAGTGCATCGCGGAAAAAACAAAGTACTGTTGGGTTGAGGTCATTGTCGTGCTGCAGGTGACACAGCAGCCAATTTGTTCATAGCAACCCCCTACAGACTGCATGGCCATGACAGCAATGATTGGGAACTGCATTGTCCACTTGAGGCTACAGTATGTATCACAGTGTGCAAGGAAAAGGTAGGAAAGGATCCAAGATTAGCAGCTCATGAGACTCCCATTCTAAAATGTCTCTGTCCCAATAATAGCCACCAGATAACCTGCTTCCTGTTTTCCCTCAGTTGGCAGGTAAGCATTGGCCAAGGCGGCATGGAAAACAGCCCTGAACTCATCTGGGTCTTTACCAAAGGTCTGAGACAAAATCTGGGGCTTCAGGTCGGACAGACAGCACTGTCCAAGTCACCCTGGACCCTGTGTTCAATCTGCTGGCGAGAGCTCGCTAAAAGTCACCATGCTTAGGCGTCATCTTAGATGACCAAACACCACCCCCGTTATAATCTCTTCCGTTAGGCAGAAGATACAAAACCTCAAACACATGTACTAACAGATTCAAGAACAGCTTCTTCCCCGCTGCCATTAGACCTCTGAATGGACCTTTCAAGTGTTAAATACAATGCTGATCTCGCTCTCTGGGCACCTTCTCTGAAGCCATATTGAATTCCTGGCTCTGTTCTATTACCCTGGTACAGTTTTTGCTTGAGATGATCCACTTGTACTGCACACATAACAGAGCTCATCACTGCACCTAGGTACATGTGACCATCATAAATCAAATCAGTCTGGAGGAGGGGGTAAACATCAAAGCATTCAGCTCAGCAATAAAAACAAAGGATACCCATGGAGCTGCAGCTGAGCAGAGGGAGGGAAAAGCAAGGAAGATGGCTTCAGAAGGTGGAGGTGCGATCCGGGCTTGAGGTTCAGTGAGCGGGGAAACTCACACATTGTCAGACAGCATAGGATTCCCTCCGCTCCTGCAGAGACACTTAGGTCTCCAGGTCCCATTCAACTAGAGCTCCAGGTCACCAGTCAAGCAGCTGGGCTGAGACCCCTTGAATCAGAATGCGCGTGAACCAGTCAAAATGATACGGCCCTGAAGCCAGGCCGATTAGACAGCGTGTTGATTGCAAAGCTCCGTTTTATCCGGCAGCTATCGGAGTGGAATCTGCTCACAGCTGGACTGCACTGCTCCAGTCTGAAAGTCAGCCAGCTTCCCATGACAAGATCAGAACGCAGGCTGCTCCCTCTAACGCTGGCCCCACTCCCTCAGACCTCCACCTACCCAGAGGTCAATGCCAACGGGCAGGGCAGCGTGCCAGTAATTCCAACACTCATAAGGACAGTACTCACTGGCTATTAGCTGCAGGCTGAAAGGGAGGGCTCCCTCTGCTCCTTGCCATGCTGCAAGGCCATGCACAATATCCCTTGATGTATTAACCAATGAGAGGTTGACCATATGGTGACTATGGCGATGAGGGAGGTGCCCTGTAATCTCAGATCAGCACCATCGTTGGGCAGGTCTGGATGGGTGGAAGGGGATTGGGAGGAGCCACTGGTTGTGTTTGACACAAAAAAACCCCAACAAAAAAAAGAAACACAACCCCAAGGGGTTGACCCATGCCCAAGACCCTAGACTGATGTCAGGGACTAGCCCTGACTGAAGGCTGCCTCCCCCTAATGTGACAGAGGGCTCCGCCCTTTCGAGTTTGAGGCATGGACCTTTGGCTGGTGGACACACTGTGCGTTTACCGTGTACACGGTGTTGGTATAAGACCCTGCCATGCAGCAACACATCCACCCCCTGGCCAGATCACTGCCGCCCACACTCAAAGGGTAAAGGCCAGGCTGAGATGGAGAGAGCATTCAAGCAGGCACAGTGAGTGAGTGAGCGCCGATGGAGGGAGCAAGGATCCTTCCTAGAGATACACCTCAGCCTAATCCGTGAGACGGGTTACCCCTGTGTTGTAAGTGTCCGAGTAGCAGCTTCCCAATGGGCTGCCCCCCCCAGTATGGAACTGTATGGTCATGGATTGGCCATGTGCCCTGGTGAGGTTGCTATGGGTACAATGCCCATTGGCAGCATGCCCTTGAGATTTTGGGAGACTCCTGTCCAGGATGGCAGACTGGAGGAGGAAGCAGCGAGATAGAATCTCCAGGGTACCTGCTCAAACGGGTGGGAGATTGGGAAAATGGTTAACAATGAGAGGGGATGTCAAAACGACCTGCAAAACACATGCAACCTGGGACCACCAGAGCAACACGTCTTATAGTTAAATATTCGGTTGGAAAATAGGACTCTTATTCTCCCGACGCAACTGCCAATCTCACCCAGTTTACCCAACCATCTTCTGATGCCCCATGGGAAACTTCTGCCTCTCATCTGGGCTATTACGTCTTTGACTAACGCTTTAAAATCATGCTAGTTGAAGCTGCCAACTCCTGGACAGGATCACATGCAGCATCACCCGATTAGAGACACACTGGGCCTAACGGTTTGTCTCCCGTTCTGTGAGTGACCTCCGCGACTCGTTCACAATCAGCTCCAATTGGATCCCCTTCGCATTCAGCAAAATGGCTTCCACCACCTTTGCAGTTCCACCTTGCCTACAAGTGGCGCCTCACACCGGGGTTCAAAATCCTGCCCGGACTTCGATGTGCAGGCCTGGGCTGGGGGAATCTGTAGGCTCCTAGGGTGGAGTCAGGCACAGGCAAAGCTTCAGTCTCTGTCCACCATTTACAAAGTCTTGCAGAGTGTGTGAGACAACAGGCAAAAAACCCATTGACTGACTGACCATCCATTCCCTTATCGGGACTGCAGGCTGGTCCTGCATTGTCAACCAGAGGGTCACCGGAACGTGCACGTGCCTGGGGAGGAATGGGCTGGGGCAACGTCAGATGCGTAACTTGAATTTACATCGTGTCTTTCATGACCTCAGTGCACCCTAAACACTTGATGGATGTGTTTCTCGCATACATGGACGTTTGAGTTACTGAGGCAACACGATGTTTTACAAGCACGTCGTCGTCATCTGTAGCTAAGGACAGTGACACCCTAGGCTCTAATTCCTGGTCACCATCATGGCCGACCATGGAATCCCTACAGCGTGGAAGCAGGCCATTCGGCCTATCGAGTCTACACCGACCTTCCCACCCAGGAATCCTTCCCTCTTTTCCTGCTTGTATGGGAAGGGTTTACAGGATGAGTTTGACATGCTGTAGGCACATATCTCAACCTTTGAGACCCGGAGTGTGACTCAAAACTATATTACAAGGTAAACTGTGCTCATATAATACCCATCGCAGAGAGAGCTCCCACTGTAGCGCCTCATCCCGAAGGCAACACCAGTGACAGCACATTCCACCAACACTGAGCTCTGATGTGAAGTCTCAGTGAGGAACTAATGTCCAGCTCCTGAGAACTTAACTGTATCTCCAGGAACGGGATAGTGGGAGGTGGAGGGAAGCGCTCACATTAAATATTACCCAGGCAGCAGGAGAAAAGCCATTTCCGCATTTTCTGCAACTCGGGAGAATAGAGGATTAAGGGAAAAGTCAATTCACGGCATCTTATTCCCACATCCCTGCTCCCAGTGTGTGCGCGACAACATATTCAGACAAAATTAGAATTCCCTTCATCGGGGACTGAAACAAAAGCCAATATTTCTTCTGGGAAACAGTGCGGGAACTGCTGAGAACTTTCATTGGCTACTTTTCTATGGGGTTTTATTCCACCGACATCTTCAACCTCTCCCTCCCACAAGCCGAAGTCCCAAAGACCACCATCATCTCAGTACCTATGAAAACGCATTAAACATGCCTGAATGCCCATGTCTCTGACCCCTGTAATCATGGATTGCTTCGACAGGTCCATCATGACCCATGTCAAAACCCGAGCCACCCTGCCTGTCTCAATTCCTTCCAAACTTGCTTACTGGTGTAACAGGTCCACAGCAGACGCCATTTTCCTAGCCCCGCACTCATCCCTGAAATATGTAAACAACAAGGACACCTACATCAGACTCCTACTCATCAACTACAGCTCTGCCTTCGACACACAGTTATTCCCTCCAGAATGATCTCAATACTCCGCTCTCCGCGACTGGATGGTCAGCCTCCTGAGCCACAGACCGCAATCCGTGAATTTAGACAACAACATCTCCTCCATGATAATCCTCAACACTGGAGAACACCCCCTCAAGGCTGTATCCTCAGCCCCCGACTGTACTCCCTGTACATCCACAACAGTGTAGCCAAATTCCAAAGGAAGGCCATCTCCGAGTTTGCTCACACCACCCCTGTGGTTCGACGGATATCAAACAACGGGCAGATAGAGGTCTCGGTGTCGTGGTGCAGTGAGGACAGGCCTCTCTCTCAACGTCAGGAAGGAAGGAAGGAGGAGAACATGCCCCGAACCTACATCAAAAGGAGCTAAGGTGGAGAGCGTCGAGTTCCTTGGAATGACAATAGCCAACTGGTCCCAGACTTCCCAGGTAGATGCAATGGTCATGAAGGCACAACAATGTCCCTTCTTCCCCAGGCAGCTCAGGAAATTCAGCATGTCCGTAAGGACTCGTCCCAACTCCTACAGATGCATCATTGAAAGCATACTGTCCGGGTGCAGAACGGCCTGCTGCTCTGCCTGGGATAGTGAGGAACTCTAGAAGGTGGCGTGCAGAGCCCAGACCATCACGGAGCCAACCTCCCACCCATGGACTCCATTTACACGACTCACTGCTGTGGAAAGGCAGCCAAAGACCTATTGCACCAAGGTGACACGCTCCTACACCTCTTCTGCCAGGCAGAAGGATACAGGCCGTCCGAACACGTGCACCAGCTGGTTCAGGAACAGCTCCTTCCCTGCCGTTATTAGACTGATGAATGGACTCTCTAGCCTCAATAAGTAATGTAACCTGTATGCCTCTGTGTAAGCCTTTTTGATCTGTGTCCCCTTGCTTACTACGATCTGCTCGCAAACCAAGCTTTTCACTGCACTTCGGTACACGTGACAATAAATCAATGATTAGCATTGCAGGGAACATCTCACCCTCTCTCACTGCCCAGAAAACAATCCAGAGAGACTAAAGTAAAACCTCATTCCCCGTTAGGCAACACTAAGACCAGCCATGTGCTCAGTATTCCAAAATTAACACCAAAACTTCTGGAGAAACTCAGCAGATCTCGCAGCATCTGTGGAGAGAAACCAGAGTTAATATTTCAGATATGGAGCCGAAACCTTAATCCCGTTTTCTCTCCATGAAGTTGCCAGATCGGCTGGGTTTCTCAGGCAATCCCTGCTCTCGTTTCAGATTTCCAGCATCCGGCAGTTCTCAGTTTTATCGCAGTTTTCCTCCACTGCCCCTTTATCTGTGTCAGTCCGTAGCTGCACATCAGTCACAGCCCCTCTCTTTTTCCCTCTCACCTCAGAGTTGGACCTTGAGCCCCATTCCTGAGACCTCAACACAAATAATGACTGTACTGTACTGAGGGAGTGCTGCATTGTCTGAGGTACCATCCTTCAAGGTGAGATGTTAAACTGGGGTCCTGGGTGGTCTCTCACACGGAGGTAACAGATAGTGTGGTCATAGTTTAAAGTAGAGGAGGGGGGATTTCCTCCTACAGAATAGTACAGCAATGGACAGGCAGGATAACACAAGAACTAACTACCCAATGAATCCAACTCCCTTTCCCTTTCTCCAGAGCCCTGTCAATTTTCGTAACTTCAAGAATAAATTAGAGTCATAGAGATGTACAGCACGGAAACAGACCCTTCGGTCCAACCCGTCCATGCCGACCAGATATCCCACCCCACTCTAGTCCCACCTGCCAGCACCCAGCCCACATCCCTCCAAACCCTTCCTATTCATATACCCATCCAAATGCCTCTTAAATGTTACAATTGTACCAGCCTCCACCACTTCCTCTGGCAGCTCATTCCATACACGTACCGCCCTCTGTGTGAAAAAGTTGCCCTTTAGGTCTCTTTTATATCTTTCCCCTCTCACCCTAAACCCATGCCCTCTAGTTATGGACTCCCCCACACGAGGGAAAAGACCTTGTCTATTTATAATATCCATGCCCCTCATGGTTTTATAAACCTCTATAAGGTCACCCCTCAGCCTCCGACGCTCCAGGGAAAACAGCCCCAGCCCATTGGTCACCTCACCTGCTGTCTCTAAGTGCAGCAGCGCCCTCTGGAGTTGAACCCACCCTGCTGCAGTCACCCTGCTCCATTAAGCAGCCACCCAGCCAACTGAGCCCGTCCAGGAGACTGTAAACCCGAGAAGCACATGTGGGCCATTCAGCCCATCGTGTCTACTCTCCAGCATTCAATGAGATCAGGATTGATTTGATAATCCCCAACCTCACCTTCCTGCCTTTGACCCAATTTCCTTACTGATTAAAACTCTGTCTCAACCCTGAGCATACTTATTTAACAGTCAAGCCTCAACAGCCCTCTGCGTTGATGAATTTAACAGATTTCACTCTTCCCCTCTTCAGGAAGAATTGCCTCCACACCTCTGTCTTGGTCTGAGATGATGACGTCTGGTCCTGGACTCTCACACTAGGGGGCCCCAGTTTCTCCACATCTACCCTGTCAAGTTCATTAAGAATCATGTACATTTCAATAAGGTCTCCTCTCATTCTTATAAACCCCAACGAGGACAGGCCCGGCCTATTCAACCCCTCCTCCTGAGACAGTCCCTCCATACCCACGGTCTATCCATGTCAGTATTCGCTCTTTGCTAACATTCTGCCATGTTTCTGAAATTCAAATGACTTCTAGCACGTCTCACTGGCTGTGAAATACAATCCGGGGTCAAAGTTAGGCATCAGATCAATGCAAATCTTTCTATCTTACATCAACAGGAGTTCCTGCTGTTGGAGGGGGGAGAGGGAGGTTCTCAGAATTCCTGACACACAGAATGATCACATCTCTACAGTGTGGAAGCAGGTCATTCGGCCCACACCAACCCTCCAAAGGAGCATCCCACCTCCTTACCCTATCCCTGTAACCCTGCATTTTCCAAGGCCGGCCCACCTCACCTGCAATCCTTTGGACTGTAAGAGGAAACCCGTGCAGACACGGGGAGAACATGCAAACGTCACGTGGTCACCTGAGGCTGGAATCAAACCCAGGGCCCTGGTGCTGCGTGGCAGCAGTGCTAACCACTGAGCCACCGTGCTGCAGGAATGATATTGGACATAATCTAGATTAGATACTTACATTTTAGATTAGATACTTACAGTGTGGAAACAGGCCCTTCGGCCCAACAAGTCCACACCGACCCGCCGAAGCGTAACCCACCCAGACCCACTCCCCTACATTTACCCCTTCACCTAACACTACAATTTAGCGTGGCCAATTCACCTCACCTGCACATTTTTTGGACTGTGGGAGGAAACCAGAGCACCCGGAGGAAACTATCACAGACACGGGGAGAATGTGCAAACTCCACACAGACAGTCGCCTGAGGCAGGAATTGAACCTTGGTCCCTGGCACTGTGAGGCAGCAGTGCTAACCACTGTGCCACCGTGCTGCCCACAAATCTACTTGGACTTCAACAAGGCTTTTGCTAAGATCCCACGTGGGAGACTGATAAAACAAAAAGTAGGAGCCCTTGGCATCCAAGGAAACATGGCCCAGTTGAATCCAGAATTGTCCAGGTGGCAGGAAGCAGCAGGTGATGGTCAAAGGGAGTTTCTGTGACCTGAGGCCTGTGTCTAGAGGGGCCCACAGGGATCAGCGCTCCTGCCCTTTCTGTTTGTGGTTTACAGAAATAATGTGGACTGGAACTGAGGAGAGGGTGTTCACTAAGTTGACACAAAAACTGGTGGAGTGGTAAATGTGTCTTAGATTACAGGAGGCTATAGACGGACTGACCAGTGGCAAATGGAATTCAATTGGGATAAGTGCGAGGTGATGCACTTGGGGAAGACACACAAGGCGAGGGGGAGACATGATGAACGCTGGGTCTCTGGGAAACAACAAAGAGCAGAGGGACCTTGGTGTGCAAGTCCAGGTTGGAAGGTTTGAGCTACACAGGATGAATCAGGTAGATAAAGTGGTTAAGAGGGCACGTGGGATACTGGTGAAGCAGGGAGGTGATGCTGGAACTGTATAATACACTGTTCAGGCCCCAGCTGGAGGATTGTGTGCAGTTCCAGTATCCCCATTGTGGGAAGGGTGTATCTGTGATGGAGAGGGTGCACAGCAGATTTATCAGGGCGTTGGCTGGACTGGAGAGATTCGGTTTCAGGGAGATTGGATAGACTGGGTTTGTTTTCATTTTGAGCAGAGGAGTCTGAAGTGGTTGGTGGTGGTGGGAGTGGGGAAGGGGGGAAGGGGGGAGTGCCAGCATGATTAAAATGTATAAAATCATGAGGGACATAGACAGGGGCAGACAGGAAGAAACCCAAGTCGTTAAGAAGACAGAAAGTGTGTTGGCTTTCATTAGCGGGGGGATTAGGTTTAAGGGCCGTGAGGTTATGCTGCAGCTCTACGGCACCTTGGTTAGACCACACTTGGAATATTGTGTTCAGTTCTGGTTGCCTCATTATAGGAAAGATGTGGAAGCTTTAGAGAGGGTGCAGAGGAGACTTACTAGGACTAGACTGCATGCCTTATGAAGAAAGATCGAGGGAGCTAGGACTTCTCTCACTGGAGCGCAGAAGGATGAGAGGTGACTTGGTAAAGGTGTACAGGATGATGAGAAGTGTAGATAGAGAGGATAGCCAGAGAGCTTCTTTCACAAGAGGACATAATTTTAAGGTGATTGGAAGAAGGTATAGAGCGATGTCAGAGGTAGGTTCTTTCCACAGAAAGTGATGGGTGTGTGGAATGTAGTGGTGGTAGTCGTCAGAAACATTTGGGACATTTAAGTGAATCTTGGATAGACACATGGATGATCGTAAAATGAAGGGCATTAGGTTAGTTTGATCTTAGAATAGGATACAAGGTAGGCACAACATTGAGGGCCAAAGGGCCTGTACTGGGCTGTACTGTTCCAAACCTTTCTGTATGATGGAAGAGTCAATGGTCGGGGGATATAGGTTTACAGTAAGGGCCAGGAGGTTTAGAGGGACAAGAGGAAAAACATTTTCACTCCAAGCGTGGTGCAAATCTAGAAGTTTCTGCTTGTCAGGGTGGTCAAGGCCTCATAATGGAGGGAGGAGTTGGGGACGAACACCTTCACCCAAAGGGCTGTGAATCTGTGGAATTCCCTCAGTGAAGCAGTTGAGGCTACCTCGCTGAATGGTTTGAAGGCAAAGATTTTGAACTGTAAGGCATTGAGGGTGATGGTGAGAGGACAGACGAGTGGAGCTGAGTCTATGAAAAGATCAGCCGTGATCTTATTAAATGGCGGAGCAGGCTCAATGGGGCCGGACGGGCCTACTACTGCTCCTACTTTAATAAGAGGTTAGATGTTCAGCTGTGATACCAAGGCACACATGGCTATTGGCTTGATTTGACCATCTATTATAGGTTACCTTCAAGCTGAAGGTAAATAGGGGAATTATTTACAGTCTACAACCTGAAAGACAAGTATGAAATTTTTAATAATCAAATTTAAGAACTAAGTAATTAAAATAGAGTTGCCAGACCAGGCGATGTACTGTAACTGTATGATGTAGGAGCTGGTGCACCCCATGATGGTTCATAGTGATCACATCTGTATCAAATATTAGGCACAGTCAACGTGTCATACAGATGTACAGCACGGAAACAGTCCCTTCAGTCCAACTCATGAATGCCGACCTGATACCCTAAATTAATCTAGTCCCACCTGCCAGCACCCGGCCCATATCCCTCCAAACCCTTCCTATTCATATACCCATCCAGATGTCTCTTAAATGTTGCAATTGTACCAGCCTCCACCACTTCCTCTGGCAGCTGATTCCATACACGTACCACCCTCTGTGTGAAAGATTTGCCCCTGAGGTCTCTTTTATATCTTTCCCCTCTCACCCTAAACCTATGCCCTCTAGTTCTGGACTCCCCAACCCCAGGTAAAAGACTTTGCCTATTTACCCTATCCAAGCCCCTCATAATTTTGTAAACCTCTATAAGGTCACCCCTCAGCCTCCGACACTCCAGGGAAAACAGCCCCAGCCTGTTCAGCCTCTCCCTGTAGCTCAAATCCTCCAACCCTGGCAACATCCTTGTAAATCTTTTCTGAACCCTTTCAAGTTTCACAACATCTTTCCAATGGGAAGGAGACTAGAATTGCACACAATATTCCAACAATGACCTATACAGCTGCAACATGACCTCCCAACTCCTGAGAGAGAGAGCGAGAGAGAGCGCGAGAGCGAGAGAGAGCGAGCGCGCACTGGGGTCGGGGGGGAGAGAGAGCTCACACTGGGGTCAGGGCGGGGATAGAGCGAGCATTGGGGTCAGTGGCAGAGAGAGAGAGCGCACTGGGGTCAGTGGCAGAGAGAGAGCGCGCACTGAGGTCGGGGGGGGAAGAGAGAGAGAGAGAGAGAGAACTGGGGTCAGGGAGGAGAGAGAGCGCGCACTGGGGTCGGGGGGGGAGAGAGAGAGAGAGCGCGCGCACTGGGGTCAGGGGATAGAGAGAGAGAGCGAGCGCACTGGGGTCAGGGGGAGAGAGAGAGCACTGGAGTCGGGGGGGGGGGAAGAGTGAGAGAGAGAGAGAGAGAGAGCGAGCGCGCGAGAGAGAGAGAGAGAGAGAGAGAGAGAGAGCGCGCGCACTGGGGTCAGGGGGAAGAGAGAGAGAGCACACTGGGGTCAGGAGGAGAGAGAGAGCGCGCACTGAGGTCGGGGGGGGAAGAGAGAGAGAGAGAGAGAGAACTGGGGTCAGGGAGGAGAGAGAGCGCGCACTGAGGTCGGGGGGGGAGAGAGAGAGAGAGCGCACTGGGGTCGGGGGGAGAGAGAGAGAGAGAGCGCGCGCACTGGGGTCAGGGGATAGAGAGAGAGAGCGAGCGCACTGTGGTCAGGGGGAGAGAGAGAGCACTGGAGTCGGGGGGGGGGGGAAGAGTGAGAGAGAGAGAGAGAGAGAGAGCACACTGGGGTCAGGAGGAGAGAGAGAGAGAGAGAGAGAACTGGGGTCAGGGAGGAGAGAGAGCGCGCACTGAGGTCGGGGGGGGAGAGAGAGAGAGAGCGCACTGGGGTCGGGGGGGAGAGAGAGAGAGAGCGCGCGCACTGGGGTCAGGGGATAGAGAGAGAGAGCGAGCGCACTGTGGTCAGGGGGAGAGAGAGAGCACTGGAGTCGGGGGGGGGGGGAAGAGTGAGAGAGAGAGAGAGAGAGAGAGCGCGCACTGGGGTCAGGGGAGAGACAGCACTGGGGTCAGGGGGAAGAGAGAGAGAGCACACTGGGGTCAGGAGGAGAGAGAGAGAGAGAGCGCACTGGGGTCAGAGGGAGAGAGACAGCACTGGGGTCAGAGGGAGGGAGAGAGAGAGAGAGAGCGCACTGGGGTCGGAGGGAGAGAGAGAGAGACACAGAGAGAACACTGGGGTCAGGAGGAGAGAGAGAATTCATGGGGCCAGGGAGGAGAGAGCGAGCGCACTGGGGTCAGGGGGGAGGGAGAGAGAGCGCACTAGGGCCAGAGAGAGAGAGAGCGCACTAGGGTCGGGGGGGGGGGGGGGGGGGGGGGGAGAAGAGAGAGAGAGATAGAGAGAGAGAGAGGGGGAAGAGTTGAGGTTTGGAGGAGAGAGGGAGCTGGCATTCGAGGGAAAAAGAGAGGTGGGGATCACAGAGAGCGAGCGAGAGAGAGCTGGGAGATGGAGGAAAGGGCAGAGCTGGGGTGTTCGATGGAGAGGAAGAGCTGGGAGTCAGAGGAAGACATAATTTGGGGAAGGGGGTTGGGGTTGGGGGGGTGGTGGATGATAGTGGGATCCTGATGTAAGCCCACGCCCAGCTAACTGGGAGGTGAGAGTCAGGGGGCATCAGAAACAGTGATCAGTCCAAATATATTGAGTGTGAGCTGCTACTGACCTCTGCTGACCATGAGCAGAAGTGCGGGGACAGGAACCAAGCTGGGAGCTTCACCTTGTTCACCAGCTGGGTTGTGGGGGGGGGGGAAATCACTGGCAAGTCTAACATTGAGGGCCCTCCCTCACTGTCTGACAGAAAGAGGCGTTGGGCTTCGCTCTCAGGAGCGCGGCAACGGGTTGGTGACAGAGGGGAACAGTTTAAAGTGCCTGGTATGTCAGGGTTAGGCCGAGCTGTGACTCTGATTCACTCACTCCCTCACACTCCCTGTACTAACTGCCCTCACAGACACAGGAAAGCACAGTGGGCAACACTGAGGTTGCTCAGTGCTCATTATTTACTCAGACAGACACCAATGCCAACAGCTCTGGTTCGATGCTCTCCCGTGAGCTCTTCGCTTTTCTCCCCCTCCCGAGTGAACCCCTGATTTTTGAGCCCTGTTCCCCCAGTAATTGTGTGCTGCCTGTAGCTCCGTTTACAATCCCCCTTTCCTAAAAACCCTGTGCTTTGCAAATCCGCGTCCACCACCCCCACCCACAACTTCAAAATCACCCCCCCCCAATAAAACCAACTCAATACAATACAATCAATAAATGACAGTCAAATCTAATTCCAATTCAAATCAAGTCCGCTCCCTACCACCACTGGAACAGAAAAGCAGGCTGCATTTATATAGCACCTGGCCCCACGTTGCAGCCAGTGAGCTACTCTCGAAAAGCACAGTCACAGCCGGGGTGTAGGAAATCGGGCAGGGCGGGCTGTGCACAGCAAGTGCCCACAAGGTGGTACTGACCAGGTGATCTGTCCCAGTGATGCTGGTGGAGGGACAGTATTAGCCAGGACACTGGGGAGTCACACCTCTCCGTGTCCCTCGAGAGGGTAGGTAGCTCCTGGGTTTGAGTGCAGAGCTATTTTAAACCCATTTACAGGACATAGACAGCACTGGCCAGGTTGGTTATTTATTGCCTGTCCCTGGTTGCCCAGAGGGTGGTTAAGAGCCAACCACATTACTGTGGGCCTGGAGTCACATTTGGGTCAAACCGATTAAGGATGGCAGTTTCCTTCCCTAAAGTGAACCAGGTGGGTTTTTCCTGATAATCTACAATAGTCATCATTGGATCCTGAATTCCACATTTTCTTTTAATTGAATTCAAATTCCACCACCAGCAGGATTTGAACCTGGGTCCTCAGGTCATTACACAGGCTTCTGGCTTAATAGTCATAGAGCACAGAAACAGACCCTACGGTCCAACCTGTCCACACTGACCATGTTCCCAAATTAAACTAGTCCCACCTGCCTGTGCGTGACCCATATCCCTCCAAACCTTTCCTGTTCACCAACTTATCCAAATGACTTTTAAACCTTATAATAGTACCCACATCCACCACTCCCTCTGTCGATTCATTGCACGTACAAACCGATCTCTGCTTAAAGAAGTTGCCCCTTGTGTCTTTTTAAATTCTTTTTCCCTCTCATCTTAAGAATACACCCCCTGGTCTTGAAATCCCCCACCCGAGGGAAACAAAAGCATCGTGGGCGGCACGGTGGCACAGTGGTACAGTGGTTAGCACTGCTGCCTCACAGCGCCTGAGACCCGGGTTCAATTCCCGCCTCAGGCGACTAACTGTGTGGAGTTTGCACATTCTCCCCGTGTCTGCGTGGGTTTCCTCTGGGTGCTCCGGTTTCCTCCCACAGTCCAAAGATGTGTGGGCCAGGTGAATTGGCCATGCTAAATTGCCTGTAGTGTTAGGTAAGGGGTAAATGTAGGGGTATGGGTAGGTTGCGCTTCGGTGGGTCGGTGTGGACTTGTTGGGCCGAAGGGCCTGTTTCCACACTGTAAGTAATCTAATCTTTCGCCTTATCTCTGCCTCTCATGATTGTATAAACCTCTACATGGTCACTCCTTGACCTCCAATGCTTCAGTGAAGGGAGTCCCAGCCTATTCAGTCTCTCCTTAAAAGTCAAACCCTCTAATCCTGGTGAATCTCTTTTGAATCCTCTCCAGCTTAATAATATCCTAACTATACATGACACAAACTTCAAAAAATTATTTTCCTGAACCCGTGTTCAACGAATCAGTTTGTACACTGCAGTTTGCATGTTGTCCACCAGAGGATGCTATCAGCCCACAGTTAAGCAGTGAGCCATTCAATGGTGCTTTTTCAGAACGTGTTAATGCGACTGGGCCTGAGGGAGAGAGCACAATCCATTTTATTACCTTTGGGGAGTTGAAGGAGGAGGCCAGATGGAGGGAAAATGTTTTCACTCTTATCACACCACAGCCCAAGAGCATTACGGCAGCTCATAGTTATTGCAAACTACGCACAGAAGCTCCCACACACACACCGAGCAAGGTGACAATGACCAGGCGAGTCGATGTAAGGGGAGGGTCACATGTCGGTCAGGATACTGGGGAGGACATTCTGGCTCTCCTTCGAGATAGCCAGGGAGGGTTTTGTTGTTCCCGTCCACCTGAGACAGCAGACAGAGCCCGGTGTGTTGGTGCGCCTGAGGCAGTGCAGCACCCCCTCGGTCCTTCATTCCAGCTTTCAGGGATTGGGAGCGACTGGGAGAGTGTGACTGAACGAGGCAGCGAAAAAAAAAACCCAGCTCCAGGAGCCTCAGAGGGGCTGAACTGTCACAGGCCGAGATCTGATCTCCCCGGAAGCGCATCCGACATCAGCTCTTCGTGAAATCGGGGCAATAAAGGGTGGGGGGGTGGGTGAACGAGGAGGGGCAGCTGAATGCTGAATCAATCAGTCTTCTTTCTCTCCCTCTCTCTCTCTCTAGTGGTCGACACATCAGCCAGGAGAAAGTTCCCATCTCCCACAGAACACGGTACAGAATTGGAGATTCCCTCCAGTGTGGAAACAGGCCCAACCAGTCCACACCGACCCTCTGTAGAGTAACCCACCCAGACCCATTCCCCTATTACTCGACACTCACCCCTGACTAATGCACCTAACCTACACATTCCTGAACACTGTGAGCAGTTTTGCACGGACAGTTCACCTAACCTTCACTATCTCTCACCACCCCATCTCAACGCTCACATCCCTAACCTGCCCAGGCAAGGGTGGGGGGGGGGGGGGGCGCGTAAGATGCACATAGAGCCAGGGAACAAGGCCTCTTATTGTCAAAATGTTCCCGCCAACTGCCTCAGCACCAACAACCACCCCCCCGGCTAGGCACGGCCTTCAGACAGGAGCTCACCAGCAGGCACAGTGGCCCATATAAAGAGAGGCCCGCATTCGCGTAGCGTCCTGTTGCCTTCGGAGGGCGTCCCTCCCCCCTCCAGCTTCCCGAACTCCCTCCCATCACCAGGTAGCGTCCAAGTGTGCTCCCTGTCAGGAACGCGGTCTCCACCGAGTGCACAGCAAGATCCCATAACGTGACAGGAGCCGGCCAGCCTGCCGCCTTCGCTGCTGCTGATTGGGAGGCAATGTGCTGCCCAGGGACCCCTGGGATGGACTCTCCCTGAACCCCTCTGACCTGTTCAGCTCCTCAGACAGTGCGGCACTCCCCCCGTCACTGCCCCGTGAGTGTCCGTCTGGATCGGGTGCTGTGGGACACCTACCCAAAACAGAGGCATGAGCTCCCTCCCCCCACCACCACCAACTGCACCCCCCTCCCCACTGCCCCTATCCCAGCACACAGCAAGCAGGAATGAAGCATGCTGACCCTTTCAGAAGATGGTGCCGGACTGAAACAGTAATGGAGTTGGCGATAATGAGGACTTAACTCCTCCTGATGAGACACCAAGCCAGGTATTTGATCAGAGAGCTGGGCTAATGTTGATCAAAACAGAGCGAAGGGTGTTGGTGTGGTGGAAAGTACCAGCAAATCAGCAGGGCCCTGCACTCACAAAACAGCAGCAAGCTCCCCCATTAACATCCTTTCGGACAGCACACTTACTCCATCACAGTCAGCTCATCAATACATTCAGAGACCAGTGGGTGGCAGCAAAGTACAGCATCCCACCTCCCAGTGAGGTCCATCTCAGAGACTGGCTCCTTACAGGTAGGGTAGGGGGATGTGGACTGGGTGGGGCAGTGAGAGGAGGTCTCCAACACGTATCTGAAGACCAGCTGCAGCTGCTGTCTGTCACGCCTGCCATCTTGTTTTGGGGAGTAAACTGTTTGCATGTTACACTACTGACAGTGACCGAGAGAGGGTGTGGGGTGGTTCATATTAACACTAGGCCTCAACACCCTGGGTTTGGGGGGAAAGGTGTAGGAAACTCCCTGTCCTCTCAGAGAGGACACCACCTTAAACTGAGGCTCTGGCTATTCTGAAACTGAACAGATGAATTCTCCCTGGTGCCCTGACCCATGTACATCCCATCAGGACAAACACATCATTTAGTCGCTGCTGCTGGGATTTTGCCGTGCATGGGGTATATACGACACACAGTCAGCCCCAGAGTCAGTGCAAGGTGCTAGAGAAATGCAAGGCCCCTTCCCCTGCACTCGAAACCTTGAATCTTCTCAAAAGGAAATTGCCACTCCCCCATCCTTCAACACTCAAATAAACAGAAACCACTGGGGATGGGGGCGGGGGCGGGGGCGGGGGCAGCTCATTGCATTCACACACCACCCTCTGAATGGAAGAGTTGCCCCCATTGGTCCCTTTTCAATCTTTCCCCTCTCACCTTAAGCTGAAAATGTGTTGCTGGTTAAAGCGCAGCAGGTCAGGCAGCATCCAAGGAACAGGAAATTTGACGTTTCGGGCATAAGCCCTTCCTGATGAAGGGCTTATGCCCGAAACGTCGAATTTCCTGTTCCTTGGATGCTGCCTGACCTGCTGCGCTTTAACCAGCAACGCATTTTCACCTCTCACCTTAATCCCATACAGTCTGGTTTTATTGTCTATTTTTCCTATCCATACCCCTCATAATTTTGTAAACCTCAATAAGGTCACCCCTCAGCCTCCGACGCTCCAGGAAAAACAGCTCCAGCCTGTTCACCCTTGCCCTAGAGCTCAAATCCTCTAACCCTGGCAACATCCTTGTAAATCTTTTCTGCCACCCTCTCAAGTTTCACAACATCCTCCTAATAGGAAGGAGACCAGAACTGTACACAATACTCGACCAGCAGCCTCACCAGTATACTGTCCGGCTTCAACATGACCTCCTAATTCCTGTACTCAATGGTCAGACCAATGAAGACAAGTCTGTCAAACACCTTCTTCACCACCCTGTCTACCTGTGACTCCACTTCCATTGATCTGTCTGAACTCCGTACTCAGGGTTGGGGGTGATGGCATAGTGCTTAGGTGCCAACTGGGTAAAAGAGGGCATGACAATGGAGAATGAGAAATGAAATAACACAAAGAAAGTGACTGACCCACTACCAGCTAAAGAGGTGAAGGATAGTATATGATGAAATACTATCCTTTGGGCGGCACGGTGGCTCAGTGGTTAGCACTGCTGCCTCACAGCACCAGGGACCCAGGTTCAATTCCAGCCTTGGGCGACTATCTGTGTGATGTTTGCACATTTTTTTTTAGATTAGATTACTTACAGTGTGGAAACAGGCCCTTCAGCCCAACAAGTCCACACCCAGACCCATTCCTCTACATTTACCCCTTCACCTAACACTACGGGCAATTTAGCATGGCCAATGCACATTTTTGGATTGTGGGAGGAAACCCACGCAGACACGGGGAGAATGTGCACACAGCGAGTCACCTGAGGCAGGAATTGAACCCGGGTCTCTGGCGCTGTAAGGCAGCAGTGCTAACCACTGTGCCACCGTGCCACCCACCACATTCTCCCGTGTCTGCGTGGGTTTGCTCCAGTTTCCTCCCACAGTCCAAAGATGTGCTGGTCAGGTGACTTAGCCATGCTAAATTGTCCATAGTGTGAGTCAGAGGGGAATGGGTCTGGGTGGGTTACTCTTCGGAGGGTCGGTGTGGACCTGTTGGGCCGAAGGGCCTGTTTCCAAACTGTAGGGAGTTTAATCAGTTTAATCAGTAATGATTATAACGTTGCCAAGTAGTGGGTGAGTTTTATAAACCAGCAAAAGGATGACCCAATAGGATCATGAGAAACAGAGAGTAATCTGGTGAGAAACAAAAAACCAGAGAGCAAGAGCTTCTTACGAGTAAGTTTGAATGAGAAGACAAACACAAATAAAATGGTGTCCCACAGAGGCTGGGGTGGGAGAAATATCTTAAATGGGGAATAAAGGAAAGGCAGAATCATGAAACAAATATTGTGCGTGCGTCTTCAAACAGTCTGTCCACGAGAGATTTCAAACAGCAAGAAGCCTTGGGTTGAATTTCAGTGAGCAAGCAAGGTACAGGACAAAATAGATGGGAATAAAAGTGAGTAAACCCCACGCCCCGGGACCTGAAGGCTGACTTACCAGAGACTGAAAGTGGGACACCTGCAGTTAAACCCAGTGCTCCCTGGCCTCATCCCCAAAGGATTCCATTAATGTTTGATTACAGGCCAAAATCATTCAACACATTGATGCAAACATTTCCACGTCATTATAATTTTCCACTTAATTAAGCACGGCCTTAATGAGGAGAGAAAGGTCCCTAAACTATTGTACACAGAGTGAGGCTGCTCCGGGAGTTGGGAGGCTTCAGTTGTGCAGGAAGCTCTGTTCTACCAGGTCCAACACGTGCGGGTCTCCCCATACATTCACACCATCCCACCCACTCCACACAAACAGCTTGTACTTGCACATTTCACCACCTCGTGACATCCCAGGCGCTTTATGAATGAAGCGCTTTTCAGGGGTTGTCACTGTATAATATGGGGGAGAAAAAAAAACAGCTTTCCCAATGACACCGAGGACCCCCACCAACCACAGTGTGTTGGGTAACACATGGGCTGCAGGATGCCGGCTGGTCAGGACACTGGGGAGAACACTGCTGTATTACTTCGAAGTTGGAACGTTTACTCCAAGGGAGGTCAGACTGTGGGTCAGTTGAATGCGTTGAGAGGTGAGCGTCAACAATGCAGCACTGCGTCAGAACTGTACTGGAGGCTCGACCTGAATTTTGTCCCTTGTCAAGAGCACTGTTTTGTCCCTTGGCCTTTACATAGTCATAGAGATGTACGACACGGAAACAGACCCTTCAGTCCAACTCGTCCACACTGACTACATATCCTAACCTAATCTAGTGCCATTGGCCCGCACTTAGCCCATATCCCTCCAAACCCATCCAATTCACATACCCATCCAGATGCCTTTAATTGCTGTAATTGTACCAGCCTCCACCACTTCCTCTGGCAGCTTATTCCATACACACACCACCCTCTGTGTGAAAATGTTCCCCTTAGGTCCCTTTTAAATCTTGCCCTCTCACCTTAAAGCTATGCCCTCTTGTTCTGGACTCCCCCATCCCAGGGAAAAGACCCTATTTACCCTATCTACGTCCCTCATGATTTTATAAACCTCTATAAAGTCACCCCTCAGCCCGTGCCTGTTCACCCTCTCCCTGTAGCTCAAACCTCTCAAGCCCAGGCAACATCCTTGTAAATCCTTTCTGAACCCTTCCAAGCTTTCAGTAAAACCTTTGTATTACAAAGTTGCAATCCTCTGAGCTACAATGCTTTGGTCTATCGTCTACCTGACATGGGGGAAATCCTTGAGGATAAGCTGTGGAGAAATAAAGCAGCAATGTTGGAAAGGACTGGAGCTTTGCAAATGCCACAGAGTGTGAACATGTGGAGTACTGCAAATGATGACTCATATTCTTCCCAGGGGGCACAGTCGGAGGATAAAGGGTTGGCCATTTTGGACAGGCAAAAACACAAATAGAATGGTGAATCATTACAATTTCGGCGTGAGTGAGATTGGGAATGCTCTGGCAACAGGCAAATCCAAATCGGCAGAATTTCAGACTGTGAGAATCGAGGGATATAGGGCTTGGGCAAAAAACATAAAAGGATTCAGAAAAGATTTACAAGGAAGTTGCCAGTGTTGGAGGATTTGAGCTACAGGGGGAGGCTAAATAGGCTGGGGCTGTTTTCCCTGGAGCTTTGGACACTGAGGGATGACCTTATAGAGGTTTATAAAATCATGAGGGGCATGGATAGGATAAACAGACACTGTCTTTTCCCTGGGATGAGTGAGTCCAGAACTAGAGGGCATAGGTTGAGGGTGAGAGGGGAAAGATATAAAAGGGACCCAAGGGGAACATTTTCACACAGAGGGTGGTACGTGTATGGAATGAGCTGCCAGAGGGTGTGGTGGAGGCTGGTACAATTGCAACGTTTAAGAGGCATTTGGATGGGTACATGAATAGGAAGGGTTTGGAGGGATATGGGCCGGAGATGCTGGCAGGTGGGACTAGATTGGGTTGGGAAATCAGGTCGGCATGGAGGGGTTGGACCGAAGGGTCTGTTTCCGTGCTGTACATCTCTATGGCTCTAAGCTCGACTGACCAGAGAACAAAGTGAGAATCACTTCACACCACATCAGGTACTTTCCACCAGCTCTGGAACGGAGAGGTTAACAATTAAACAAAAACAAACTATCACATTGTCTGGCCTCGTTTAGTTGGATGAAAAATCAACATTCCCAGAACAGTGACTGACTGTAATCCGATTCCCCGGCTTCTGAGGGCGCCGACCAGGCAATTCCTGGATTTGAGAGAGAGAGAGACAGACAGACAATTATTCTCTGGCTGCCCGAATTGTCTCCCCTGTTAGAAAACAGCCCCCCAGCAACAAGGTTTGGGAGGGGGGGAAATAGTATGGATTTATTGTTTTTCTGTGTCTGCATTCTTGAAATGATGCACGACTGATCCTGTCAGTTCCCAATGATGTATCATACAGCGTGGATACAGGCCATTCAGCCCATTCACTGCCTTTCCCCACAAACTTCCTCAAGGGCTTATCCAATTTTCTTCCAAAAATATCAGCCTCGGAGGACTGTTGGCAAAATGTCTGAGGAACTAACTCCAAGAAAGGTCACTACTATTTATAGTAAAGGTAAAATTCCTGAAAATTCACCTTTAATGTACTGTGACTGGAAAACATCTTATCCCGGCTTGTCCTTAATATCTCAGCTCTCAACTGGCTAACTTCCCAGGGCACATTAAACAGGTCACCACAAGCCAGACTGAGAGGTTCTCCTCAAAGGGAGGCAAGACTGCTCTCGAAAGGCTGAGAGGAGTAAACTACCAATTTAGTCAAAATGGCAGCCACTTGCCCACCAAGTTACCACACGTTTTGAACCCAGATGTCTGAATCACGAGGCAAAATAGAAAAAAAAGGAAAGATAAGGAAGCAAAGCCTGCACCCCCCTTCCCACCCCCAGATCTCCCTATCTCATTAGATACCCTGTGCCATGTCCGCACAGGCCTGTGGGTTGAGGCCTGACCTATCCAGCCACACAATGAAGGTCTGCAGAAGTACACAACTAAATGGGCAGCATCCTCGCTTTGGTGGACCGTTGACCATGTCTGCCATTTGTGGGAACTTGCTGTGTATAAACCTAGCTGCTGCATTTCCCACATTACAACAGCAGCGGTGCTTCATAAAGTACTTCATCGTGTAAGCGGCCGCACAGTTTGTTTTCAGAAACTTGAAGCTGAGGGGTAGGCTGGGCTGCTGTATAACAGGCACCACAAGAGCTGAAGTGTTAAACAGTGATGGGGAGGATTTGAGACTGAGCAGCATCGAGGGCCCTTTGAGTGAAGGAAATTCTGCCTGATTCCAGGACACTGGCATCCTCCCACAGACAGAGTTAACAGCTCATTCATGAAACTGCACCTGAAGCAGGTGCCAGTTTAGAAAATGTGCTCACTTCTCTGCAGTGGGCACAAGCATGTAGCCGGTTGGACCAACTCTCCCTTTAACCAGCCAATGGCCACACAGCAAGTGTCTTCCTTCTGATCCCTTCGCCATTAACCCACGAACTGTGACCTTTCACACTCGCCAAGTGCCAGCACACAAGCCCCTGGAAGAGGATGAGCAGCAAATGGAGTCGTCTCTCACTGGTACCCAATCCAGACTCCATGTGGGACGCTAACGCGAACAGTTTCAAAACAGAGGCATTGTGGAATTCCTGAAACCCTCACTCCCCAGGGGCCAGCTGCTGTCTGATTCATAAATTCCCAACAACTCCCACAACAGCTGGGTAATAAATCTACTGCCTTACCTTTGGAAACCATACAACCCAACTCCTAATGTGACTGCTGTGTAGGGTTTACGATACTCACAGGGAGTACTATCCCTCTAAGTCCTTGGCTTCTCATCCTCCCTCACTGGGTCAGGCAACAGCACACGCCCAGACCCTGTAGTTGGCTCAAACATCTTCTCCAACATCTAGATTTTTCCGCCCGACTGAAGGTAGGATCTACCTGCAGTTCAGAAAAGGTTCTATGGTCCGATTCCTGGGATGACAAAGGTTTTGTTGTACAGGAAAAGCTTGAGCCAAGTTGTGATCATTCATGGGAGGCGTTATGACTCTGAGGGACTATGAGAGTTGTGTGGTATGCCAACATATTCACACCCAGTTTCTCCTGCAGCTACCGTACAAAGACATCCGTGGGGTGGCTGGAGACATCAGAGGGACCTTAGTGCATGGGATGTAAGCAACACTGGCTAGGCCACTGTTGACTGCTCATCCCCATTTGCTGGGGGCTTGGAGTTACATGCCAGGTAAGGGACACCAGATCTCCTCTGAAGGATGTCAGTGAACCCGACAAGATCTTACAACAATTGTTGACATCAGGTGAGCTTTTTATTGCAGGTTTTGTTTATTAAATTCCAATTTCACTATCTGCCACAGAATAATGAGTCCAGAGACACCACCTGCCAATGCTCATCGCAGGAGAGCCGAGAAGTGATCTAAAATGGTGCACATAAGATTCCGACGGAGGCATGACCAAGAGGATGCTGGGAGGAGGTTATTCCACATGGGGGCCTCTAGGGCCAGGTGCACAGTTTCAAGGGGTCACCCAGAAGACAGAATTGAGGAAGAATTTCTCTTCTCAGAAAGTTGTTGATTTGTGGAATGCTCCTCCCAAGACAGCGGTGGAGATTGAGTCACTGAACATATTCCAGGTTGGATGAGACAGATCTTTGCTTGACAAATGAGTGGTGCATTATGGGACAGGCAGGAAAGTGGAGTTAAGGCCACAGCCAGGTTAACCATGACCTGATTAAATGGTACAGCAGGCCAGAGGGGTTAAGTAACCTTTGCTTGCTCCTTTATTTTGTGTTATGATAATAAATACACTTCTGGCATGGATTATAGGATAGAATCCTCATCCTCATGTTCAAACCCAGCTGCAGCCTGACACCTCATCACCGTAACCTCGTCCAGCCCCAAATCTCTCCAGACATTCAAAGCTAAGAGGGGGACCTCTTTGACCAAGTGGGTCAAATGTCTCCTTCTGTAGCTCGGTACCAAATTTTCATACTCTTGGGGCATTTTACTGCATCCAAATAACAACACCGGAAATCAAGGGACAGGGTTGCCACTTTGGAAACTGTGCCCTCACGGTCTTGACTCTCGGGCTGGTTAGTTGACAGGCCAAGTTTCCAAACAGATACATTCACAAACGCGGATCAGAGTAGGACCAGTACAACACAAGGTCATTGACGCATTAATGTCCACTATAAAGCTGTTCATTGGAGCTTGGTGCAGTTTAATCACAGCTCATCATCTGCAAAAATATGTTTTTAAAACAATTTAGTTTTCTCGTTCCTTTTGTAAGGAACCCAATTTCACAGAACTGAAAATGACGTTGCGCGATTATGTGCAAACCATTTAAAATAACTTCACTGGGGAACGCTAGTCAATTAGTTATTCAATATTTTAAGCTCAATATTTTATAACTTTACAAGGAGGAAAGCTGAGCGGCCAGGCTGGAAGTCAGTGATCGGGGTGAGGGCCCTATCTTTACCTGATGCAGTGTAATGGGTGAATGTGTGGATGGGTTTGAACTTGAAAGTGAACTGTGGGGATACACTTGAGGAGGACAGAGAGAGAGAGAGAGAGAGAGAGAGAGAGAGAGAGAGAGAGAGAGAGAGAGACTGGTGAAACGGGTGGATAAATGGCAGACAAATGCCATTGCGCCGAAGAGGGCAATGATTAATTTTGACAGGAAGCACGTGGACTGACAATAAAATAACGGTGGTAAAGGGGAGTTATCAGGAGCGGAAGAACCAATGAAGGTGGTACGGTAGGTTGAGTAAGTATCCAATTAAGCCTCGCCAGTGTGGGGTTGGAAAAACACAGCCGGTCAGGCAGCATCCAAGGAGCAGGAGAATTGATGTTTCGGGCATAAGCCCTTCTTCAGAAATGGCTGCCTGAGCTCTGTGGCTGATGGTGCAGAGTACAAGGGCAGAATTGTTATAGTCAATCTTCGTCAAATGAAACCTGGGCCTCAACCCACAGCATTCTCCGCCCAGGATAAATGGCCAGGTTCAAAACACTCCCTAACGACAGATTATTAAAATCTCCAAAAAGGCACACAATTATCCCCATCAGTGCTTAACCAATAGGGCTCACTCAACAAATGTTATGAATGGAATGAAGCCTGCGACCAGAGCCCATTACGAGAGGGGACCACCGGCTCCCATTCATAAAGATGAAAAGGCAAGGAGGGGTCTGGCTGTAACACCTGCTCTGGGAACAACAAAGAGACCACTGACTGAAAACAGGTTTGCAGAGAGAGAGAGAGAGAGAGAGAGAGAGAGAGAGATGGAGAGAAACAGAGAGAGACAGAGACAGACAGACAGAGATACACACACACACACACACACACACACACACACACACACACACACAGACAGACAGACAGAGAGAGATAATCAAGAACAGAATGTAAAACACCAGCCCTTGGTGAAGGCCGCCATAGCATTAATGGTCTCAGTGGACAGCAGTGCTCTCTCCAGCTGGAGTGGTTCTTGGAGCAGGCCGTCACAGTGAGGAAAGGCAGCAGCAGGCTGGCCCACACCCCATCCCAGGGTCATAGGCCCCTGTCCCACTGCACAGACCCCAGCGTATTATCCAGGCTGTGCAGGGCTGAGGGGGTGCTGTCTCACTGACAGAACCTTCCAGCCCTGCGACCTAGGCAGTGAAAGACCTCATGGCACCATTTCGGGAGGTGGCCGAGCCAATAATTATCCCTCACCTGTAAAACGGATCATCGGGTCATTGCATTGTTGCGGTGTGTCGAGATACGATCATTGAAAGTAGGGATAGGCCAGCCTGCCCCTCCAGCCTGTTTTACCACTGAGTAGGATCGTGGCTCCAATCCCACTTTTCTACCTATCCAGCAAACTGCCCGCCCCACTTCCTACATTACAACAGCATTTCTCAAGTACTTTATTCAGCTGCAAGAAACCCTGACAGTTTGTGATGGGTCACACATGACACTATATAAAGGCAGGTGCCCCTCTCTGTCTCTTTCTCCCTTGAGTGGAGTTGTTAATACTTGCAGCCTCGGGTAATGAACATCCTCTGGAAGGTTCTGGAAAGTGACTGCCTTGAGGCTAGTGACAGTTTACCTTACCCACGTTGCCCAGGGAGACTGCGACCAGAAGTGCGGGGTGAGAAAATCCGATGCCTGGTTTCCTGACCAAGATTCGAAAGGGACCTCACCCCTTCATTCGGCAAACTGCTTCGACACAGATAAACCGTGTCTGGTAGCACTAGGCTGGAGCTGGAAAGGTTTTTCCTCAGAGTGTAGGGGAATGAAATGCTCAGGAAGATGGTTAAAGCAGTTAAATACACGATGGAGAGAGGAAGATAAAGATTTGCTGACTTTATGTGGACAGCAGTGCAAACAATGGCATCAACAAGATGGACCGAATGGCCCATTTTTGTAAGTCTTACCTCATTTTAGTTTAACACTTCTCATTATGGCACTACCTGGGCTACACCAAACTGCTTCCCAGTCTCAGCATTCCCTCCACTAATTCTCCCTCCACCTTTCCAACAGCTCCCACCTCTCTGTCACCTTTCAGTATTCCCTCCCAGCCTCGGGCTCGGCCCAGTTGTGTTGCCTCTCTGCTCTACACACTTGCCTCGAGTCTCACGTCCAGGCTGCTCACAGTTTAGAGAATGTGGTTTCATTCACCATCACGGCCTGCTGGGGTGGTATGGTGGCTCAGTGATTAGCACTGCTGCCTCATAGCGCCAGGGACCCAGATTCGATTCCAGCCTCGGGTGACTGTCTGTGTGGAGTTTGCACGTTCTCCCCGTGTCTGCGTGGGTTTCCTCTGGGTGCTCTGGTTTCCTCCCACAGATGTGCAGGTTAGGTGAATTGGCCAGGCTAAATCCATCCCCCCATCACCCCAATACGCGGCCATGCCTTCAATCCTGAGGTTTAAGCTCCGAAGTTCTCTCTCACACACCTCTCTCTGTCTCTGCACTATTTTAAGCTGCTCTTTAACCTTGGCTAAGCCCTCGGTCACCCTGTTCCACTGTCTCCTCCTGTAACCTGGTGTCAAACGTTGCCCACTCATGCTTGTGAACACCTTGAGGTCTTTCATAACATTGAGCGGTGCTATTAAAAGGCCAGTTGGTGTTGCTGTAGTAACACTAAAAGCGGACTAAATCCTAAAATAATGCGTAACAGGCAAAAGTTAGAACAGAGAACCCACAAAAGTTACATCAAGGACAGAATCCAAATATAACACCACGATCTACACTCCACCATTAACCACACTCAATATTTCTCTCTTTGAGGTGCAAAACCATCACGGCCTTTCAAAATGATGTTAATAGGACATGAAGTAGGATTGAACGTGATGCCAACAGTGTGGGCTCAGCCCTTGTACCAGCTGAGTGTCTGCTTGGGGCCCATCCCGTGTAGCTGTGGCATTGCAATATCATGGCATCACTGAGCTCTGAGCAGCAACGGTCAGGTACTGAGGATGTGACGTGACGCAAAAGGGATACAGTCGGGAATGCAGCGACGGAATTTCAAACTGGCACAGGAACCTCAGATGGTGTACAAGAATAAGAGGGAAAGTTAAATTTACGAGGGGCAGCTTAAATTTATAGCATTTGTGACGATGCTGTGGTTTCAGTAGGTTTTTGTTTGAAGAGAGGTTTGAAGGCAGAGGTACCAAGCAGTCTATGAGAGTCACTTGAGTAAACAGTTTGAGGCGCCTTGTGTTTTTTTTTAGAAAGCTGAAACAATAGAAGCAACCTGAATGAGTGGGACCAAGCTCCCACAGGAGCAGGATTTATCATTTTAAGTCTTTTGCTGTCGGGGTCTTGAAAACGTAGAAGCATTTTTGTCCCCCGTCTCGGTTATAGCTGAAAGCTGGGGTTTCTCCTCCTGGGCTGCTGGAGGTGCTTAGAGACAAAACCTGTTTTCTGAATTTGCCTTTTGCCATGGGATGTTGCAATTTTAGAACAGTGAGTGTTTGGCAGCTAACTAACCTCTTATTCTGTTAAGTTTGCCGTAGAGTTACAGTTAAGCCCATTATTTTATTTCTTCTTTAGTTGCATTTTAACTAAAGTGTATGAATAAAGTGTGTTTTGCTTCAAATCTGGAAGTTTTGAATAGCATCTGGAATATAGTACCTTACACTTACCTTTAAAGAGAGAAAAAAGGTTCAAGTCTAGGCTACTTTCTTAATATACTTTGAGGAGTTTTGGTTTGATCCATAATACAGTGAAGAGGAAAGCATGCTGGCACTCACACGGTAAATGGTTACAACACTCTACCAGGCACTGTAGTGTAAGCACAATTAGTTGCTGGGCAGAGATGGGAAAATGGCCTTAAGCCCCTGGTATGGGGCAGCAGTGTGGAGTCTCCTCACTTTGGAAACAGAGATGGCTTTTTAGTCATGGGTGGAGTGATTCGTCCTTTCATCACTATCCTATCTACCTGCGACTTCATTTTCAAGGAACTATGAACCTGCACTCCAAGGTCTCTATGTTTGGCAACATCCACAGGACCTTAGCATTAAGCCCTGCCCTGATTTGCCTTTCCCAAAACGCAGCTCCTCCCATTTATCTAAAATTAAACTCCATCCCTTATCCCATTTTCCGGCATAGCCTTGGATGTTCATCTCGGTGCTTCTCAAAAGTCTTCAGGCTTCCTGCCTCTACCACCCTTTTCAGGTAGTGAGCCCCAGATACACCCTCACCCTATGGGTGAAAAACACGTTTCCTCAAATCCCCTCTAAACCTCCAGTCTCACCTCGATCAGATCGTCCTCCCCTCCCCCACTCTATCTAAGCTATGCTAGGATTTGAACTCATGAGTACAGGCCCGAAGTCTGGGCCTCTGGATTACGATTTCAATGGACGCTACCATTACCCCTCTGTCCCTCCACCATGACTCTCTCCACTCAAAGCTCGCGAATCTTTGAAAATCCCAGAGGGTTGTGCCTGGTACATAACGGGGTATATTTAAGGGTGAGACAGGCAGGGATTTGGTTTATCGCACGGTGGCACAGTGGTTAGCACTACTGCCTCACAGCGCCTGAGACCCGGGTTCAATTCCCGACTGTGTGGAGTTTGCATGTTCTCCCCGTGTCTGCGTGGGTTTCCTCCGGGTGCTCCGGTTTCCTCCCACAGTCCAAAGATGTGCAGGTCAGGTGAATTGGCCATGCTAAATTGCCCGTAGTGTTAGGTAGGGGGTAATATGTAGGGGTATGGGTGGGTTGCGCTTCGGCAGGTTGGTGTGGACTTGTTGGGCCGAAGGGCCTGTTTCCACACTGTAAGTAATCTAATCTAATCTTATCAGGTGATAATGGGATATAGGAAAGAGACAAGCAAGTGTGGTTGAGGTAGAAGACTTGAACAAACATGAAAAGGGGATTAACAGCTACTTTGCTGATAGCTAGAGTGCATCAATGATGCTAGATCATATCATATCACATGGAGTTAAGACCAGGGGGGAGAAGGCCCGAATGGAGACTGGCTCACCATCTGTATTTTTAGTTAAGAAGTCAGCATGGAAACAGGGCCTTCAAGCCCAGGCATTCCACACCAACCAGTCCCATGTGCCTGCTCCCAGCCCATATCCCTCCAAACTTTTCCTATTTTCGTATCTATCCAAACATCTTTCAAACATCGTAATTACACCCACTTTCTCAGGACGTTCATTCCAAACTCGAACCACGCTCTGTGTAAAAAATTTGCTCCTCACGCCTTGTGTAAATCTCACTCCTCTCATCTTAAAAATGTACCCTCTCGTCTTGAATTCCCCCAACCTGGACACCTCCCATTAACCCTATCTATACCCCTCATGATTTTATAATTGTCTACAAGGTCACCTGCAATGAAAGTAGTCCCAGTCTATTCAGCCTTTCTTAATAACTCAAACCTTGCATACCCAAATCTCTTGTGAACCCTCTCCAGCTTAATAATATCCTTCCTATAACTGGGAGATCAGAACTGGGCACAATACTCCAGAAAAGGCCTCACCAATTCGTGTACAACCTCAACATGACGTCCCAACTCCTGTACTCAAAGGACTGAGCAATGAAAGCAGGTGAGCTAGACACCTTATTAAACCACGTGACACAAACTTCAAAGAATTATGTCCCTGATCCCCTAGGTCCCTCCATCCTACAAGACTACCCAAGGCCCTGCCATTAATTTATAGGCCCTACCCCTCTGCGTTCCAAATGTTTTTGACAAAGGTTAGCCACGTTCACCGGTTTGAAGGGCCAAGTGATCCACTCGTGTTCCAAATTCTCAACTGTACACAAGTTCGCATCGCGAGAGTCGGCTCACCAAGCTTTGGGTTGCTTTTCATAAGTTTAAAAAAAAAGCCCCAAAACAAGGGCCGCAGGTAATGGGTTTCTGTTGGCCCACCCAGAGCCGTGAGTCAGCTTATGACAAGCCAACTGTCTTGAACTGTGAAGAGTCTCGATTACAATCAGACAGAAGTGACTCAGCGCATCTCTTAGATAATCCCCTTGGCTCAGAATCCACCAACGTCAGAGGGGAAAGGAAATGTTCAAAGCCTCCTCGGGAGGTTGGCTGGCAGGCACGGTGTTAAAGTTACTCTTCCACCTTGAGGATCCGACGAGTAGCTGGGCGGGGTGGGATCCTGTTCCCGAAAGCAGCCGACCCGTCTCTTTCTCACAAGACTCTGGGTGAAAGGTTGTGGAGCCACTTGTCGCTGTTGCTCAATTAAACTGCCGTCAACAATATGGAAAATATCTTTGCCACTGCTCCCCCCACCCTCACGGCCAATGAATGGTTTGCATTGACGAAGAAACTAAATAAATTGTTCCATCTCATCACAAAAAGACCAAACGCGACCCAGAAATAAAAGGCCTGCGCACAAAGGACAGAATTATGTGCACAAACCCATCTCAGTTTTGTGACACTGGCTGGCATCCAGCACTGTACAATTTCTCATTGTGCCCGAGGGCAAGCGAACCACTGCACACACTCAAAAGCCTTCCCCAACCAGCTGACTGCTGGAAAGGTTTTCAAAGTCCACCCTGCCCACTGACGGCTCCCGCCCCCCCAAAATGTGAGGCAAGTCTGGGCGGGCATCACCCCCGTTCCCAAGTCGAGCCCCGGGCCCACAGTCCAGAGTCCAGTCTGCATTCAAGGCCAAAGCGGGTTGCAGAGTTGTCCGCATGGTCAGGAGGTCACGGGTTCAAGCCCCACTCTGGAGACTTGACCACAAAGTCTAGGCCGATGCTCCCAGCACAGAGCACGGCACGGTCGGAGGGACGGCACGGTCGGAGGGGCTGCGCTTTGGAGGAAATTTACAAGTCGCCACAAGAAATATCGCACGCACCAGCCTCTCATCCATGGACTCCATCTATACTTCCCACTGCCCCAGGAAAGCAGCCAACACAATCAAAGACCCCTCCAGCCCAGTTACACTCTTTTTCGCCTTCTTCGGATGGGCGGAAGATATAAAAGTTTGTATCCGTTTACAAATAAATTCAAGAACAGCTTCTTCCCTGCTGTTATTCTGAACAGACCTCTCAAATATTAACTGTAATGTTGATCTCACTCTCTGTTCACCATCTCTGTAGCCACAACATTGTATTCCTGACACTGTCCTATTACCCTAATGCACATTGTATGGTATGATCTGCCTGTACTGCACGCAAAACAAAACTTTTCACTGTAACTAGGTACATATGACAATAATAAATCAAACCAAATCAATATATTTTATGGCCCTCTTTGAGGAAGAGGGTAGATGTCCTAGTCAATATTTCTCTCTCACCCAACCTTTCAAGAACAAATCGGAAAGGGAGATTAACAGGTGGGCTCGGGCCTATTCGGGATGGCGAGTATTTTATTAGAAGCATTGAGTGAGGCTGAAATACACAGTAGGTACAGGTAGAAGATCCTTTATCTGAAATGCTTGGGACCAGCTGTTTTTCGGAATTTTTCGGTTTTCAGAGTCAGTGACTGTTTAATGGTGAAATTTTAAAATCTCTTACCGGAGGAGCAGACTTCTAAGTAAGAAAATGTGCTTGGCCACTCCCTCCCCCTCCCCCCCAATCACATCTGAATGAGACGTATCGAATGGGTGTCAACGTGGGTTAACGGTCTGCTCTCCAAACATCCTTGTTAACGAGAGAAAAAAAACTTCACAAAAAAAACCCTTGCGATTTCGGAGCTTTTCGGTTTTTGGATGCTCAGATAAAGGATCTTTACCTGTACTTGGTGATTACCAGGAAAGATTAGACTTACAGTGTGGAAACAGGCCCTTCGGCCCAACAAGTCCACACCGACCCGCCGAAGCGCAACCCACCCATACCCCTACATTTACCCCTTACCTAACACTACGGGCAATTTAGCATGGCCAATTCACCTGACCCGCACATCTTTGTGACTGTGGGAGGAAACCGGAGCACCCGGAGGAAACCCACGCAGACACGGGGAGAACGTGCAAACTCCACACAGTCAGTCGCCTGAGTCGGGAATTGAACCCGGGTCTACAGGCGCTGTGAGGCAGCAGTGCTAACCACTGTGCCACCGTGCCACCTATTAGCTGACAACATTAGAAGTGGAGACGGCAGAGGTAACTAGATCTCAGATGTCTGCACAACAGAAAATAGAATAGTTTAGGAAACATAGGTGGCGGGCGAGGTTTTAAACATACCAGTCAGGGAAAAACATTCACAAGTACAGGAGGTTCCACTATAACACGTATTTTCTCTTTAACATGATTGAGGAATTGAGACCGTTATTTGAAGAATGTGAGCGTTCCTTACCTGCGCTGGCTATAACACGATTCTGGCCCAATTAGTTTAAACGCCGCGGCTATTGAATGATTTCTGAAGACACGAGATCGCAAGGGAGCAGAGCTATCGTGTTATATCAGAACTGACTGTACTTGGGAAGATTGGAGTTAATTGAGGGAAGCCAGCAGTGATTTGTAACAATTCTGGTCTCCCTGCGAGAGGAATGATGTCGTGAAACTTGAAGTGATTCAGAAAAGATTTGCAAGGATGTTGCCAGGGTTGGAGAGTTTAAGCTAAAGGCTGGGGTTGTTTCCCCTGGAGGGTTGGAGGCTGAGAGGTAACCTTACAGTAACCTTGTAAAATCACAAGGGACATAGATAGGGTAAATAGACAAGGTCTTTTCCCTGGTATTGGGGAATCCAGAACTAGAGGACATAGGTTTAGTGTGGGAGGGGAAAGATATAAAAGAGACCTAAGGGGCAACTTTTTCCACGCAGAGGGTGGTACGTGTATGGAAT
Organism: Hemiscyllium ocellatum; assembly: GCF_020745735.1. Classification (NCBI taxonomy): domain Eukaryota; kingdom Metazoa; phylum Chordata; class Chondrichthyes; order Orectolobiformes; family Hemiscylliidae; genus Hemiscyllium; species Hemiscyllium ocellatum. The sequence goes on along the minus strand of NC_083407.1, from coordinate 99,168,208 downwards.
GAGCTGCCAGAGGATGTGGTGGAGGCTGGTACAATTGTAATATTTAAAGGGCATCTGGATGGGTACATGAATAGGAAGGGGTATGGGGTGGGTGCTGGCAAGCAGGACTAGATAAGGTTGGGATATCTGGTCGGCATGGACGAGTTGGACCAAAGGGTCTGTTGTCCATGCTGTACACCTCTAAGTCCTCCATGACTCTATAACAGTGTTTGAATGATCCCAGTGAACTTTGTGCTGAAGTAACAGACACGGTTGATGCAGGGTATGTGGTGAATCCTATCTGTACAGATTGTTTAAAAAAACCTTTGACAAGAGCCACATTAAAGACTAGTCAATAAAACGGAGGACCAGGAAGACTGTTCTAGCTTGAATTTAAAAAAAAGAACAACAGGTGAATGAATGGTGGATAATAGACTGTGCTGTTCCCAAAGAATTATTGCAAAGCAACTGCTATTGTAATATATTACATGGCTCAGTTGCGGGAATACAGACAGGATTTCAAAACTTGCCAATGATTCCAAACTTCAAAGAGAACAAAGTTTAGTCGAAACTTCATAAAGTTCTGATTAGGCCACAGTTAGATGACTAGGTTCAGTTCAGCTCACCACATTTAAGGAAGGGTGCTTTAGGAAAGGGTATCAAAGGGGTTTCCTGGGAACAGTGTGAGGGAGTTTAGACACAAGGTTAGGTTGTAGAAGCTGGGTGCTGTACTCAGCAGCAGAGATCGGTGGGGGCGGGGGGGGGGGGGGGGGGGGGGGGGAAGGGAAAGAAAAGGGGTGACAGGTTTAGGTAAGTTTGACAAAGGAAAAGCTGATCCCTTTCACTAGTGCAACAAATATTAGGAGGACATCATAAGTTGGGCAACGGAGGGGGTGGCAGGTGGGAGACGGTAGGATCACAGCCGTGTGAAAACAGACCATTTCGTCTTTCAAGTCCACACAGACCCTCTGAAGAGCATCTGACTCAGACCCACCCCCTTATCCCCACATTTCCCCTGGCTTACTCCACCCTCACCTGCACATCCCTGAAACACTGTGGGGAATTTAGCACGGCCAATCCACCCTAACCTGCACATCCCTGAAACACTGTGGGGAATTTAGCACGGCCAATCCACCCTCACCTGCACATCCCTGAAACACTGTGGGGAATTTAGCACGGCCAATCCACCCTCACCTGCACATCCCTGAAATACTATGGGGAATTTAGCATGGCCAATCCACCCTAACCTGCACATCCCTGAAACACTGTGGGGAATTTAGCACGGCCAATCCACCCTAACCTGCACATCCCTGAAACACTATGGGGAATTTAGCACGGCCAATCCACCCTAACCTGCACATCCCTGAAACACTATGGGGAATTTAGCATGGCCAATCCACCCTAACCTGCACATCCCTGAAACACTGGGGAATTTAGCATGGCCAATCCACCCTAACCTGCACATCCCTGAAACACTATGGGGAATTTAGCATGGCCAATCCACCCTAACCTGCACATCCCTGAAACACTGGGGAATTTAGCACGGCCAATCCACCCTAACCTGCACATCCCTGAAACACTGTGGGGAATTTAGCACGGCCAATCCACCCTAACCTGCACATCCCTGAAACACTGTGGGGAATTTAGCACGGCCAATCCACCCTAACCTGCACATCCCTGAAACACTGTGGGGAATTTAGCACGGCCAATCCACCCTCACCTGCACATCCCTGAAACACTGTGGGGAATTTAGCACGGCCAATCCACCCTCACCTGCACATCCCTGAAACACTGTGGGGAATTTAGCACGGCCAATCCACCCTAACCTGCACATCTTTGTGACGGTGGAAGGAGACCAGAGCACCCAAACCCATGCAGACATGGGGAAATGTGCGAACTCCACACTCCCTCCAAGAGTGGAATTGAACCAGGGTCCCTGGCACTGTGAGGCAGCAGTGCTAAACACTGAACTACTGTGCTGCCCTCAAGAAGGATGTGAGAAAGTGTTTAACTCAGCAATTGGAAATGACCTGAAAACCAGCTACATACTGTGGATGGTGCAGAGGAGGAGAGATTCGAAATGTGCATGAGGGAAATAACCTTGCAGGGCTATGGGGACAGAGCGGTGCAATGGGACTGAGTGGATCGGTCTACGCGGAGCCAGCATAAATGGGATGGGCTGTATGTGCTCCTTCTGTAGCAAGATTCCTTTCTCTGGAATCGAATCACTTTGCAGTTTGTGGGATGTTGCTGCATGCACATTGGCTGCAGTGTTGGCTACCACTGCAGTAGAGACTGTGCTTCGAAAGGGCTGTGAAGTGGCAGAAGGCGCTATGTAAACTCATATCTTTCTCACACAGTCAGGTACTTGGAGTGGGACTTGAACCTGTGACTTTCTGACTGAAGGGACAGGAATGCGAGCACCGAGATCCTTCACCTCAGCAGAAAGGAATTCGTCAAAGCATGCGCTGGAGACAAACAGTAGTCTTTGTGGGTTATCAGCTTGTGGACAAAGGTTGGTGTCGAGTGTCTGGGAGGTGAAACCTGCATCTCATCAACAAACCACTTACAAAACCTTCACTGCTACTCCCACCTTCAGGAAAATTACCAAGTGAAATCAAAACTATTTCAGGAATGCAATGTTTCTGGGAAGTTCTCAATCAGTACCTCTGAACCCAGTGGCACGGGAAAGTATTAATACACCAGGACATCTGACAGTCACCTCTGGTGCAGTTTGTAGATTAACCAGCCCTGTTCAACTTGTGGAAACACCAGAGTTGTTCATTCCTGAATTCAAACCACTAACAAGGAACAAGACTTGGTAAAGCAACCCTCTACCTGCACTTCACACATTCCTAATGAACAGCTTATGCTCAGAACCTCGACTGTCCTGCTCCTCGGATGCTGCCTGACCGGTTGTGCTTCTCCAGCGCCATACTTTTTTGTCTCTGATCTTCAACATCTGCAGTCCTCACCTTCTCCTTCACACAATCCAGTCTACTGTATTCGCTGTTCACAATAATGTCTCCTCTACAGTGACGTGGAGGAGCGGGTGTTGGACTGGATTGGACAAGGTCAAAAATCATGTGATAGCAGGTTATGGTCCATCGGGTTTATTAGAGAACACTAGCTTTCCAAGTGTTAGTGTTAGTGAGAAAGGGAGACCTTAGGCACAGAATTTATCAAAAAAGATCAAAGAGTCAGACAACTCATGCAAACGAACTGAGCACACATAAAATGGCTCTCAAGGTTTTGATGTGGAGGTGAGACATTTTTAGGCACAAGGTTTTGTTTGGAGTCTGTCTGTGTCTTAACCCAAAGTCAGACCAGACGTGTTGACCTCCTTTATATTGACAAAACCCTAAGTTATCTCAGGGCAGTGACTTGAAAGAAATTCTGGGATTTGCATATCAATCAATCAAAACTGCACCTCCATTCTAACTGATTAAAAATTTAAGAGCCATCTGAGGTGCATTCGATTTGTCTGGATAAGTTGTATGACCATTTAATCTTTTCCTTATAAATTCTGTATCAAAAGGTCCTCCCACTCTCACCAATGCCTGATGAAGGAGCACCGCTCCGAAAGCTAAGGTGTTCAATAAAACCCGTTGCACTATAACCTGATGTTGTGTGATTTTTGACCTTGTTCTGTACAGTTCTGTACAGTTGGGAGACAAAGCATAGACTGGGTGACTGCTTCGTAGAACATCTACGCTCCATTCGCAAAAAGAGACCCCGAGCTCCCAGCTGCCTGCCACTTCAATACACCCGCCTGCTCCCTGGCCAACAACTCTTACCACAGTGTCCCAGCCAAGCTGCAAGAACTGCGCCTCATCTTCCACTTGGGGACCCTGCAGGATTCAAGGCTCAACAGCGAGTTCAAAAACGTTAGGCTTAACCTTTCCGGTGACCCTTCCTCAGAACGGACCCAAAACATTAACTCTGATTTCTCTCCACAGATGCTGCCAGACCTGCTGAGCTTTTCCAGCAACTTTTGTTGGCGTTTCTGATTTACAGCAGCCGCAACGATTTTGGCTTTATCTTTCCAACAATTTTAGCGCTGAGCAACTCCTTCCATGTCCTTTACCCACCCCCACACACCCAGGCCCTGATATGACCTGGGCTGCTTTTGCAACAGCCAACCCAGTTTCACTTACTCAGGGTCCCCATTGTCAGCTCTTCTTTCCCCCCGGCTTTCTGTTATCCATCCTTTTGCCTGCCTCACTGCCTCTCTCTCTCTCTCTCTCGGCTCAGTCTCCAATCTACTCAATCTTACCTCCCTCGCTCTGTCGCTGTCATAAATGCCACCTTCACTCACTATCAGTTCGGAAGGACTTAAAACATTAACTCTATTTTTTGTTCTGACGATGCTGCCAGTCCTGCTGAGTTTCTCCAGCAGTTTCTGGTCTGATTTCAGAACTCCAGCAACAGCAGTTCTTTGTTTGATACTAAAGTAGACCTTTTACACCTGCTCCAATTTCAATGAGATCATGGCTGCTCTGATTATACCGGGTAAAAACAATGACTGCAGATGCTGGAAACCAGATTCTGGATCAGTGGTGCTGGAAGAGCACAGCAGTTCAGGCAGCATTCAAGGAGCAGTAAAATCGATGTTTCGGGCAAAAGCCCTTCATCAGGAATAAAGGCAGTGAGCCTGAAGTGTGGAGAGATAAGCTAGAGGAGGGTGGGGGTGGGGAGAGAGTAGCATAGAGTACAATGGGTGAGTGGGGGAGGGGATGAAGGTGATAGATCAGGGAGGAGAGGGTGGAGTGGATAGGTGGAAAAGGAGCTAGGCAGGTAGGACAAGTCCGGACAAGTCATGGGGAGAGTGCTGAACTGGAAGTTTGGAACTAGAGTGAGGTGAGGGAAGGGGAAATGAGGAAGCTGTTGAAGTCCACATTGATGCCCTGGGGTTGAAGTGTTCCGAGGCGGAAGATGAGGCGTTCTTCCTCCAGGCGTCTGGTGGTGAGGGAGCGGCGGTGAAGGAGGCCCAGGACCTCCATGTCCTCGGCAAAGTGGGAGGGGGAGTTGAAATGTTGGGCCACGGGGCAGTGTGGTTGATTGGTGCGGGTGTCCCGGAGATGTTCCCTAAAGCTCTCGGCTAGGAGGCGCCCAGTCTCCCCAATGTAGAGGAGACCGCATCGGGAGCAACGGATACAATAAATAATATTAGTGGATGTGCAGGTAAAACTTTGATGGATGTGGAAGGCTCCTTTAGGGCCTTGGATGGAGGTGAGGGAGGAGGTGTGGGCACAGGTTTTACAGTTCCTGCGGTGGCATGGGAAAGTGCCAGGATGGGAGGGTGGGTCGTAGGGGGGCGTGGACCTGACCAGGTAGTCACGGAGGGAACGGTCTTTGCGGAAGGCAGAAAGGGGTGGGGAGGGAAATCTATCCCTGGTGGTGGGGTCTTTTTGGAGGTGGCGGAAATGTCGGCGGATGATTTGGTTTATGTGAAGGTTTGTAGGGTGGAAACAAGGCATTCTGTCCTTGTTACGGTTGGAGGGGTGTGGTCTGAGGGCATCTTTAACCATGTGGGAAGGGAAATTGCGGTCTCTAAAGGAGGAGGCCATCTGGTGTGTTCTATGGTGGAACTGGTCCTCCTGGGAGCAGATATGGCGGAGGCGGAGGAATTGGGAATACGGGATGGCATTTTTGCAAGAGATAGGGTGGGAAGAGGTGTAATCCAGGTAGCTGTGGGAGTTGGTGGGTTTGTAAAAAATGTCAGTGTCAAGTCGGTCGTCATTAATGGAGATGGAGAGGTCCAGGAAGGGGAGGGAGGTGTCAGAGATGGTCCAGGTAAATGTGATGAAATGCTCAACCTCCTCGCGGGAGCATGAGGTGGCGCCAATGCAGTCATCAATGTAGCGGAGGAAGAGGTGGGGAGTGGTGCCGGTGTAATTATGGAAGATCAACTGTTCTACGTAGCCAACAAAGAGACAGGCATAGCTGGGGCCCATACGTGTGCCCCTGGCTACCCCTTTGGGCTGGAGGAAGTGGGAGGATTCAAAGGAGAAATTGTTAAGGGTGAGGACCAGTTCGGCCAAACGAATGAGAGTGTCGATGGAAGGGTACTGTTGGGGATGTCTGGAGAGGAAAAAACGGAGGGCTTGGAGGCCCTGGTCATGGTGGATGGAGGTGTAGAGGGATTGGATATCCATGGTGAAGATGAGGTGTTGGGGGCCGGGGAAACGGAAGTCTTGGAGGAAGTGGGTGGTGTCTCGAACGTATGTGGGGAGTTCCTGGACTAGGGGGGATAGGACAGTGTCGAAGTAGGTAGAGATGAGTTCAGTGGGGCAGGAGCATGCTGAGACAATGGGTCGGCCAGGGTGGTCAGGCTTGTGGATCTTGGGAAGGAGGTAGAACCGGGCAGTGTGGGGTTCCCGGACTATGAGGTTGGAAGCTGTGGGTGGGAGATCTCCTGAGGTGATGAGGTTCTGTATGGTCTGGGAGATGATGGTTTGGTGATGGGGAGGTGGGGTCATGAGGGGGCGGTAGGAAGAGGTGTTCTCGAGTTGGCGTTTGGCTTCAGCAGTGTAGAGGTCAGTGCGCCAGACTACCACTGTGCCCCCTTTATCTGCTGGCTTGATGGTGAGGTTGGGATTGGAGCAGAGGGATTGTGAGGGTGAGAGGTTAGAGTGGGGGAGGGGGGTAGACAGGTTGAGGCGGTTAATGTCCCCGGCAGCAGTTGGAAATGAAGAGGTCGAGGGCAGGTAATAGGCCAGCGCGGGGTGTCCAGGTGGATGCAGTGTGTTGGAGGTGGGCGAAGGGGTCCTCGGAAGGTGGGCGGGAATCCTGATTGTGAAAGTAAGCTCAGAGGCGGAGGCGACGGAAGAAGTGTTCGACGTCACAGTGTGTATTAAATTCATTGATGCGTGGATGGAGGGGGATGAAGGTGAGTCCTTTGCTGAGGACTGATCGTTCGTCCTCAGTGAGGGAGAGGTCTGGAGAGATGGTGAAAACTCGGCAAGGCTGGGAGCTGGGATCTGGTGTGGGTGTGGAGCTGGGAGTGGGGGCAGAGCCGATAACTGGAGTGAGTGTGATGGTGGGGAGAATGGGGGTAGAGTCATGAGCAGGGGTGGTGTTCCCCTCGGGGTTCTGGGGGGGGTGGGGATAGTGACAGTGGGCTATGGGGGAGGGGGGGGCGTGTCAGCAGAATGCAGGTGAGTGGCGCTGGTGGGGGCTCTGATTATACCCTCAGCTCTACATTCTGCATATCCTTAATATTCTTTCATTCCCTTGATAATCAAGATCCTACCTACCTTTCCTTAAAAATATTTCAAGATTTTCCATCCACTGCCTTTAGGAGGAAGGGGACTCCAAAAACTCCATCGTCAAAGATTTTTTAAAAATCCTAGAAATTCAGGCTTGAAATGGAGTCCCATGATCCATTCATTCCCTTAGCCTCATTTTCTAGTCAGTCCGCTCCCCCCACTGAATCAGGCACAGCATCTCAACCAGGCTCATGTTCCTTTTAACCTTTAGGTTAGATTACTTACAGTGTGGAAACAGGCCCTTCGGCCCAACAAGTCCACGCCGACCCGCCAAAGCGAAATCCACCCATACCCCTACATTTACCCCTTACCTAATACTACAGGCAATTTAGCATGGCCAATTCACCTGACCCGCACATCTTTGGACTGTGGGAGGAAACTGGAGCACCCGGAGGAAACGGGGAGAATGTGCAAACTCCAAGCTTGTACTTCCAAATAAACCTAGATTAGAAAACCTAGGTTTGTTCAGCATTACTTCTTCAGGATTCCTTTCCTGCATCTGACTCTTTCGATCTGCAAACAAACACGATGGACCCATTGGAATACTATGTGCAGCTCTGGTCTCCCTGCTGTAGGAAAGATGCTGTGAAACTTGAAAGGATTCAGAAAAGAGTTACATGGATGGTGCTGGGACCAGACGCTGTGAGCTGTTGGGCGAAGCCAAACAGACTGGGGCTATTTTCCCTGGAGCATCGGAGGCTGAGGGGTGACCTTATAGAGGTTTATGAAATCATGCATAGGGTAAATATGCAAGGTCTTTTCCCACCAAGACTGGGGTAGTCCAAAACTAGAGGGCATAGGTTTATGGTGAGAGGGGAAAGATTTAAAAGGGGCATCTTTCTCACGCAGAGGGTGGTACGTGTATGGAATGAGCTGCCAGAGGAAGTGGTGGGGGCTGGTACAATTGCAACATTAAAAAGGCATTTGGATGGGTATATGAATAGGAAGGGTTTGGAGGGATATGGACCAAGTGCTGGTAAATGGGACTAGATGAATTTAGGATATTAGCTCGGCATGGACAAGTTGGACCAAAGGGTCTGTTCCTGTGCTGTCTCTGTCAATGACTAAATTACCGTACAGAGGTACAAAGGACCATGTTAGAATTAAGAGCTTTACTGTCAATAACAGACTCTGGGGGAAAAAAGAGAGAAAGGTAAGACTTGATCCTCAGAGAGAGGTCTTTATAGTTAGGAAGGGTATAAAGCTGATGGATAGAAAATGTTTATTGTCTAGAATTAGGGAATCATATGCTAATAAACCTGATGATAAATTTAATCTGATGATGGGGTGGCTCCGTGGTTTGCACTGCTGCCTCACAGTGCCAGAGTCCCAGGTTCGATTCCAGCCTCAGGCAACTGTCTGCGTGGAGTTTGTACATTCTCCCTGTGTCTGTGTGGGTTTCCTCCCACAGTCCAAATTGTGCAGGCTGGGTGGATTGGCCATGCTAAATTGCCCACAGTACCCATGGGGGATGTGCAGGTTAGTTGGCCTAGCCATGGGAAATGCAGGATTACAGGATAGGGTAGTGGGGTGGGTTTGGGTGGGATGCTCTGGGGAGGGTCAGCGTGGCTTGCTGCCACACCACTCTGATACTAAACGAAGTTCGAGAGAATCTTCCTCACCTGGGGCAGACAAGAATGGGGAAGTTACAACAACATGGAGTAGCTGAGGTGAAATAGGGGGAGATTATATCTGGTGATTTTGAGGCTCAGTGGGTAGTATCCTTCCCTCTGAGCTGGGTTCGAATCCCACTCCAGAATATGATGGCCAAGGAACACGTGCTGATATCGTGGTTAAAACAGGATTGGAGGATTGTTGAAATCATTCCAAGAAGTGCGACAGTCTGTGTGGAGTTTGCACATTCTTCCCGTGTCTGTGTGGGTTTCCTCCGGGTGCTCCGGTTTCCTCCCACAGTCCAAAGATGTGCAGGTTAGGTGAATTGGCCATGCTAAATTACCCATAGTGTTAGGTGAAGGGGTAAATGTAGGGGTATGGGTCTGGGTGGGTTGCGCTTCGGCGGGTCGGTGTGGGCTTGTTGGGCCGAAAGGCCTGTTTCCACACTGTAAGTAATCCAATCTAATCTAAAAGTGGTAACAGCAGGAGAAATGGATACGAATTAGTAACAGGAAGTAGGCCATTTGGCCCTGCAAGCCTGTTCCACCATTTGATAAAATCATAGCTGCTCTATTGTAATCTCGGATCCACAGCCCTGTCCTTTCACCCCTTTGCTCACCAAGAAAATGTCTGCCCCTGCCTTAAAAATACTCTGCCTTCCAACACCCTTTCAGAAAGAGAGAGTTCACAAAGCCTCTGAATGAAAAACACTCCCCCCTCGGTTTTAAACAGGCAGTCCCAAAGCTTTGAAACAGTGATCTGTAGATTCTCTGACGAGACAAAACATCCTCTTCACATCTAATATAGCAAAGGATCGTGAGTTGGAAGGGGTCTATTAGTTCGTCCCTCATGCTTATTTCTGGTATATGATATGTTACAGTTCACACCTGGAGACTGAACTGTGGTGACACATGCATGTTATTGTCTGAAGCTATGGATAGCGATGGTGGATGCCAAAGTTGTTGTTCCCACAAATTACCGACCAGAAAGCAGAGAGGACACAATAAATGATCTTTTTGTCCCCAGTTTGTGATGAGTGGAATGTTGCAAAGATCAGTTCTGGGCCTCGACGTTTTGCAGTTTATATCCAGGTGACCCCCAAATCTTGAACATCTGACCTCCGACCGCTCAGTCACATGAATCATAGAATTCCTATAGTGTGGAAGCAGGCCTTTTGGCCCATTGAGTCCACACTGCCCCTCTGAAGAACATCCCACCCAGCCCTCCCCACCCAGTCTATGTAGCCCTAATTAAGTTATCCAGTCTATCCCAGCCAGTGCAGATCTCACACCTTCAGAGCTTCCTTTGTTTAGACAGCACCCTAGTTTCGGTTTGGACAACTCACATTCAATTGCAATGAAGAATTCTATTATGTTATGGCCCCTTTTTTTCTCAAAGACCTCTCAATTCCTAATATTAACCTCTCTCAGGATCTTTGATGTGTCAATCAAGTCACCTCAGTCTTCTGAACCCCTGTTGACTTAAGCCTTGAATCCCCAATGTTTTCTCACGAGGTAACTCACTCACCCACTCCAGTTATTAGTCTGGTATACCTTCCCTGAACCATTCCCAACACATTTACATCCCTCATTTAATGCAGTGACTAATACAGTACACAGTGCTCTAGATGTGGTCTCACCAGTTCCCTTTATTAGTGAAGCATAACCTCTGTATTTTTGTATTCAATTTCTCACACCATGAATGATAACATTGTGTTAGCTTTCCCAATTACTTGCTGTCCCTACATTTGCAATCGTGCATTTCAGAGCTCTGCAATCTCTCACTATTTACATGTCTTTTTTGTTCTTCCAGCCAGAACGAACCACTTCACATTTTCCCCCACACGATGCATCAATTACCAGATCTTTGCTCTCTCTTCTCTATCCTTTATAGCCTCCATTTGTCCTCGTCGCAACTTACTTTTCGGCTTGTTCTTGGTGTCATCAGCAAATTTACCAAACATCCCTTCAGCCAAGTTATTTACCGGCAGTCTCAGGGTTGTAAACAGGTTCCCTTCCTGAATACATTCATCAGTTGTTACATCAGCAAGTCAGAATACAATACAGTACAATATAACCTAGCCAGTCGTAAGGACAAACATATTACTAAAAATATGGGACCTTGCTCATATGGGCAGCATGGTGGCTCAGAGGTTAGCACTACTGCCTTACAGCACCAGGGACCCAGGTTTGATTCCACTCTTGGGCGACTGTTCATTTGGAGTTTGCATATTCTCCCCACGTCTGTGTGGGTTCCCTCTGGGTGCTCCGGTTTCCTTCCATGGTCCAAAGGTGTGTTCGTTCGGTGGATTGGCCATGCTAAATTATCCATAGTGTCCAGCGATGTGCAGGCTAGGTGGGTTAACCTTGGGAAATGTAGGGCTACATAGACTGGGTGGGGAGGGCTGGGTGGGATGTTCTTCAGAGGGGCAGTGTGGACTCAATGGGCCAAAAGGCCTGCTTCCACACTATAGGAATTCTATGATTCATGTGACTGAGCGGTCAGAGGTCAGATGCTCAAGATTTGGGGGTCACCTGGATATAAACTGCAAAACGTCGAGGCCCAGAACTGATCTTTGCAACATTCCACTCATCACAAACTGGGGACAAAAAGATCATTTATTGTGTCCTCTCTGCTTTCTGGTCGGTAATTTGTGGGAACAACAACTTTGGCATCCACCATCGCTATCCATAGCTTCAGACAATAACATGCATGTGTCACCACAGTTCAGTCTCCAGGTGTGAACTGTAACATATCATACACCAGAAATAAGCATGAGGGACGAACTAATAGACCCCTTCCAACTCACGACTGCTCACACATACAGACAAAATCCCATTTTATTATCGATTTTAAATGACTGTGCAGACTAGATACAGTGGGATGACGGGGTGCTTATGTGGAGGATAAAGTTGAACCAGATGGTCTACTTTTGACTGGCACATCTATGCTAATGGTTTTTGGAATGTGTCACTTTAAGAGCTACAACCCACGTATGAGCAAAAGTAATAATAAACCGGGCCGAGTTATAGTCAGGGAAAGAATGTGCAACTCTCGATCTACATATTATACAGCAGTCCATCTGGATTTCCAGGTGTGCGACACTGTATGTTGTACAGAGCAACAACAATTTTAAAAAAGGCCATTGTTTTAACTGAATCTCTGGCTCCAAGAATTCCAGACGTTTGTGATTAACCTCCAATCTTTGGCATTCCCACAGTTGCTCCCAATCAAAGGAACCGGTTGGTAGGGGGCGGGGTTTTGGTGAGCATGGCATAGCTCAGTTCTTACCTCGTGCCCCCACATCCCCACCCACCCGGCTCTATGGCAAGTGGCGACCCTTCCTGTGCCTCTTCTGTATGAACCGACTGTGTCGGCACCGTTCAGCGGAACGCACTTTCCCCTCTCATGTCACCTCAAGCCTCAGGCCCGAGAATGGAACCTGGGGCTGAGACACCAGCACAGCACTCAGGTGGTGCTGCACCTTCAGATGTACCATTGTACGAGGGAGATATTAAAAAAAAAGGTCCGCCTTCTCCCCTTTCAGGTGGATGCAAAAGAGTCCGGAGCAGAAGTGCAGCCGGGTTCTCCCCAGCTTCCCCTCGACCAACATCACCACAAATATCTGGCAAGTTCCAGGAGCTAGGTTCTACACTCCCCTCTCAGCAAGTTTGATGTGTGCAGAGGCATATTTTCTAGCAAAGTTAAGAGAATCCTCTTTTGAGTGGATCATATCTCTAATTTTGATTTATTAATCATGGTTGAGCCATCTGTCCTGTGGCATTGTTTTGCCAAGGAAGGGTGTTTAACTGCAACAATGCACGCATTCATTTCTTAACTGTTAACCATTGCCAATCCACTATCATACCTGTTAATTAAGTTATCCAGTCTATCCCAGCCAGTGCAGATCTCACACCTTCAGAGCTTCCTTTGTTTAGACAGCACCCTAGTTTCGGTTTGGACAACTCACATTCAATTGCAATGAAGAATTCTATTATGTTATGGCCCCTTTTTTTCTCAAAGACCTCTCAATTCCCAATATTAACCTCTCTCAATGCGCAAATTAAACCTGGGGTAATTCCTCAATGTACAGGTCGAAAACAAAAATCGTTCCTCTAATTCTGACAACTCTTTAGACTTTCTTTCTGGGACCTGGACATTGCTGACTAGGCTAACATTTATTAGCATGGCAATGGTGGGGAGGAGCTGTCTTATTTAACCACTGCTGTACTTGGGGTGTAGCTGTGACGTTCAGAAGGTTTGTTGACCGCATGCAACTGCTCTACCACTGGTGGCTGTCCTCTCCGTTGCATTGACACCCCCAGGCTCAGGATTTCCATCCGTACACCTCTGTACCTCTCTTTAGAGCACAGAACAGTACAGCAGAGGGATGGGCCCTTCGGCCCACGATGTTGTGCCTAACATGACGCCAAATTAAGCTAACCCCTTCTGCCTGCCTTTGATCCTTACGCCCGCCATTCCTTGCATATTCGTGTGCTTGTCTAAAAGTCCCTTACATGTTGCTATTGTTTCTGTCTCCAAAACTACCCCTGTCTCTACTCCTACCACCCTGTGTAAAAAAAAAACTTGCCCCTCAAAACTCCTTTGAACTTTTCCTCCCCCTCACCTTAAATGCATGCTTTCTCCATCTGCAACCTTCCTTCAAACCTCCCTCCTTGACCAAACATTCATTAATCTGGCTGAATGTCTTCCTTATCGGGTCCCTTGACAAGCTCTTGTTGTGTAATGCTCCGTGAATGGAGTCTTGGGACCTTTCACTGAAAGGGGAGCCCTGTATAAACGTAAGCTGTTGTATAGCTGTAGCATTGCTGAGGGGGCGGTTCCAAAGCTCATAATGGAAAGGCTGAGACAGACAGAGACAGCTAATCGTATTGGAGAGCTTAATGCAGCAAGAACAAAACATCAATTGTGCAAGGTGTAGTGGTCTTTGCTTCTCTCCCTGGATCATGGGATGATTAAGGATCTTTACCCTCAATGAGTCAAGTTTTCAGACCACCGAGGTCCTGAAAAGCTGTGGCAGGAATCCCAGGAAAATGACATGGCAGTTCTATCGGTTCATAAAACCCCTACACAGTAGGCCATTCAGTCCACACCAACTCACCAAAGAACCTGCCATCCAGACCCACTGTAATCCCGGCATTTCCCACGGCTAATCCATCCAGCCTGCACATCAAAAGGACAACTTAGCACTGCCAAACCACCTCACCTGTACAATCTTTGGACTGTGGGAAGAAACCCACACAGACACGGGGAGAAAGTGCAAACTCCACACGGTCAGCCAAGGCTGGAATCGAACCTGGGTCCCTCCCTGACACTGTGAGGCACCCCGTGGCTCTGTTTCACAACGAGGTACGATACACTCGGCGGACTTTACCGCTAACTGGTCCTCCACTGTTCTGCAGGAGAAGGGGAAACTTAGAAAGCCCCCTTTGAGTGTCATTACAATTCAAAACAATTGGCATTTCAATGGCACCATTCATGTGCTCCATCTATTCAGGGCATTGGTGAGACTTTCGGACACAATGCACAGTTTAGCTCCACTTACCTAATCAGGGATATACCTGCATTGATAGCAACTCAGAAGAGGTCCACTGGTCTCATTCCTGGGATGAAGGAGTTGTCTTATGAGGAAAGAGCTGAAAATGTGCTGCTGGTTAAAGCGCAGGTCAGGCAGCATCCAAGGAACAGGAAATTCGACGTTTCAGGCAAAAGCCCTTCATCAGGAATGTCTTATGAGAAAAGGTTGGAAGCTTAGAACCAGGAGAGGTGATCTTATTGAAACCTGTAAGATTCCAGTAGGGTTTAACAGGGGAGATACTGAGAGAATGTTTCCCCTTGTGTGTGAACCAAGGATCACGGGGACACACAGTTTCAAAATAAGAGCTCTCTTATTCAAGGAGACAGGGAGGAATTTCATTTCCGATGGTCAGTACCATGTGGCATTTTCTCCACCAAAGCACTGGAGGCTGGGTCATTGGATATATTCAAGGCTGACTTAGACTAATCTTTGATTGATAAGGAAGTCAAGGGTTATGGGGACAGGCAGGAAAATGGTGTTAAGATCACAACTGGATCAGCCATGGTTTTGCTGAGTGATGCAGCAGGACCAATGGGCTGAAAGGCCTATTCCTGCATCTAAACCTTTTGTTTTTAATAATAACATCGGGCATGCCGCAACACTTGGCAGCCAATAAGAGCAAGGGCACTGTTGGAAATGAGCAAACAGCGGATCCAGTTTGTGCACAGCAAGATCCCACCGGGGGGGTAATGCTTTAGTGACATTGATCGAACGACGAATAAGTAATGAAGAGGGGTACGCTGCCCCCAACCCCATTTCTTCCTCTTGGAGCTATTTTAAACCAATCTGTTCAAACACCTGTGGTGCAGGTGGGACTTGAGTCCAGGCCTCCCGGCTCAGGGGTAGGAATACTACCACAAGATTGTTTTGTTTGCAGCAATATAGTTTCCATAATTGATGGCAATTATTCAATCAACTGTAGTCTGGCCACTTTGAGCCAAGGTTGCTGTAACCACAACAGGAGAGTACAGACCATGACACGGTGATGATGATATTCAGCAGTTACTGATCTGGTTTCCTTTTCTGTGGTCTAATTGGCTTGTACCCCATTACAGCATCAAACCACGACTGACTCTTCATCAGAAGAGCCTCTTGTCTTAACATGGTGCAGCTTACTGCCCGATTCTATTTGGTGACAATTGGTTTACCCCGTGGACAACTTGTCTCCTTCAGCCAAGATCACAAAACCAGATGGTTTGCTATGATGTGCGAGCTTGCTGTCAATACATTGGCCGCTGGGTTTCCCAAGTTATACCAAACGACTGTGGGTCGAAAGTACAGTCGCCCCACCCCCTCCACCCCCACCTCCGCCTGTGCGGGATACATTCTAGGACCTACCACGAAGCTCAAAACCACGGATAGGAGCGAACCCATTCACTTAAATGGGAAAAGTACCTTCCCGGCAGCTTCCTGGTCCCTGGTTCTAGAACGTTCCCTGTAATGCGTTCCAGGCGCAGTAAACCACAGGTAACTGAGACCGCGGAAAACGATTCCATGGATACAGGGGGGGGGGGGGGGTCACCTTGTACGTCATTCAATGGAATGCATTCATGGATGTCCTAGAGCCAGTCAAGGCTCATTGTAAATGTAGGTGAACTCTTTGGTAGTCAGGTCCCTGAACAGAGTTGTTACACCAATAGGTACCTAACTTGAGATCGAGAAACATTCATAAGCCTGTGACCAGAGTCTTTGTGGTTTGCAGAGCAGTGTTAAAGGATGGAGGCTGTTAGCAGATGGAGGGATTGAATGGATGTAAAAAAGGGAAGAGGGTGGGGTTTAGCTTAGGCAGCTAAATAGCCAGTTTGTGGTTCAACTCCTGCTCTGCCAAGGTTAGTTTCCTTGCCTTTCCCCAGGAGCAGGAGGTCACGGTGAGTCAACCCTGACAGTACAAACCATGAAAGCACAGCTCTATCAGTTGACAATGAGCAATGAACCCGCCAATGGCAGAGATGACGGGTGAATGAATAAATTTCAGGGGAACTAATTAAGCACAAGAGGATGGATACAACAGAACAATACATCGATGGGGTTAGATGAAGGAAAGTGGGAGGAGGTTCATGTGAGGCATGACGACATACGAAGGGCTGAATAGCCCGTTTTCTGCACCTTCAATTTTCAACAAAAGCAAACTTTTCTCAGGGAACAGAGGTCGTGTGGTCTAATGAATTCTCTGGGAAAGCCACAGTAAAGCCATTAATAAGAAGCGTTAGACTGGTTTACAGTGTTTCAGTCCTCAAGAAGGCTGCTATAGATGATAAAGTGTTAGAATTGGGTGCTGCTCGACTGGGTTCGACTCTGAACTCGCTCAAAGAAGAATTTAGCAAGTTTCTGCATCTACATTGGATGCTGGGGAGTTAAACAACGATCCCACCAGCTCTTCCATTAAAGGAGATTGTGACTATGGGCACTCAGTGGCACCAACAACCTGCACTTTAACATAGCCCCTTTTAACTCAGTAAAATATTCCAAAGCGCTTATCAGACTGTTAACAAACTAAGTTGGACATCAAGCCACATTATGAGATACTGACCTGAATGCTGCAAATACTCAGCAGTTTACAGAGAGAGAAGCAGAGTTAACAGGCAGGACCTCATAAAGCCCTGAACAATCTTGAGGTGCAAGTTCATATTTCTTTGAAAGTGGAGTCAGAGGGAGACAGAGTAGCACTTGCCTTTATTGGTCAATGCATTGAGTATAGGAATCGGAAGGTCACGTTGTGTCTGTATAGGACATGGGTTAGGCCACTTTTGGAATACTGCGTTTAACTCTGGTCTCCCAGCTAGAGGAAGGACGTTGTGAAACTTGAAAGGCTTCAGAGAAGATTTACAAGGATATTGCCAGGGTTGGAGGGTTTGGGCTCTAGGGAGAGGCTGAACAGGCTGGGGCTGTTTTCCCTGGAGCGTCGGAGGCTGAGGAGTGACCTTACAGAGGTTTACAAAATCATGAGGGGCACGGATAGGGTGAATAGGGTGGGGAAGAGTCCAAAAACTAGAGGACATTGGTTTAAGGGGAGAGTGAAAAAATTTAGAAGTGATTAAAGGGCAACTTTTTCACACACTATTTGGAATGACCTGCCAGAGTAAGTGAAAGAGGCTGGTACAAATACAACATTTAAAAGATATCTGAATGGATACATGAATAGGAATGGTTTAGAGGTATATGGGCCAAATGCTGGCAAATGGGCCTAGATTAACTTGGGATATCTGGTCACTGTGCTGCCCTTAAGCCCTTCAGGGAGGGAGGTCTGGTGTCCTTATCTGCTCTGGCCTACATGTGACTCCAGACCCACAGCCATGTGGTTGACTCTGGGCAATTTGGAGTGGGCCTAGCCAGTGACACCCATCTTCCAATGTATCAGCAAGCCATTCTCAGCAGTTAGATTGAGAAGTCCGGAAGGCACTACCTCATATTCCTACAGCAGAGTTGCGGTGAGGAGCCTCATGGCTAGGCCTGCCTCAGAGCTAGAAGCCTCTGGTTCAAACCCTACCCTGGGACCTGTTGGTCACAGAAGAAGTACGAATGACAGCCTGTTCACATTTCCCCAGAGAGGGGAGAAAATAAGTAGACCTGTGGGTCCAAAACAAACATCCACTAATGAAAGCGATGCACCAGCGGACTGGCACTTACTTTGAAGTTAAGAGAAATCCTTTGACACTGGAATGTTTTCCATCGAGTCAGGGATTTAACATTTCCTCAGGCATTCGCTCCCCTGCACTCCGGCCCTTTCTCCAACTGACTGCGCAGTGTCTACGGCTTCAGGGGAATTACAAGATTAGACAAGTTTCTGTCCAGGATGTACTATTGGTTAAAATGCTCTATTCAATGAAGAGTTATTTCAAGCCTCTCTCTGAAAGCACGTTGAAAAGGGAGGCTTTGTGTCACTCTGCATTTTTTGGGGATGTGGTTGACAGGGGGCAGGTCTGAGAGAGCTAAACCTATTCAAGCAATTCTCTTCCACCAGTGCTATCAAGCAGCACACCCCAACCCACCACATCCGTCCCCTCTGTACCTCCCCACAAACACTGTTTGGAAAACTCATCAGCTTTTGCTCACAGGCGATTGTTCAGTCAGCCAATGAGTATTCGCTATCCCACAATCCTTCCCATCCCCAGACCACACCAGTTACCATGGCACCGTATCAGGTATCCAAAGAAACACCCATGTCAGCCCACAATGGGAATCCCTGTGATTATTCCGACACCAAGGGGCAGAGAAAGAGGCCAGTTTGAAGGTCGGATTTGTAACTTGGCTTTCCCTCGTCAAACCAGAGTCAATACTTTCATTAGCGGGGGTTAGGTTTAAGAGCCGCAAGGTCATGCAGGAACTCTACAGCGCCTTGGTTAGACCACACTTGGAATATTGTGTTCAGTGCTGTTCACCTCATTATAGGAAGGCTATGGAAGCTTTAGAGAGGGTGCAGAGGGGATTTACCAGGATGCTGCCTGGATTGGAGGGTGTGTCTTACGAAGTAAGGTTGAGGGTGCTAGGACTTTTCTCATTGGAGTAAAAGAGGTTGAGAGGTGACTTGATCAAGGTGTACAAGATGATGACAGGCATAGATAGAGTGGATAGCCAAAGACTTTTCCCCAGGCAGAAATAGCTACCACAAGGGGACATAATTTTAAGATGACTGGAGGAAGGTTTCAGGGAGATGTCAGAGGTAGGTTTTTTTTTACACAGAGTGTGGTGGGTGCGTGGAATACACTGCCAGCAGTGGTAGTAGACTCAGATACATTAGGGATATTTAAGCGACTCTTGGATAGGCACATGGATGACAGTAAAATGAAGGATATGTAGGTTAGTCTGATCTTAGAGTAGGATAGAAGGTTGGCACAACATCGAGGGCTGAAGGGCCTGTATTGTATATGTCCTAAGTAATGCGGTGGTTCAGTTTCACTGGGGCCAACCCAAGGAAAAATGCAAGAGGATCAGTTCAGCTTTCCACATTTATCTTATAGTTTCAAGACATAAAGGAGTGAAACCAATTACATGAAGAGATCTGGGCATTTTCCATTCTCACTCTGGAGAAATCCTCCCTCTAACCCAAGAACAATGCAAATGATTGTCCATAGGACAGAGTTGCTCCCGAGGCGGTCTCCTCTACATTGGGGAGACTGGGCGCCTCCTAGCCGAGCGCTTTAGGGAACATCTCTGGTGCGGGTGTCCCAATCAACCACACCGCCCCGTGCCTCAACATTTCAACTCCCCCCTCCCACTCTGCCAAGGTCATGGAGGTCCTGGGCCTCCTTCACCGCCACTCCCTCACCACCAGACGCCTGGAAGAAAAACATCTCACCTTCCACCTCGTAACACTTCAACCCCAGGGCATCAATGTGGACTTCAACAGTTTCCTCATTTCCCCTTCCCCCACCTCACCCCAGTTCCAAACTTCCAGCTCAGCAGTGTCCCCATGACTTGTCCTACCTGCTTATCTTCTTTTCCATCTATCCACTCCACCTTCCTCCCTGACCTATCACCTTCATCCTCTCCCCCACTCATCTATTGTACTCTCTGCTACTTTCTCCCCACCCCCACCTTCCTCTCACTTATCTCTCCACCCTTCAGGCTCTCTGCCTGTATTCCTGATGAAGGGCTTTTGCCCGAAACGTTGATTTTACTGCTCCTCGGATGCTGCCTGAACTGCTGTGCTCTTCCAGCACCACTAATCCAGAATCCATAGGGTAGAAGTGGACCATTTGGCCAAACAAGTTGTCTCAGCATTCCTTCCCACTGACTCCATAGGTAGGACACATTGATTTCATGGCAACCTATTAGGCACTCTTGTTCGGCCTCCCTCCTACAACAGGACTCTGGGATTGCAAGGTAACAGGGTGACCACAGAGGCTGCACCCTTCATTTTGAGGCAGTTGTTTCCCGAGCCTGTTGACTTTGCCTCTCCGAGTCTGCCTTGATCATTTGAGTTACATTGCGAATAAATTCCGCCTCAAAAAAGGGACCACACGTCGCCCTCCAAGGGAAGGACTTGCCAATAAACTTTGATATACTTTCTTATTCCAAGTGCAATCAATGGTTAAAAAAAAACACTGCTCTCCCCAACACCGCTGCCACAATCCCCCTTCCATTTTGCAAATACCCCACCCCATTGGCTGATCTTTCTAAAGTTCTGACATGCAATCTAGAGGCCCATTTCAAAAACAGTTCGCATTCACATAGTGCCTTGAATGTATAAAGAGATCCTCAGGCACCTCATGTTATTTGTTACCACATGAATGTCAACCCAAAGATCAGATGACCAAAAGCTTGGACAATGAGATAGGTTTTAAGGGGCATTTTGCAGGAGGAGGGAGGTGCTTAGGTTTGTATGCCCAGGGATACAAGTGCCAGTGTTGGAGGGTTTGACTATAGGGAGAGGCTGAATAGGCTGGGGCTCTTTTCCCTGTAACGTCGGAGGCTGAGGGGTGACCTAGGAAGTTTATAAAATCATGAGGGGTATGGATAGGATAAATAGACAAGGTCTTTTCCCTGGGGTGGGGGAATCCAGAACTAGAGGCCATAGGTTTAGGGTGAGAGAGGAAAGATTTAAAAGGGACCTAAAGGGCAACTTTTTCATACAGAGGATGGTGATTGTATGGAATGAGCTGCCAGAGGATGTGGTGGAGGCTGGTACAATTGCAACGTTTAAAAGGCATCTGGATGGGTACATGAATAGGAAGGGTTAAAAGGGATATGGGCAAATGGGATTAGATTCATTTCGGATATCTGGTCAGCATGGATGAGTTGGACCGAAGGGTCTGTTTCCGTGCTGTACATCACTATGATTTTATTAAGTGAAGTCCCTCATCACTTGTACCACCTTCTAGTATTCTCTCATCTTCCTCCCTGAAGTGGAATGGCCAGGTGTGGACTCTATATTGTGGCTACATCTCTCCCAAAGTCTCAATAAGATTATTGAACTGATCACAGATGATGGTCTGTATGCATCTTTTGAGCTATCTAACATGTAGCCCTCAGGTTTATGTTTTGTTCTGTACCAGTGTTCATACTATCTTTGTTCAGTTTACTGATATTCTAAGCCAATATCTACACAACATCAACCTCCCTCTCTCTATAGCCTTCCTGGACAGGAACATATTGTATGACAGCTCACCATGTTCCCTCCCAACTTGCAGGTGTCAGGCATGGTTCAATTAGGAGAAATCTCACTTCAACCCCAGGCCATCAATATGGATTTCACCAGTTTCCTCATTTTCCCTCCCCCCACCTTACCTGGGTTCCAACCTTTCAGCTCAGCACTCTCCTGATGACCTATCCTACCTGTCAATCTCCCTGCCCACCTATCTGCTTCACCCTCCTCTCTGACCTCTCACCTCCATCCCCACCTCCATTCACCTATTGTACTCTTTGCTACCTTCTCCCCAGCCCCCCACCCCCCCAATTTCTCTCTCCACCTGGAGGCTTCCTGCCTCTATTCCTGATGAGATTAGATTACTTAGTGTTGAAACAGGCCCTTTGGCCCAACAAGTCCACACCAACCCTCCAAAGAACAACCCACCCAGACCCATTCTCCTACATTTACCCCTTCACCTAACACTACGGGCAATTTAGCATGGCCAATTCACCTAACCTGCACATCTTTGGAGTGTGGGAGGAAACTGGAGCACCCGGAGGAAACCCACGCAGACACGGGGAGAATGTGCAAACTCCACACAGTCAGCCGCCTGAGGTGGGAATTGAACCCGGGTCTCTGGCGCTGTGAGGCAGCAGTGCTAACCACTGTGCCACCATGCCACCCGTGCCCAAAATGTCAAATTTCCTGCTCTTCAGATGCTGCCTGACCTGCTGTGCTTTTCCAGCACCACTCTGATCTAAACCCTACGAGTAATCTCAGCCCAGAGTAAAGAGGTCCCAAGTTCAATTCCTACTCCAGACAACAGCATCGATATTGGGGCTGAACCTCCAGTGTAATACTGAGGCCTTGCAGGTGTGCTAGAGAGGCCATCTTTCCATATATCTGTTTATTTTAAAAACTGCACAGAGGAGCAGAGTTCTCCCCAGTGTTCTGGCTGCTATTTGATCCTTTAGTCCACGTCACAAAATGTGACCATCTGGTTGCTTGTGGGAAGGGAAGGGGACGGTGCTGTACCAGGAGGGCACATGGTACCACCTCAGTAGGTACGACCAACCAGAGTTGGCAACTGCCACTGACGGATCTACACACTATTTCACAGAGTCATCAGCCACTGGATGCTGGGGAGTAGGACAGATTTGCAATAACGGAGCACCTTTTCTAGCCACGCCTCAGGGGAATGCCATGGGTTCGGGCATCCCGCGTCCCTGAAAGTCGCTATATAAACGCAAGACTTCCCTTTTCGCTGTGTAACAAGAGGATCGACGATCCGCAGAGACACGTTTGTACAGGGGCTGCAACCCCTTTCTCAAGCTATCATCTCAAAACCGACACATTCCAACTTTAAAATCAACTTTGACCAATGACAACAGTTGAAAACAATGGACTTTTATTGTGAAAAGACAGCTGCTGCCAATTCAAATGTGTTGAGCTTCTTCCCCAAGAGCTCCTGGGGAACTGACCAACGGAGTCAGAAACGATTGCTCGGATGAAAACGTCTGGTTTGTTTCCAGAATTCGATTTTGAAGAAGCAGGGGGGAGGTAACATATGCACAGCAGCTGTGCATGTCACAGGACAGACCGGGCCATTCACGGTTTCCATGCCTCTCCCTCCACCACCCTGCCCTGCCCCAGGCTCAGGCATAGGCTCCAGGCAGATTGACCGTGTCCTGCTCATGTCAGATGGCATGCCTGGGCTTGCCAGCTAAAGTCACTCAGTCCTGTTCCACTTATCGTAATTTTACTGATGGGGACGGGGGCAGATTTAGACACGTCCTCAGCTTCTGACCCATTCAGGACAGTGAGGGGTATTTTTGCAACGTTCTGGAAATGCTAAATGCAGTCATCAAAAATCATGTTTCACTTCATTGGGCTTGAAAAGAGCTGAATATCCACCATAAAAACAGGCCAGATCTGTCACTCCCCGTACAGTACTGAGGGCGGGTCAGAAATGCCATCTTCTGAAGAAATGTTAAAGCAAGACACTGTATATTGGACCAACATCACAACCTGACCTCAAATTTTAAATTGTCACTCCCTAGTTCTGAGCCTGGCTCCCAGAACTGGACTTTTAAGGCTAGGCTGAATAGGCTGGGACCGTTTCTCCCCCACCAGGAGGGTAGGACATTGAAGGGTGACCTCAAGAGGTTTATAAAATCCTGAGGGCTTTCGAGATAAAGCGAATAGCAAAAGGTCTTTTCCCCAGGCTTGAGGAGTTCAAAACTAGAGGGCATAGGTTTGGGGTGAGAGGGAAAGGCTTAAAAGGGAACGGAGGGGCAAGCATTTCACACAGAGGGTGGTGTGAGCATGGAAGGAACTGCCATGGGAAGTAGTAGACATCAGTACAATCATACCAGTTAAGAGAGATTCAGAGAGATTTGAGAGGGATATGGGCCAAACATAGGCAAATGAGATTGGCACGAACGAGTTGGACTGAAAGGTCTGTTTCTGTGCTGTATAACTCTATGACTCTAAATTGAAACATGCCATCACCCTATAACATGTGGGTTATTGCTGGAGACTGAGCTAACTTTCAAAACTCCTTTGAAGATAGAGTTGACTGCAATGAATTCTTGCAAATTGCATTTGCGAGTGACATTAAACTTTGTCCAGATATAGGGACGTCAGCAATCCGGGGTTGGTTGGACATTTATGAGAATTTTCAAAAATGCCAGAGGAAAGCTTAGTGTCATATGGATAGTTCTCCAAAAATGGCTGCGTTCAGGTGCAACCCCACATTACAGAAATATCATGCTTTCAGAACAGCGCTTCATGTGTTGTTGCTGTAATCGCGTATAAGAGAGAGTCTGCTTGGTTGCTAGAGTCTCGGGGAAAGAGAGAAAGGCAGAGAGAGAGACACACACAGAGTGTGTGTGTGTGTGTGTGTGTGTGTGTGTGTGACAGACAGAGAGAGAGAGAGTGTGTGCGTGTGCGAGAGAGAGAGAGAGAGAGAGAGACAAACAGACAGTGTAGTGGGTCACCCACAGTGTGACATAAACCCAAGGTCCCAGTTGAGGCCATCCCCATGGGTACAAAACTTGGCTCAGCTTCTGCTCAGAGAAAGTGAGGACTGCAGATGCTGGGGATCAGAGCTTTAAAATGTGTTGCTGGAAAGGCGCAGCAGGTCAGGCAGCATCCAAGGAGCAGGAGAATCGACGTTTTGGGCATAAGCCTTTCTTCAGGAATGAGGAGGGTGTGCCAAGCGGGCTGAGATAAAAGGTAGGGAGGAGGGACTTGGGGGAGGGGCGCTGGGAATACGATAGGTGGAAGGAGGTGAGGGTGAGGGCGATAGGCCAGAGAGGGGGTGGGGGCAGAGAGGTCAGGAAGAAGATTGCAGGTCAAGAAGGCAATGTGGAGTCTGAGGGTTGGGACTGAGAAAAGGTGGGGAAGGGGAAATGAGGAAGCTGGAGATATCTGCATTCATGCCTTGTGGTTGGAGGGTTCCTAGGCGGAAGATGAGGCACTCTTCCTCCAGGCGTCGTGTTGCCATGGTCTGGTGATGGAGGTGGCCAAGGACCTGCATGTCCTTGGCAGAGTGGGAGGGGGAATTAAAGTGTTCAGCCACGGGGTGGTTAGGTTGGTTGGTGCGGGTGTCCCAGAGGTGGTCTCTGAAACATTCCGCAAGTAGGCGGCCTGTTTCCGCTATACACTGGGGAGACAAGCCGCCTACTTGCGGAACGTTTCAGAGAACACCTCTGGGACACCCGGCACCAACCAACCCAGTCTACATCCAAAGTACCTGATGTTGCGCTCTTCCCCAGGAAAGGAAAAATAAAGGATCGTTCAAGCAAGGCCAAAGTAATGGATGTCCTCCCAAACCCCACCCTCAACTCTCCCCCCACCCCACACAAAACACCCAAAAGCCCACAGCAAACTCCCACTGACAACAATGGTCAAAAGATTGGATGATCAGTTTTATTGGTGGCGTTTGAGGGGTAAATATTGGCGAGGAAAGAGAGGTGAACATCGCTGCCTGACAAACCCATCTGTGGACTCTCTTACAGTCACCTGAGAGGGCCTCAGTTCGAAGTCTCTGAGCAACTTTGATAACTCTCAAAAACGTGATGCAGGTTTAGCTAAAAGCGACTAGTGCGCAAGTTGGGGGAATCTGAGCAAATAAAGCACAGCTCCAAAATCAACCCTGGTCACTGAAACACAGCGTGCACCATCTCATGCTAAGTGTTATTGAACCTGTTTCCCCTGTGCGTTAACCCTGGAGTTTATCCACTTATAACACAGGCACTCAGTCCTTTCAATGTTCCAGAAGGAACCAGATGTACCCTTGGCATACTTTGTTCAAATAAATTTGATTCACTTGTACTTCAACTAACTGGGAGGAGATAGAATCCCACCTTATCACGAGATGGGACCAAAACAGGACCTTCTAAACAGGCATCAATCTCTAGCAGAAATTAGGTGAAACATAAAGCAAAAAATCCTTGGATTTTTCTCCTTTATCATTGGGTGTGGGCATCACTAGTCAGGCCAGCATTTATTGCTGCCCCTAGTTGCCCAGAGGGCAGTTAAGTGTCAACCACATTGCTGTGGGTCTGGAGTCACATGTAGGCCAGACCAGGTAAAGACAACAGTTTCCTTCAATTCAGCAACAGTCATCTTTAGACTCTCAACAGCAGTTTTTTTTTGGCGAATTCAGATTTCACCATCTGCCGTAGCAGGATTCGAAACCAGCTCCGCAGACATTTCCGGGTCTTCGGATTAATGGTCCAACAATAATACCATCAGGCCACCACCATCCCCTGAAGTCACCCCAACAACAATCTGTGCTGTGGCTGCCATTTGGGCTTATAGCCTGTTGGATCAAGGTTGGAGTGCTACTCCTAGTCCCCTCTGAGCATTGATTAGGGCTGTACATCCAGGCCTTCCTGGAGAAGCTGCAGGTTTGTGGCACATTGGGACTTCCTCTCAAAAGGTCAGCTGGTGAGAACTGCCTCTTTGCCAGTCCTGAGGTGGCTACACACAGACAGCATTCTCTGCAGAGGGTTTACCACAGAGACAACAGCAACTGAGGTACTGCCTGACAGCTCAAAGTGAACTGGACAGTAATGGATCAATGGGGTCACGTTGAAAACCTAAATCATTTGGATTTTGACTGTTGCTGCTCAATTTCTCTGAATAAAAGTTTGCAAATTCCTTTCTTGATTGACTGGCCTGGAGATGGTCACGGCTAAGTCATGGAGTCCTACAGCACAGAAACAAGCCCTTCGGTCCAATCAGTCCATGTTGAACACAATCCCAAACTAAACTAGTCCTGCCTGCCTGCTCCTGGCCCATATCTCCTCACCCCCCCCAACCAAACCTTTCCTGCTCACGTATCTATCCAAATGTCTTTTAAACACTAATTGTACCCACACATTCCACTCACAAACCACCCTCTGTATAAAAAAAATTGCCCCTGTGCCTTTTTGAAAATCTCTCTCCTCACACCTTAAAAATCCTGCTTCCTAAGGAAAAAACAACTACCATTAACCCTATCTATACCTCTCATTATTTATAAACTTCTATAAAGTTGCAGCTCAACATCCTACACTCCAGTAAAAAAAAGTCCCAGCCCATCCAGCCTCTCTATAACTTAAACCTTCCATACCCGGCAATATCCTAGTACATCTCTTCTGAACCCTCTCCAGTTTAATAATATCCTTCCTATAACTGGGTGACCAGGACTGGTCACAGTACTCCCAGAAGAGGTCTCACCCAATGCCCTGTACAATCTCAACACGACTTTCCAAATCCTATACTCGAAAGGACTGAGTAATAAAGGAGAATGTGCCAAACACTTTTGGATGAGTCATCAGCAAACATAGCACCTAATACTTACCCTGTTGTGAAGGGAGATGATTTTAATTCTTTACAAGGAACTCTCGATACAAAGAATTGGTGACTCCTTCTGCTCTGCCTGTTTCAGTTCCACAAATTTGGAAGGTGTAATATTGTTTTGTGTGTGGGCAAGGGGAGGGAGACGATCCACTTGGGTGGTCCTCACATTAACAGTTGGTGTAGCACGGAGAAATCTGGGAGTTCACGGACAGTAACAGCTCCCCCTGTGTGAACCTGAAACTATGGTGATGGTAAGGGAGGTTTCTGGTAATTGTACAATTAGTTATTGCACCTTCAGCGATCTAAGCCCTGAGCTCTGGCATCCCCTTTGTAAGCCTCTCCCTCTCTTTATCTCAGTCTCTCTCTCCTTTAAGAATCTCCTTTGACCAAGCTTTCACTCACCTGCCCCCTATACCTTGTTCACATTTCTGCATCATTGATAGAGCAATTGTGCCATTTTACTGTATAATTGCAGGCTGCTGCTGTGTCTGAGTCAATGCTCTTGTGAGAGACTAAAACTTTAGATGAGATTAGATTACTTACAGTGTGGAAACAGGCCCTTCGGCATGGCCAATTCCACGCAGACACGGGGAGAATGTGCAAACTCCACACAGTCAGTTGCCCGAGTCGGGAATTGAACCCGGGTCTCTGGCGCTGTGAGGCAGCAGTGCTAACCACTGTGCCACCATTTGATTCTTGTTGGAATCTCTTTTGATCTTGTAGCTCAAGATTCCATCCTGCATTTTAGAGAAATGTCTATCTTTGTCTCTCATGACAGTTTGTGGTCTACTTATCGAACAGTGACTTGCTGTCCAACTCTGGTAGGTTTCTGCAAACTCTTCTTTCCAGTAATGTACACAACACGGTTCTCTGTGAGCACATTTGTCTGTCCTTTCTTCACAGTATCACACACCACCACATTATCATATCCATTCTCATTAAACTATGTGCAGCTCTGGTCACCACATTACCAGAAGGACATGGATGTTTTGGAGAGAAGGTTTACCAGGATGCTGCCTGAACTGGAGGGTCTTAGTGGTGAGCAGAGGTTGGAAAAATGTAGATTGTTTTCACTGGAAAGAAAGAGGCTGAGGGGGCGACCTTACAGGAGGTCTACAAAATTATGAGGGGCATAGATAGAATAAAGTTAAAAATCACACAGCACCAGGTTATAGTCCAACAGGTTTAACTGGAAGCACACTCAGGTGATGAAGGAGCGACGCTCCGAAAGCTAGTGTGGTTCCAATTAAACTTGTTGGACTATAACCAGTTGTGTGCGATTTTTAAATGTCTTTTAAACACTAATTGTACCCACACATTCCACTCACAAACCACCCTGTATAAAAAGAATTGCCCCTGTGCCTTTTTGAAAATCTCTCTCCTTTGTACACCCCAGTTCAAAACCGGGCATCTCCAAATCATAGATAGAATAGGTTTCTTTCCCCCCCCCCAGGGTGGAAAGGTCAACTACATGAGGGCACACGTTCAAAGGCGAGAGGGGGAAGGTTATGGTGAGAAGTGCAGGGAAAATGTTTTACTCAGAGGGTAGTGGGTGCCTGGAATGCACTGCCAGTGGTGGTGGTGAAAGCAATGTTTGAGGGGTATCTTGATGGACACGTGAACAATAGGCGATTGGGAGGTAGAAACCACGGTCAAAATAAGGATTAGGAATTGGCGCAGGCTTTGTGGGCTGCTGGCCTGTTCCTATACTGTAACGTATTATACATAACTCCATCTACAACCGAAAGAGGCAGTGATTTATTCAGTAAACATACTGATTGTTGCAAATCCTCCTCCTGAGCTTGAAAGCTGGTTTTACATTGTTCTTTTGTCATCTCTTGGACTCGAGACGACCCTCAGAGAGAGGAGTATTTACCATCGAATCTGCATTACCTCCAAATCATTCACCAATTGCTCTCAGAATCCAGTTAGACCAGAACATAAAAGGCCCACGGAGATGACATATTTCTTTCCCTCAACCTAGAACCGGTCTGTTCCCGTAATAATCTGGCAGCTTTCTGACCCAGTTCCTCGCCAGTATAAAGCCCATCACATTTCCTCCTCTCCCTTCAGTTCGGAAGAAGAATCATACAAAATAAAACATTAACTCCCTTTTTGTCTCCACAGATGCTGCCAGACCTGTCGAGTTTCTCCAAATGTGTGTGTGTGTGGGTACAGTATTTGTTGCTACCAGCTCATTTAAGATGCGGATCCAGGACCTTGGTTTTCATGTCTCATCTGTAAGATGACACCCTCTGACAGGGCAGCACTCCTTGGGTACTGCACCCGTGGAGTGCCAGGTCAGAGTTTGGTGCGGAGTTGGAATTTGAATTCACAACTTTCAGAATCAGCTGAGAGTGCTTTCAGAGCGGAGTGTCTGGGATCGGAGTAAAAGTGATCTTTCTGGCAGATCATGGCTCCAAATTCAGTCATCCCCATGTTTCCAGACCTTGACTTAGAACATAGAACATTACAGCGCAGTACAGGCCCTTCGGCCCTCGATGTTGTGCTGACCTGTCACACCAATCTGAAGCCCATCTAACCTACTCTGTTCCATGAACGTCCATATGCCTGTCCAACGATGGCTTAAATGCACTTAAAAGTTGGCGAATCTACTACCGTTGCAGGCAAAGTATTCCATCCCCTTACTACTCTCTGAGTAAAGAAACTACCTCTGACATCTGTCTTATATCTATCACCCCTCAGTTTAAAGCTATGCCCCCTCGTGCTGGCCGTCACCATACTTGGAAAAAGGCTCTCCCTGTCCACCCTCTCTAACCCTCTGATTATCTCACATGTCTCTCAGAGACTGCTTTGGTCTCTCCCCCCGATCTCGTTTCTTTCTTCAGTCTCCGTTTCCCCCTCGTTTTGAAGTGAATATCTTTAATCAGCATGACCCCCTCAGGGCACCTCCATTACAAGAGAAACATTCGAGTTGACATCCCTCAGCGGGACGTCCCGTGCGTGGTGAATGTAATGCACGGTGAAGGTCAGTGATGTGGAATCACATTTGATTTCAGCTTTCTGAAGAACTTTTTCTTTGAACTCAACAATTTGAAAATTAAATTTCATGTACATCCTCGAGGTAGATTTTCTAACTTTCACTTAACCGCTCCAATCATTTTGTATTTAAGTTTGCTTCCCAAGTGCTCGTTATTCATTCCAAACTTTAATCCCTCAAATTATTTAAAAAATGCATTGAAGGATTATGGAAGAGGAGTAGAATCTAGTTAGATACCTCAGCTAGCACATCCCTGACTGGCTGAAAGGTCTCTTGTCTTATAAGACCATAAAAGGATAAGAAATAGGAAAAGGATTAGGCCATTCAGCCCCTCAAGCTTGCTAAGCATTTCAATAGGATCATGGCTGATCCAACATTTCTCCTTCCTGCGGCCCTTCCCTGTAACCCTTGATTTCCTGACTGATCAAGAGACGATCTATCTCAGCCTTAAATATACATGAGGACTCTGCCCCCACAGCTCCCTGTAGGAAGGAGTTCCAAAGGCTATTAACCGTCTGAAAAGAAAAATTCCTCCTCAACTCCGTCTTCAATTGGTGTCCCTTTATTCTGAGACTATGCCATGTGGTCATATAATCTCTACACTGTGGAAACAGGCCATTCGGTCCAACAGATCCACACTGAATAACATCCCACCCAGACCCACCCCCCTGCCCATCCCTGTAACCCTGTATTTCCCATGGCTAATACGCCTAACCTACATTTCCCTGGACACTAAGGGGCATAGAACATAGAAAAATACAGCGCAGTACAGGCCCTTTGGCCCTTCATGTTGCGCCGATCCAAGCCCACCTAACCTACACTAGCCCACTATCCTCCATATGTCTATCCAATGCCTGTTAAATGCCCATAAAAAGAGGGAGAGTCCACCACTGTTACTGGCAGGGCATTCCATGAACTCACGACTCGCTGAGTAAAGAATCTACCCCTAACATCTGTCCTATACCTACCACCCCTTAATTTAAAGCTATGCCCCCTCGTAATATCTGACTCCATACGTGGAAAAAGGTTCTCATGGTCAACCCTATCTAAACCCCTAATCATCTTGTACACCTCTATCAAGTCACCCCTAAACCTTCTTTTCTCCAATAAAAACAGCCCCAAGTGCCTCAGCCTTTCCTCATACGATCTTCCTACCATACCAGGCAACATCCTGGTAAACCTCCTCTGCACCCGTTCCAGTGCCTCCACATCCCTCCTATAGTATGGCGACCAAAACTGCACACAATACTCCAGATGCGGCCACACCAGAGTCTTATACAAACTGCAACATGACCTCAGGACTCTGGAACTCAATTCCTCTACCAATAAAAGCCAGTACACCATATGCCTTCTTCACAGCACTATATACCTGGGTGGCAACTAAATTTAGCGGGAATCGACAAGTGCGGCGCTGGAAAAGCACAGTAGGTCAGGCAGCATCCGAGGAACCTCGTCGGGGCTTATGCCCGAAACGTCGACTCCCCTGCTCCTCAGATGCTGCCTGACCTGCTGAGCTTTTCCAAGCGCCACACGTTTTGACTCTGATCTCCAGCGTCTGTGGGATGCTGGCGTGCTGAAAAAATGTCCTTGGAATCACAATGACAGTTTGTTGACATTTTTTCCAAGGCTAATAATTACATGAGAAATGCCTGGTTGCTTTCCACAAACTGTAATAGTTTCACCATAAGGTCCTAATTCCGCCGATGACTGACAACTCCGGTTATTAAAGAATTAACTCTCTTCCCTGAGGGGTTATAATTAGAAGTCTGCTTGATTATGTAATGGACTAAGCACTTAAGGGCATTTGAAACTTCTGAATTGGCTTTCATGAATGGGAATTGTTTTTTTGTGGGAGGCAGTCTGAGCACCAGGTGGAAACCCACACAGACATGGGGAGAACGTGCAAAACGTACACAGACAATCGCCCGAGGGCGGAATCGAACCTGGGTCCTACAATCTCCCAGGAGAGGAACCAGCCTCTCAGCATTTACACTGTGAAGTGCGTTAAGAATGTTTCAATGAGATCACCTCTCATTCTTCTAAGTTCCAATGAGTATGATTCCATGATTTGTCTCTGATATAACACAGGAGAGGAGTGTCCTGCTCCATGTCAAGCATAGGCCTGACCTTTGGAAGGTGATCCTCACGACCCTGCGTAAATGTCATCCTCAAAGTGAGCGGACAGCCACAGAGTCATATAGATGTACAGCAGGGAAACAGACCCTTCAGTCCAACTTATCCATGCTGACCAGACATCCGAACCTAATCTAGTCCCATTTGCCAGCCCCTGGCCCATATCCCTCCAAACCCTTCCTATTCAAATACCCATCCAGATGCCTTTTAAAATGTTGCAATTGTACCAGCCTCCATTACTCCCTCTGGCAGCTTATTTCAAACACGCACCACCCTCTGTGTGAAAAAGTTGCCCCTTAGGTCCCTTTTAAATCTTGCCCCCGTCACCCTAAACCTATGCTGACCAGATTTACATTCTTGGCTTTACTTAGTAAATTTAAATCCGACCTGGGAATTGAACCCGTGTCCCTAGAGCATTAACCAGTGCCCCTGGATTTTGAGTGCCACACTACCACCATCCACTGAGTATTAGACAGTATGCCGGGCCTAAAACCTGCCTGTGTTGGGAACGGTGATATCAGGGGCTGCTTCAGCCTGCAGGAGTTAATGGAAATGTTGGAGGGTGTCTGCATTCAAACCAACAATGGAGCTAATTATCCTCCTTCAGGCCCTATCTTCACTAATTGCACGAGATGTTGTAATATAATGAAAGACCTCATTGTTCAGGGCTGGATTTCTCTGAGCAGTTGACAGCCCAGCGCCACAGCCTGCGAAGCAGTCCCTGTTCCTGGCCCTCTCACTGCCACTCCCCCACCCCCCCACCCCCATCACTACCATACAGAGCTAGTGTCAACAATAGGGTCAATTAAAGAGTGATTTTCTCTCTGTCCATGTCCATTACCAAGGCTGAGTATGGCCCTGACTCTCGGCACAATTCGCTGCAATACCCCACCTGTTAAACAAAAGGCAGACATGTGTGTAGATTAGATTACCTACAGTGTGGCAACAGGCCCTTCAGCCCAACAGGTCCACACCGACCCACAACCTACCCATACCCCTACACTTACCCCTTCTCTAACACTATGGGCAATTTAGCATGGCCAATTCACTTAACCTGCAGATGGCACCTTTCCCCAGCTAGGGATTTCCCAGTGCGCTTTCTGGCTGGTGAAGTTTGTTTTTGGAAATGTGGTCATTTGTTGCCAGGGAAACGTGCCAGCAGATCTGCCCCCCCCCTCCCCATTACCCCCACGAAGGGCAATGTATTTATTAGCTATTTTGAGTGCGTTAGGTTCATCCTGTTCACTCTGACACCTTAGAAGAGTGGCAAAATGGCATCTCCAGTGCACCAACAACAACGTATATTTATATAGTACCTTTCACAAAATGAAAAGGTCTTCACAGGAGCGTTGCCAAACCAAATATGGCAACGTGCCACGTAAAATGAGATCAGGACTCTTAAATCAGAAGCTTGGCTGAAGACTTAATTTTGAAGAAGCATCTTCAAAAGGAAGATGGAGAGGTGAAGGGAGAAGGTCACTGAAGGGACACTGAGGGAGAATTAAATCACAGATGCTCAAGAGGCCAAAATCACAGGAGCACCGATTAAAGGCGCTATATACATGCAAGTCTTTTCTTCCTGTTTCTTAACCTGCAGTGCAGTGTTGGAGCCTCACTTCTTTTCTTCATTGTTGGACTGAATAGGCACCTGTGCCTCGCCTCTGCCTTATGAAAGCAAAAAGTGAACCTGCTGGCACATCCCCAGCAGCCTGCTGGGCCCCTTATTCACTATCGGCCTTTATTATCTCAAGATCAGCTGGGGATAGGCAGCTTGGGACTAAACGGCAGGAAAGCTTTCTCCTAATAACATTTGAACTGCAATTGTTTGTATCTCAGTGACTTGAGTTGGCACAGAATCCAAGCTCTAAACCATTTGAGCGCTTGCATAACCATTCCGTGTGGAACAAATGGAAATGAATTTCCACGTACCATAAGGTTTCTACGCCTCTGTCTCTGCCATCTTGGAAGCTGGTGAACTATTTTGTTGAAAATGTTCACTCTGACACCTTAGAAGAGTGGCCAAATGACATCTCCAGTGCACCAACAAGAACGTACATTTATATAGTATCTTTCACAAAATGAAAAGGTCTTCACAGGAGCGTTGCCAAACCAAATATGGCAATAGACAATAGGTGCAGGAGTAGGCCATTCTGCCCTTTGAGCCTGCACCACCATTCAATATGATCATGGCCGATCATCCTTCATCAGTATCCTGTTCCTGCCTTATCCCCATAACCCTTGATTCCACTATCCTTTAGACCTCTATCCAACTCTTTCTTAAACGAATCCAGAGACTGGGCCTCCACTGCCCTCTGGGGCAGAGCATTCCACACAGCCACCACTCTCTGGGTGAAGAAGTTTCTCCTCATCTCTGTCCTAAAAGGTCTACCCCGTATGTTTAAGCTGTATCTTCTGGTTCGGCACTCACCCATCAGCGGGAACATGTTTCCTGCCTCCAGAGTGGCAACGTGCCACGTAAAATGAGATCAGGACACTTAAATCAGAAGCTTGGCCGAAGATTTAAGTTTGAAGAAGCAGCTTCAAAAGGAAGATGGAGGGGTGAAGGGAGAAGGTCACTGAAGGGACACTGAGGGAGAAGTAAATCACAGATGCTCAAGAGGCCAAAATCACAGGAGCACCGATTAACATTGTAGTTTAGAGGCGATTACAGATTTGGGGTTGGGGTGGGGGGAGGAGTTGGGAGCAAGGCCATGGAAGAATATGTAAAGAAGGATGAGAATGTTAAAGTCAAGATGTTTCTCGACTTGGAACCAATACAGACCAGCAAGCACAGGAGGTGACAGCACACGTGTTGGTATCCAGACAGCCACAAGTTTGCAGAGAGGACAATTTGAGAGACTACGTAGCCAGGAGTGGATTCGAGTTGTGGAGTCCAGAGGTCACAAAGCAGATGGACGGAGACAGGAGGATGTGAAGGAGGTGGAAATAGATGGCTTTTGTGATGGCAGGACTATGAGCTTGTGAGCTCATCTTGTGCTTAGTCAGTGTCCTGAACCCTGTGAACAGACCACGTGAATTTCAGGCTGCAGCTCGAGAGAGAGAGAGAGAGAGATGCAGCAGGTAGCAAGGGGATGGATGTTGGGATGGCAGCTTATTCGTAATGCCGTGCAGAACCCCACTCTTACACTGTCTCCAAGATGGGACTGTCTTCACAATGATAATTCTTTATCCACTTCAGTGAACTGCTGAAATGTGCACATCCTATGCCACTGTTACCTTTACGTATAACCCACTGTCACCGTCTCCTGACTACCTTTCCACCTTGCATAAACATGAACTCATCCAAAATGTTGCCCTTCAGAAAGCCTGGTTAAACATTTATTGCCCTTTCTCCACCACCAGCCTCCGCACCTCCCCAGAGCCCGTCCTCTGCCTTTCTGTGCTAACCTGCAATGGCTCCTGGTGTGGCACTGGGCGATGTTTCAAATCCTCCTCTCTGTTGTCAAGTCCCTCTCTTGACTTGCTTCTCCCCTCCTCTGCACTGTCCTTTAGCCTCATAAACCTCATCAGCAGTGCTCCAGTTCCAGCCTTTTCCCAATACAGATTTCCTTTGCCTCACCATTGGTGACTGTGCAGTCAACTGTCTAGACCATAACTTCCTCCCTAAGCCTTTATTATCTTTCCTGATGTTCCCTAAAACTCATTTTATTTGTCATCATGTAACCCCCTGTGGCCTGGCGTTAAGATATGGGCTTGACCTAGTATTTATCCAACCAACCTGCTCAGAGATGTCATTAGGCACCTCTGGAGCATGCGGGACGTGAACCTGGGCCTCCAGGTCCACAGGTAGGGGCACTACCACTGAGCCACAAAGGGATCATTAAAAGGCTGCTTGATAACGAGCCTGTGAAGCATTTTTAGGAAGGCTTCTTAAGTAAGTACATAACTGCATCCTCCATTTCAGTTGCTTCCTCAATGACCTTCCCTCCATCATCAGGTCAGAAGTGAGGCTGTTCACTGATGGTCGCACTATGTTCAGCACCGTTCGCAACTCCTCAGATACTGAAACGATCCAGATCATTCAGCGGTGAGAGTGGATCTACAAGCTTCCTCTTGACACTCAGCAGCATCACCGTCGCTGAACCCCTCATCCTGGGGGTTACCATTGATTAAAAGCTGAACTGGACCAGCTAACATAAAGAGAGTGGCTACAAAAGCAGGTCAGAGGCTGGGAATGCTGTGGTGAATAATTCACCTCCTGACTCCCCAAAACCTGTTCACCATCTACAAGTCTAATGGAATGGTCACATGTGAGGCTCCAGCACTGAAAGAGTTGGACACCATCTGGGACAAACCAGCCGACTTGATTGGCATGGCTTTGTCCACCCTTAATCTTTAATTCCTCCATCTCGAACACTCAGCAGCTGCAGTGTATGCCCTACAACATGCACTGCAGCAAGATACCTCTGACAGAGAGCAAGTTAACAATTCAAGTCAAGATGACTCAAAACGTTAGCTTGCGCTCCGTCTTCATGGATGCTGTCTGACCCACTGTGATTCCCCCACCATTTGTGGTTTTCAGTACAGGTTCCAGCATCTGCCGTAATTTACTCCTAGCCACCTTTGACAGCAGCTTCAAAACCTTTGACCTCTGTCACCTAAAAAAGGACAGGGGCAGCAGATGCACGGGAGCACCACCAAGTACTAGTTCCCCTCTGAGTCAGACATCACGCCTGCCCTGGAAATACACCGCTGCTCCGGTCGCCGGGTCAAAATCTTGGAATCAATATGCAGGTCACCATCACCTTTCCCAGGGCAATTTGGGATGGGCAATAATGCTGACCTACATCCGATGAATTAATATATTTCCCAAAACTGTATAACTGCTTGGCAACTCTCAGAAACCTGAACTAGCAACAGATGTAAGTATTCCAAATGGAACGGAGTGCCTCAAGATAAACAGTGATTTTACGACCTGTAATTATGGCGGTTTTAATTGGAACTAAATTGTAATTTGTATGATTTTGATTGGTCTCAGTGCTCATGACTAAGAATTAGCCAGAAATCCCAGTGATGTGTACAACACCCTGGGCGAATATAGGCACTTTTGGAAACATCACTGTCGATCTCCCTTTAATACCCATACTGGTCTCATCAGAAGCTTTCATCGTTACTGAATTAAAACCCTCTGGTTTCCTGTCAACTCATGAGTGCACTCTTGCTGATCCAGATAAGAAACACTTGCATTTCTCTAGCACCTTTCCTGATGCTGATGCTTGGAAGTGCTTGTCCAGTCAATGGCAGTACCTTTTTGTCTGTAGTGTGGTCTTTGTTGTAGGAGCCAAGGCAGGCGATTTGCACACAGTTGGATCTCACAAGGATGAGATGATCCCTTTTTAGCAATGCTGGCCGAGGGATAGATGTGGGCACGGTTGTGGGAAAATCCCTCCTGCTGTTCTGTGCTCGCTCACTCTCTCTCTCGAGGGAACAGGCAGAGCCTTCAGTTTAACCTCTCACCTGAAGGCTGGCACCCCATCCCCCGAAACAGCACGGCACTCGGTCGGTCCCACATGAACTGTGTTGGCTCGGGTTTTGTGCTCGTCTCCGGAGCAGAACGGGAACCTACAACTTGCCAGCAAAAGTCCTACCCATTAAGCAGTGACCGATTCAGTGAGATTTACAGAGCCGGCGAATTATACAGCATGGAAACAGACCAAACTCGTCCACGCCAACCAGATAACCGTAACTGATCTAGTCCCGTTGCCCAGTATTTGGCCCATGTCCCTCTAAACCCTTCCTATGCAGCCAGGTGCCTTTTGTAGAACTGGCCGTGCCCTATAAAGGGTATCCACTGGATAAAAGGTGACAGGAAGATGAAGATTTTTGTCTTGCACTCATCGGGACTGAAATAGAAGGAAACAGTTTAAAAAGGAAACAAAATGGATACAGCAGGAGAAGAGGGTACTGACTGGTTGCTGACCGTAGTCCAACCAAACAGCACCCTCTTCTTATGCACTATGGATGGTTTCCTTTTAAACTTGGCCTTTTTGTGTTCCTGTCCTGATGAGTGCAAGAGCCAAGGCTTTGATTTCAGTAACATTAAGTTCTGCCCTACCAAGCAATTATTTCTATTCCTCTGTGTGTTGCAACAGAAGTCAGACCCACTGCTGATACCATAACACCCCAGTGTATGGGTGGGACATGGCTGTGGTGTTTAACCTTGAGCTGGGTATGCTGGCCAGGGCTGAGCCTACACTCCAGACAGGAATGGGATGACCAGCACTGAGCTGTTATCTCCCTCACCTTTAGAACGCAGGATCCTACCTGACAGCTGTCCCGCTGCATACTTCAGCAGCTTAGGTCATGGAAATATGTTGATCCATTAATAAGCAAATCGGAGGCAGGAATGCCAGAATGGTGAGCGAAACGGTATTTTAGTCTTTACCTGGAGGGCGAGTCAGGGAGTTGGAATGCCAGAGAGAGACAGCTTAACCTTTTTATTGACAAAGCTGGGATGAAGTGGACAGACCCATTCAGGGTGGGAAAACAAAGTAAATTAGCAATTTGCTCCTTCTCATGGGAACTTGCTGCTGCTGTCTCGATTCAGATTACTCTTGCTCAGGGAGTGGTTGGGTAGCTCCATTCAGGCCTCTCTCTCTCTCTCTATTTTTGATTTTCAGGTATATTTTGATGGCTCTGCCATGATACGTCTTTTGCTAAGGGTGCACCTTCGAGCAAGAAGTGCCACTGCCACATAAGGAGATGAACATATTTATTTGCACAGCAGGTTTATGGCTCTGGTTTGGTGATGGGTTAATACTGAGCCTGTTATATTCAGTGGGTGGTAGGTCATGTGACTGTTTCCAGCTCCACTTCACCTCCTTGACCATCCATCACCGACCAAATCCCAGGAACAGCCGGATTGCTGCGACCTTTATTGACTGAGCAGAACTCCAACACCTTGTTTAAACCCTTCCTCCCGTCAGAGATGGCCAACTACTGACCCTTGACCCCTAAAAGACGTCACGTCACTTGCACTTTGGGCGGGAGAACAGGCTCCGTCAAACCCAGGTGATCCACAGGGACGGTTATCTGAAAGCGTGCGCTGTGGATCGCTCTGCGCTAACATTCAACAAAGTGATCAAATGCAGTCGTAGCATGAAAGTGACTTCTAAGGAGCAAACCGTTAACTCCAGCTTTTACTCTTGGATTAGATACTGAGCATGTGAGAAAAGAAGCAATGTCAGATCATGTGGAACTGTGGCCTGGGTTTATAGAGTCCCAGAAAACATCCTCTCGGACCATCACTTGTATATCATGTTTATCAAAGCTGGTTGGGCTGAAGGGCCTGTTTCCATGCTCTATGACTCTAGACGAGTTTAGATCCCACTCAGTACAGGTTCAAAATGAACTGCACAAACTCGAGCACACACTTCCAGTCAGAGTGTCATACGGCACAGAAACAGACCCTTCAGTCCAACCAGTCCATGCTGGCCCTAATCCCAAACTAAACTAGTCCCACCTGCCTGCGCTTGACCCATATCCCTCCAAACCTTTCTTATTCAAATACATATCTAAATGTGTTTCAGATGTTATTACTGTTCCCACATCCACCAGCCCTTCTGGGAGCTGACTCTACAAATGAAGGATGAGCTGCTGCTGTGTGATGTCTATTTGAAATTTTCCACCTTATTTTAATTTTTAGATTAGATTATTTACAGTGTGGAAACAGGCCCTTCAGCCCAACAAGTCCACACCGACCCGCCGAAGCGCAACCCACCCATTCCCCTACACTTACCCCTTACCTAACACTACGGGCAATTTAGCATGGCCAATTCACCTGACCTGCACATCTTTGGACTGTGGGAGGAAACCGGAGCACCCGGAGGAAACCCACGCAGACACGGGGAGAATGTGCAAACTCCACACAGTCAGTCGCCTGAGTCGGGAATTGAACCCGGGTCTACAGGCGCTGTGAGGCAGCAGTGCTAACCACTGTGCCACCGTGCCGCCCAAAATGTCAACTCTTTAATGATATCCTAAATTTTTGACTCTGCAAAGTAAATGCCATTGTTTTTATTCCACTGCTGTATCCAGGAATTGTACCTAGGTACGTGTGCCTAAGTTGTCACCATAAGGCAGAAGGCATTGTAATAGCTTTTCATTGTATTCCTACAATGGAGTGCATATAACAATAGAAGGAGGTTCTGTATTGTGAACCACTGTGTGTGAAAAATAGCACTTCATTACTTTTTTAAAACCTTTCTCCAATTACTTTAAAAATATAACCCCTAGTCTTGTACCCCCCCCCCCCCCCCCCCCCCCCCCCGCCGCCCATCCTAGGGAAAAGACACCTACCCCTCACCTTATCCAGAACCCCCTCATGATTTTATAAACTTCTATATAAGATCACTCCACAACCTCCTACACTGCAGTGAAAAAAGTCCCAGCTATCAACCTCTCCTTACAACTCAAACCCTCCGTTCCCAGCAACATCCTGGTTAATCTCTTCTGAACCCTCTCCAGCTTCATAATAACAGGGTGACCAGAACTGGGCACGGTATTCCACTTGAGCGAGGGGGTCTTATCTTTCTGATGAGAAGCTAAGGTTTTCTGGGTCCCATGTGTCCCAAAGGTGGATATGAAAACACTCCCACTCTGCTTACTTTTAAAGAGGAGCAGGGAGTGTGTTCCCTTTGGTTCCCCAGCCCGTGTTTAGCCCCAGAGCCCAGGTCGCTCAAAATGCGGTTCCTCAGTTGCTGTTTGTGGGGCTCTGCAGTACCGAATTATTTCTTATTTACCATAGAGAGTACACATCAATGAGCTGTATAGGCAGGTTCGAATCATCGGGGGTGGGGGTCTGTATTCAAAAAGGAACAAGGCCAGAGGAATAATTCTGTTTGGATAGGCGGGTGGTGATTTTGTTTTTTTTTGACGCAGTAAGTTATTGTCATCTGGAATGTGCTGCCTAACTCTGAGCTGGAAGCAGACTCAATAACTTTCAGATCTAAATGAAATAAACTACTTGAAAGGAGAACGTTTTCAGGAATAGCACCCAGGGCAGGATTTGTCAGCGGGTGACTCTTTAATAGACCTGGCACATGCTCAGTGCGCCTCCTCACACATGGTCCTGATAGTTTAAGGAGCAGCATGGTCAGGTGCTGGGGGGGATTACTGATGCCTGGAGATGTGCCTGTCACATGCTCAGGGTACACCTCCTGCTCCATTCACTCAAATCACCCGTGACATTTTATTGTAATGAAAATGCAAATGTCCCAAAAGACAACTGGCTTCCACAATTTATTGAATTGCAAAACATGCTTCCGTTCACCGCCTGTGCTTTACACATCCCAAGGTGGTGAAAGGCGCTAG
The DNA here is from genome assembly GCF_020745735.1 of Hemiscyllium ocellatum. Classification (NCBI taxonomy): domain Eukaryota; kingdom Metazoa; phylum Chordata; class Chondrichthyes; order Orectolobiformes; family Hemiscylliidae; genus Hemiscyllium; species Hemiscyllium ocellatum. The sequence continues at coordinate 99,126,356 of NC_083407.1, read as the reverse complement.
ATAAATGCAGGTGTTGTTTTCTGCTTTATGGGCTGCCAGTCACAATTTCAAGGGTCCAATTGCTGTGAAAATGGAAGCTGGAAGATATGCAGCCCTGATTATCCCTCTGACAGCAATTCAATTGTTCATAAAACAACACCTGCATTTATCTAGCACCTTTCACCACCTTGGGATGTGCCGAAGCACTTTATACTGTATAAATCTCTTTTGAAATGCTGAAATATTGGCAATGCATAGAGTCAGAGAGACATACAGCACGGAAACAGACCCTTGGGTCCAACCAGTCCACGTTGACCATAATCCCTAACTAAACTAGCCCCACCTGCCTGCTCCCGTGCCATACTCCTCCACACCTTTCCTGTTCATCAACTTTATCCAACAGCCTTTTCAATGTTGTAGCTGTAGCTGTACCTGCATCCACCACTTTCTCTGGAATCTCACACCACACATGAACCACCCGCTGCATAACAAAATGTTGCCCCTCATTTTTTTTTAAAAATTTCTCTCCTTCACCTTACAAACATGCTTCCTAGTCTTGAAATCCCCACCCTAGGGAAAAGACACCTACCACTTTACTTATACCCCTCATGATTTTATAATCTGCTATAGGGTCACCCCCTCAATCTCCTATACTGCAGTGAAAAAAGTGCCAGCCTCTATAACTCAACCCTTCCATACATGGCACCATCCTGGTAAACCTTTTCGGAGGAGAAAGTGAGGACTGCAGACGCTGGAGATCAGAGCTGAAAAATGTGTTGCTGGAAAAGCGCAGTAGGTCAGGCAGCATCCAAGGAGCAGGAGAATCGACGTTTCGGGCATGAGCCCTTCTTCAGGAATGAGGAAAGTGTGTCCAGCAGGCTAAGATAAAATGTAGGGAGGAGGGACTTGAGGGAGGGGCCCCTCTCCAGTTTAATAATATCCTCCCGATAGCAGGGAGACAGAGTATTCCAGAAGAGGCCTCACCAATGTCCTGTATAACTTCAACATGATATTCCAACTCCTGTACCGAAAGCTCTGAGCGATGAAGACAAGTGTGCTAAATACCTTCCTAACCATCCTAAGTGCCGAAACACCTTACATTGTATAAACCGTTTTCGAAGTTCTTCCATTTTCTGGTGGTGTTAGTTTAGGAGCAGACATTGGTAAGGCTTCAATGGAGAACCTCTCCCCTGTTCTTAGTACAACCTGAGATAATTGAGGTGTCAATCAGTTTGAAGGGCAGTATTTCTGACCGTGTGGCACTCCTGCAGTGCCGCACTGCAATGCCAGCTATATGATGTGCTCGGGTACCTGGAATATTGACTGAACCCACAGATTCCTTCTAAAAGGGAGTGCGCAGCCCCTGAACCATGGTGTTGCTGGGATTGAACACAGCACCAACACCATCGCAGCAATTAAATGCAACAGCGGCTTGTGGTATGGCGAGTTCGCTAAACAGCAACAAGTTGGATCAGCTCTATGGATTGGTTTCTGGCTGAGGGAGAACTGTTGTTCAGGAGCTAGGAGACCTCCCTGGTCTTTGTGTGATCTTTAACATCCACTTGCACCTGCAGAGTGAGAGTTTATTGTCTTAATGGGAGGTCAGCATTTGTTTGGGGGGGGAAGGCAACTAAGAGCCTATGTGAAATATGGACAAAAAGGGCACGGGAGGTGGGGAATGTTCATACCTATCTGAATGCCTCACAGTGTGGTATGGCATCCACGCTTCCCAAGCCTGTGAGAAACTACAGAGTCGTAAACACAGTCCAGACCGTCACACAAACCAGCCTTCCATCCACTGACTTCATCTATACTTCCCACTGCCTCGGGAAAGCAACCAATATAATCAAAGACTCCGCCCACCCTGGTTATACTCTCCTCCACCTCCTTCCGTCAGGCAGAAGAAACAAAAGTGTGACTACACGTGGGAACAGATTCAAGAACAGCAACTTTTGAATGGACTTCTCAAATGTTAATTCTGATATCTCTCTCTCTCTCTCTCTCTCTGTGCACCTTCTCTGCGGCTGTAATACTGTATTCTACACTCTATCCTGCTACCCTGATGCAATTCATATGGTACAATCTGCCTACAAACCAACCTCAGTACATGTGACAACAACAGATCAATCAAACATAGCACTAGGGAGAACCATCAGCCTGGAGTTTTCAGTCAGCAACAGTGTCCTCGCTGCCAAGCTTTGAAGAAAGCTGCATTGATGATCGAGCAATCTCTATAGTACTCCCCCCACCTCCTCCTGACAACACCTTACATCTGGCTCCAAGTCTAAAAGGGTGCAGGAACACTTCGAGTCATAGAGATGTACAGCACGGACACAGACCCTCAGTCCAACCCGTCCATGCCGACCAGATATCCCAACCCAATCTAGTCCCACCTGCCAGCACCCGGCCCATATCCCTCCAAACCCTTCCTATTCATATACCCATCCAAATGCCTCTTAAATGTTGCAATTGTACCAGCCTCCACCACATCCTCTGGCAGCTCATTCCATACACGTACCACTCTGTGTGAAAAGGTTGCCCCTTAGATCTCTTTTATATCTTTCCCCTCTCACCATAACCCTATGCCCTCTAGTTCTGGACTCCCCGACCCCAGGGAAAAGACTTTGCCGATTTATCCTATCCATGTCCCTCATAATTTTGTAAACCTCTGTAAGGTCACCCCTCAGCCTCCAACGCTCCAGGGAAAACAGCCCCTGCCTATTTTGTATCAGAAAACTGATGAACAGCTAATCAATTGTCACAGCCAGCAAATCAGTGAGTTAAGAACCCTTCAGACCCCGCACTTGTATTTAAAATTTCAGCTATCAAAATATAGTTATGACTTTATTAATATGAACACTAAAAATTCAAATTGTAGAAGTTTTATTTCATTTCATGGATAGATCTAACAATCCACAAACATAAAACTCACTTCTCTAGGCCGATGAGGGATGTTCAGCAGTAATTATGAAGTTACCAACATGGCAAAAAGCTCATTATTATTCTGATCGAGTGCAATTCAGGGAATCTCTGCAGCGCACTCTGGGGTAGTAGAAGAATCACAACTCACAACTTGGGTGTTTTTCTGTCCGTCTGCACACGTGGTCAGACACCAGGCAGTGTTGTCAGTTTAACAGTTGTGTTGGTGAATGCTGACAGTTCGATTACTGAATTGTACAACCTTGACGGACACCATTGGGCCCATTGTACCGGTGCTAGCTCTCTGAAGGAGCTACACAATAGTCTCTTCTACCCTGTCCATTCCAACATAACCTTGCTGTTTGACTGCCTGCTTATCCGATGTTTGCACATAGCAAGATCAGAGTAGTAATGAGTTGATGTAGATGATGAGGTGCGTGTGCGTGAGAGTGCGTGCGAGAGTGCGTGCAAGAGTGCGCGCGTGTGTGTGTTATTGTTTTTGTTTCTGTGGGGGGGGGGGGGGGGGGGGGGGGGGGGGGGCAGGGTAAAAGAGCTAAACCGCACTCCTCCTCCAAAACTCTTTTTCCCCAAATAGTGCCAAGGAATCTTTTTAAGTGCACCAGGTTAATTTCTCGACGGTAGGGCACCCCATTGACAGTGTTGCATTGCCTCAGTACTGCACTGGGAAACATGTGACTGAGATTGCCTTTAACTCAAATGATTGGAGTTACAAATCACACAACACCAGGCCATAGTCCAACAGGTTTATTTGGAAGCACTAGCTTTTGGAGCGTGGTTGTGGAGAATAAGATTGTAAGACATAGAGAACCTATAGAAGCTAGTGCTTCGGAATAAACCTGTTGGACTGTAACCTGGGGTTGTGTGATTTTTACCTTTGTCCACCCCAGTCCAACACCGGCATTGCCAAATCATGACTACCAAGTAATTTGAGCTACTCACTGAGCCACAACCTTTCGCACTAACCTGAATCTCTACACAAGGCAGCAGGAGACAGCTCTACCCTGCCCAGACATGTGAGCCAGGGAGCTGAGACAGAGAGGGCAAGAGAGAGGATGAATATGCATGGAAAGGGCTCTGCTGAGACAGTCAGGAGCGATTGTTCCAATGGCTCTCAGACATTCTCTGCACGGAAGTTCGTTCAACTCCCTCACACTGACTGTTCTCATTATTGAAGTGACCGGCACTGCCCTTTTCAACTCCAGCTATCCAGTCGTAACTCTTGCCTTAAATCCTGCCAACAAAAACAGGAAACAAAAGTCTAAAATGATTCTTTCCAGAGGAGCTCTCCACCATTGCTGGTAGCTTCAGCCGCACACCCACAGACTGTGCCAGTCTGACCAGTACAATACTGAGGGAGCACTGCACTGCCATTGACTCTTAACTGCCCTCTGAAATGTTCGAGTAAAAAATGAGGTCTGCAGATGCTGGAGATCACAGCTGCAAATGTGTTGCTGGTCAAAGCACAGCAGGCCAGGCAGCATCTCAGGAATAGAGAATTCGACGTTTCGAGCATAAGCCCTTCATCAGGAATAAGCCTTATTCCTGATGAAGGGCTTATGCTCGAAACGTCGAATTCTCTATTCCTGAGATGCTGCCTGGCCTGCTGTGCTTTGACCAGCAACACATTTGCAGCTGCCCTCTGAAATGGCTTGGCAAGCTAAGGGGGAATGGGGGAGCGGAGTAGAGATAGGCAATAAATGGCAAGGATGCCCACAGTGCGTGACAGACTAATTTTGTTTGTTGAAAACTGGATCAGACGGCATTCGATTTTGAAGAGAATTTCAGCTATATTCGGAAGGTGGTCGGGAAGGGCTTCACTTTCAGGTGGCCCTTACAGAGTCTTACAACATAGAAACAGACCCTTCAGTCCATGCTGAACATAATCCCAAGCTAAACTAGTCCCACCCTGGGACATCCCTCCAAACCTTTCCTATTCATGTACTCATCCAAATGTCTTTTAAAACATTGCAATTCTACCCACATCCACCACTTCCTCTTGAAGCTCACTCAAAATGCACCCTCTGTGTAAAATATTTGCCCCACATGTCTTTTTTAAATCTCTTTCCTCTCACCTTTAACAATATACCTCCTAGTCTGGAAGTTACTACCATTAACCCGACCTATACCCTTCATGATATTATAAACCTCTAACAAGGTCACTTCTCGAAGCCTTACTGAGGAGGAGTTGCTATGGTGACTGAGGGGGCAGGAGGGGAGGCGCTATACCCAGGGAAACTGGTAAGCCCCTGAACTGTCTTCACAGCCATCGCTGTGACTGATTTTTTTTTAAAATGTGAGGAACCTGCTTTCTTGAAATGACCAGGGCAGATGGCAAGCCGGGAGAGGGCGAGGACATGTTTGTCTTTATTTATTTGATGCACGGCAATTAAATTTTCTCATGGGAGCGTCCACCATTTTTGGGATCACGAGAAACTCCTTCCCTACTGCTGCCCGGAACATTCTGCCTCCACACAGCTCCAATTGGCACCCATTGCCCCATGAAAACAACAGGGTGTTCAGAAGGCAAACACTTCATAAAATCCTTAACTTCATAAATGCAGCCAATTAATGGTGCAGACTTCACTTCTGCTGCTCACCCGCCTGTTCTCGCAAAAATGGCCGACGTCAGGCATGGAGGCGGCCATTTTATGTTAGACACCCAACTCCAGGATTTGGGGCGAGAGATTTCAGGCCCACCACTGTCTGGCATTGAGTTGGAGGTGCACATGGATCTCGTGCTTTCCATTTTCTGATTCTCTGAATTCAAGCTGGAAGTGACAGCAAAATCCCCCAATAAAAGCAGGATGATTTCTTCAGCAATATAAAACTTGCCTAAAGTAACCCCCCATTGCTCACAGCAGCAGATATTTTTCATCAACCTATTCACAGAGGTCATTATATATACCTGATGCAGATGGAATTTCAACCTGGGCTTCCTGGCTCAGAGGAAGGAACATTACCACTATGCTACAAGTACAATCCTGTTTCAATTACAGCAATGAGGTTTTCCTGATTGACGGTAATTATCCAATGGATTGTATTTGTACTGTCACTACATTCAAGAGGCAGAAGGAAATCATTTGGCCCACTGCATTAGAGTCTCCCCCTTATGAGAGTTAGCCTTTTATTCCCATTATTCTGTGCTTCTGCATATGATTTTGGACAAGTGTTTGTTGACAGTGGTGGATTGGGATCTCACCACTGCTCCTGAAGTCGACAAGTGTGGAGCAGTTTCCTCTCGCGGGAGGGTGTTTGACGGAGGACACAGATTTACAGCAAATAGGAGCTAAACAGAAATGCAAGACCTTCAAGGTGATAATCTCTGGGTTACTACCTGAGCCACAGGCAAACTGGCCAGGATACATCAAGCATAGGAGTTAAATGCATGAGTTAAATGTTGATGGAGGAGGAAGGGATTTCAGGTCATGGGGCACTGGTGCAGCTACTGGGGTGGAAGGGAGCTGTTCTCCTCAGATGGGCTTCTCTTGAACGGTGCTGGGAAAAGTGTCCTGGCCAGCTGAATAACCAGGCTGCCATCTGGGTGGGTGGGGGGGGGATTCAGCAGGAGGTAAATGTTAACTTGCAAATGATAAGGCAGCATTGCAGGGCAACTGTTTTCATAATGACACCCAGAGGGGCACAGGAAGGGGCGGAGGGAACAAGCTTGAAAAAGCAGGGGCAAATAGGTAAATGAGGTAAAATGGGTGGCTCTCTACTTGAATTTGCGTCGTATTCTGAACAAAGTAAATGAATTAACAGCACAAGCCGAGGTTACAAAGAGATCAAAGCTGGGAACTGAACATCTAGGAGTAGGACGCCCTTTGAAAGGGCAAGTTAGAAAGGAACGGTGGCTTTGTCAGCCCGAGATGGAATTCGGGGTGGGGGCTGCGCGGCGGTGTCTGGGTGGGATGCTGGGTCGGTGTGGAGTCAACGGGCTGAATGACCTATGAACACAGACCCCGCAAGGTTGGGGATAAAATCATCAGGAAGGGGTAGAGGAAATGAAAATATACTTTGCATCAGTCTTCACAGTAGAGGATACTATTAGCATGACAAAAATACTTAATAATCAAGGAGCGCAAGGTGGAAAGGAAATAAGCACAACTATCCTAAAGTAAATGTGCTAAGGAAACTACTGGGGTTAGAGGCTATTAAAGTTCCCAAATGTGATGGGTTGCAGCCGAGGATTTTAAAGGAGGTAGTGACAGAGATAGTGGATACATTGACAGCAATCTTTGAGGAATCCTTAAGATTTTGGAGAAGTCCCAGAGGATTGAAAACTGGCAATGTAACACCCTTATTCCAAGAGGGAGGGAGGCAAAGACATGGGTAGCTGGGCGAAAGGCTGTAATAGCAGAACATTTCGAAACATACAATATCATCAAGCAGAGTCAGTATGGTATCATGCCCGCAAAGTTTATTACCGTCTTTGAGGACATAACAACCAGGGTAGATAAAGGGGGGCAGTAGATGTAATATATTTTGATTTCCAAAAGGCACTACACGAAGCAACTTAATAAAGTAGGCAACCATGGTGTTGGGGGCAGTATATTAGCGTGGATAGAGGATTAGTTATCCCGTGGAAAATAGAGTTGGAATAAGGGAGCATTTTCATGATAGCATGCTGCAACTAGTTGGGAGCCACTGGGATACGTGCAGGGGCCACGATCATTTACAATATACTTGTGTCATCCAAGGCATTAGTGTAAGTGACCAGGTTTGCAAAAATGACAAAGATAAGTGGGAATACAAGTAGTGAGCATGAGAGTGAATCTGCAGATGGATCTAGGCAGTTCGAGTGAGTGGGAAAAGTCTTAACATGGATGGAGGAAACGTGAAATATGCACCTTGGCAGGAAGAATAGAAAAGTTGTACATTATTCAGATAGGTAAAGACTGCAGGCCAGCAGGTTGTGGGGGTTCAGAGCACGAATCTCAAAAATCTCATATCCAACCTCAATACATGATAGGGAAGGCAAAGGAATGTTGGGCTTTATTTCAAAGGGAATGGACTACATAAATCGGACAATCTTGCTAAAACTACACAAGAAACTGTTCAGACCACAGCTGGAACACTGAACAGTTTGGGTCACCTTAATATTCAGGTAAGATATTTTGAAACTGGGAGGTAGTCCACAAAAGGTCCACTCAGCTGGAATGGAATGGGATAAATAATTGGGAAGGAAAATAAACACTCAAGTTCAGCAGAATCGAAGGATGATTTGATTTTAGTAGGAGGTCCTGAATATCTTGACCAGGTGGATTGGAAATGACGTTCCATCTTAGAGTCATACAGCACAACCTGTCCATTATGACCAGTTCCCCAAATAAACTCGTCCCATTTGCCTACATTTGGCCCATGTCCCTCTAAACCTTGCCTATCCATGAACCTGTCCAAATGCCTTTTAAATGTTGTAATTGTACCAGACTCCACCGCTTCCTCCGGCAGCTCATTCCATACACACATCATCCTCCTTGTGAAAAAGTTGCCCCATAGGAGGTCCCTTTTAAATCTTCCCCCTCTCACCTTAAACCAATGCCCTATAGCTGTTAACTCCTCAACCGTCGGAGGAAAAAAAAGCCTACTTATGCCCCTCATGATTTTACAAATCCCTAGAAGGTCAATCCTCAGCCTCCGACGCTCCAGGGAAAACAGCCCCAGCCTGTTCAGCCTCTCCTTCATAACTCATTCAGTCCAATAACATCAGGTCCAGAACTAGGGGGCACATTTTAAAATGAGAGGCCACATTTTTGGGGCAGAGATCAGGGCAATTTCTTTCTTTAAGGGTGAGGTGACTTTGGAACTCTGTGCCTCAGACAGTGGTGGAGGTAGGGTTATTGAATAAGGCAGAGATGGTGAGAATTGGAAGGGAGATATATAGAGGGGTGCAGGTGTAAAGGATGCAAGCTCAACTGTACTGATAGCTGAAAGTGCTTTGGTCTTGGTACGCATATCAAATGACAAATTTGCAGTCAAGATCATAACAAAGGGTGTAGTGTTTTTATCGGCAGATCAACTGAGAGAATGTTAGCTCAAACTGTCAAATTGCCATTAAGATTCAATAGATCACTTAGGTCCCTACGGGAACCAAAGCTGTCTACATGTGATTCCCTCCCATGGTTAACTCATAGCTGTTCGTTGAAATGGTTAAGATCACCTTATTCAACTACCATACAAGAACATCAGAACACGAGAACTCAAAGCAGGAGTAGGCCTTCTGGCCCCTCAAGCCTACTCCACGATTCAATAAAATCGTGGTAATCTTTTCATGGCCTCAGCTCCACTTACCCACCCACTGACCATAACCCTTAATCCCCTGACTGATCAAAAATCAATCTATTCAATGAGGAAATCTCAACGGCTTCATTGGGCAAGGAATTCCACAGATTCACAATCCTTGAAGGTGAAGACGTTCCTTCTGAACTCAGCCCTAACTCTGTTCCCTCTCGTTTTGAGACTAGTTCTAGGCTGTGGGTTCAAGTTAAAAAAAAAACAAACAGATGCGACTTTCGTGAGATGGGCTAACCTCCAGTCCAAGGAGGACTTGTGGTGACAGTGGGTAGTGTTGCTACCTCTTACTTCAGATTCTCTGGGGTCCAAGTCCCACTAGATGGTCAAGGAAGGTGCGTACATAACACAGGAGTAAGGGGGGGGGGGTCTGCAGATCAGAGCTGACAATGTGTTGCTGGAAAAGCGCAGCAGGTCAGGCAGCATCCTAGGAACAGGAGAATTGACGTTTCGGGCATAAGCCCTTCTTCAGGAATCAACAGGAGATTCGACGTTTCGGGCATAAGCCTTTATTCAGGAATGGCTTCCTGAAGAAGGGCTTATGCCTGAAATGTCGAATCTCCTGTTCCTTGGATGCTGCCTGACCTGCTGCGCTTTTCCAGCAACACACGGTCAGCGTACATAACACAGCCAAACAATGTCAAGTTGTAAACCCCTCAAAAAGTGCCTTTCAAAAGGTGTTTTTTTTGCTGGATCACAATCCTGGAACTCCTTCCCCAGTGGCATTATGGGTGTACGTACACCTCAAGCATTGCAGTTGTTCAAGAAGATGAACCACCAGCTAAGCCAGTGTTGCATTAAGGATCATAAAGAAATCAGTTTTAAGCAGTGTTTTACAGAGGGAGCAGGGAGACGGAGTGGTTTAGAGACAAAAATTCCAGAGTTTAGGCCCTGCCAGTTTCCGCTATTGTGGAGCAAAGATTGTCAGAGACTGTGTGCAGGGCTCTGAGAGTCTGAGAGATGGCAATGACACACAACGCTGGAGTGTTCTGGACATAAAAGGAAGGGAATTTAAAACAAACATTGAAATGATCCAGGACTGGGAAGCAATGTGGATCAGCAGAGGAACGGCTGGCAATGCATCATGGGGGAATAACAGCAGATCAAATCTCTGCCAACCGCTGCATTCTCCCAGTCCCGAGGGCAGTGCAGTCATAATGTCACTGGACTCTCTAACCCCTTCAGGCTAATATTCTGTGGACAGGGGCTCAAATCCCATGTGGTAGGCCGTGAAATCCGAGTTTGGTAAAAATATGGAATGAAACAAAAACGTCAGCCATGTTGATTTTGGACAACCATCTTCATGGACTTATCCTCTACAAGGAGGGAAATCCGTCATTCTCACGTTTCCTGGTCTGGCCAAACTGTACCCCAGATTCATAGCAATGTGCTCAATACTTAATTACCTTCAAGGATGTGTACAACGCAATAATCATTGAAGCCCACATTTATGAATGCAAGAAAAAAAGTGTCCAGCTGAGCCCAATGGATCTACACATAAGCAGCTCCGTCTGAATAAATGGTCAGGAGGTTTCATGGTGGAGGTTAAGTACTGAAGACAGCACAAACAAATCAGGTCCCAGAGAGAAATAGAGCCAGATCCTTCACTGAATGAAAGGTGAAGGACTTGCACTTATGTAGCATGAACGTACATACACGTGGACATCTCTCGGTATGGGGAGAATCTCTCAGTACACCGACAATCGAAGCAATACTTTAAAACAGTGTCTATTATTTAAACGTAGGGAAAATCTGTGCACAGCAAGATCCCACAATCTGTAACACTGGGAGCACCAGACTACACTGCGCGTTCTAAACTCTAGAGCGGAGCAAACATTTACGACCTCTAGCCCGGAGGAGAGATTGCACTGAGTATTTCAAAGGGTTAATCTTACAGGCCCAGAGTCAGGAAGAGAACTTAATTCCTTCCAAAAGAACCCAAATATAGGATGGGAAAGCAATCATTTCATTCCAACTTGTTACAGCAGAATTGCAAAGTTAACAGTGGAGTCAAACTGCCCTGGATCCCACTGAACCCACACAGATCCGGTGGTAACCTTCAGTAACACGTCCCCCTGTTCAGCCATCTTGAACATAGTGGCCTGGAAGTTCCACAATATTGGTAAAGTGGAAAAAAAAGATGGGGTTGAACCCTCTGTGCTTAGAGACTGAAGGGGAACTTAGTGAGGGCATAGAGTGGTGGCAGACCAGAACCCTGCCACCTTTGCCTCAGCTAAATATTGGGTGGGAAGGGCTATACCCCAGTGCCAGCTTTGCCAACTGGGGAGCTCCTTGACTCGATGGGTAGCCAAAGAATACTCCCTATCCCACTGCACAAATCCATCTCCCAGTCTCCACTGGCCAAGAGCATGGGAAGCAGAACACAAGGGATTAAAAAACATTAAGAAAAAGCAGAGAGAGGCGGGATTTTTTTTTAAAAAATACTGTCTTTGGTTACGATATGGGACTCAGGGCCCGAAAGGCTGGGAGAGCGAGAGACGTTACAAAGTCATACAGATGCGGAGACCTCTCTCTGTCCCCAGTGTTCTGGCTCTCCAACTGAGGATTCGGTCCCCAGCTTCCTCCACACTTTCCTTCTAAAGTAGAGAGAGCCAATTCCGTTTGGAACTTTACTTCAGAATGTGCTCCCAACACTGTCAGGCACTGCGTTCCTGATCGTGGACTGCATGGGAGGTAGTAGGACAGGTGACCAAAGACTGGCCAAGGGTGCCTGAAAAGGAGGAAAGAGAAGATGACATGGAAAGACTTAGAAAGGGGATTCCAGAGCTCAGGGCCTTGGCAACTGAAGAGAGAGCCTAACAAAGGCAATGGGGAAGTTCAAGAGCACACCCACCCCTCTCCTCCCCAAAGAATGGAATAGAGCTGGGAGCAATTTATAGCAGTTTCTTCCTCTGCAGCTAATTTTCACATTGCTGATGGCACGGATTCTCTGGAGTTAGCAGTTGACCCGGAGCTACCTCCCATCCTCCAAAAGGTCCCACCACAGGTCGGGGGGGGGGGGGGGGTTCGGCCTGTGGAGCTTATGCTGGTCTCTGCAAGACCATGCCCAAACCCTTTCCCTGCTGGCCATCTTATTTTCACCCTTCAGGTATTTAACTGATCTACTAAACTCTCTCAGCCTCAAACAGAACAATCCAGACCTGGAAAACCATAGTTTGTTTAAAAATAAAAGCATTTTTGTTTCCTGAAGTTGCTTCTATTTCTTTTGCCAGTTTGACTTGAATTCCATGTCCTCTGGTTCTTAACAGTCCCATTTTTCATGATTTCAAACTAAGGGTTTCAAAGTAAATGCTATTATATGGGGGAACGTCAGTCCGATTCGGACTGGTCTGCAGTCAGACAATGACAGATTGAGTCTCTCAGCCACCAATCACGCCCGCGTTCTGAAACAAACCAACCACCAGGTATTTAAGCTAAACAGTTGTATTCCAGAAAACAGATCACCATTATCTTCTCAAAGGTCAGTTAGGATGGGTATTAAACACCATCCTCAAAAGCATTACTTTAAACATCTTCAAATCATGACTGAGTTTTGAGAAGATTTGTAGCTCAGGTTGAGGTTCTGGATGTATGTTTGCTCGCTGAGCTGGAAGGTTCATTTTCAAACGTTTCGTCACCATACCAGGTAACATCTTCAGTGAGCCTCCAGATGCAGCTTCATCCGGCTTTGTCAGGAGGCTCACTGAAGAGGAGTATGGGTGACGAAATGACTGAAAATGAACCTTCCAGCTCAGCGAGCAAACCTACATCCATCTTCCATCATTCTCAACCAAATGCAAAACAATTTATTGCCCTACAATGAAAATCAAACGTATAGAAACTCAGCAGGTCCGACTTCCCCTGTGGAGACCGAAACAGGGAATTAACATTCTGAGTCCCAATGACTCTCCGTCAGACCAGAGATTTCCTGCCAACTTAATGAAAATATCTCACTTCACATTCTGGCATCCATGGTCTCCAAGGGCAGTCCAACTCTTTTACAGTTTCTATTCCTGCAAAATATTCCAAACCTGGAGGCCAGTGGAGACAGAAGCTCACTTCTGGGCACCCAGAGTTACCTCAGCATTTACAGACACATCACAAGATAAGAGGAAAGAGTGCATTTATAACCAAAGGAGCGGCACAGTGGCTCAGTGGTTAGCGCTGCTGCCTCACAGCATCAGGGTCCCAGGTTCAATTCTAGTCTCGGGTGACTGTCTGTGTGGAGTTTGCACATTCTCCCCGTGTCTGCGTGGGTTTCCTCCGGGTGCTCCAGTTTCCTCCCACAATCCAAAGATGAGCAGGTTAGGTGAATTGGCCATGCCATATTAGTCAGAGGGACATGGGTCTTGGGTGGGTTACTCTTCAGAGGGTCGGTGTGGACTGGTTAGGCCGAAGGGCCTGTTTCCACACTGTAGGGAATCTAATCTGAAGGTGGTGATTGGACTTGCCTGGCAGTTAGGAACCTGATCAAAAACACTACTGGTTAATAGTTTGCTTCCAAAAAGGTGTTTTCACCAAATGCAGCCACACTTGGGTAATCTCCCCAAGCTTAAGAAACTTGGTATAGTGGCATTGAAGGATCCGACAGAAATTTACTTCAATTATCTGTTATGTTCAAATGGTACATTCCTCAGACACAAGTGTCTAGGTTAACATTTATTTAGAATGCGAGCGCAACATGCTTCCCCTAGAGCATCGTGCTTCAAGTGGTCTGAGGTAAGACAAAGTCTGAGACCTTTATAGTCTCAGGCTACATGCTATGATTCAGTGAGGATGTGACATACCCCCGACCGTGAGAAATAACTCACCACTGTGCCTCGGTGGCAAGGGGGAGAAAAGCTGAAGGTGACAGACTTTAAGTTTAAAACTCCTCACTTCAACAACAACTTACACTTACACGGCAAATTTAACGTGGTGAACCATCCCAAGGCAAAGGAGAATTGTCAGCTAGAAATCAGCACCAAGACACAGCAGGAGATATGGGGACAGGTGACCAAAAGGCTGGATCAAAGAGGAGGGAATTGTAAAACCATGGCACCTCGTGAAATGAAGGGACTGGGGAGGTGTACCAGGAACAGCCGCCACAAAGTAGCAGCTGGTGTTAGCCAGCAGTCGGTGTTAGCCAGCAGTCGGTGTTAGCCAGCAGTCGGTGTTAGCCAGCAGTCGGTGTTAGCCAGCAGTCGGTGTTAGCCAGCAGTCGGTGTTAGCCAGCAGTCAGGTCACCACTGGGCAATGGCTGGATGCAAGTCAAAAGAGAGGTTTTCAGATCATTTCAAGCATCTAGGTTCTTCAGTTCACCACTGGCCCCATTGGCAAATGTCTGACTGGTCAGAGATCACTAAACTTAACTACCAAAACTAGTGAAGGCCAGAACACACCCCATTAGCTACCACATCATGACCTAGTGTTTCATATAAACCACCCTTCGTGCAAAGAAATGTTGGAGTAACTGAGGACCACAACTCCCCCACCCAGCCCTAGCAACAAGCAGCACTTGTGAATGCATTCTGCACCAAGTAGGAGAAGTTAGGTTCTGAACATGAATCGCTGTCTGTTAATGTCAGGCCTGCCGTCCTTCCCCTCCCCCCCCCCAGGTGTGAAGGGATTAAAGAAGGATTTCGTGCAGAATTGAGACGTTGGGAGGCTACCTGACTTGGGTAGAGGAGATTCCGGTTGAAAATGCGTTGCTGATGAAGGGCTTATGCCCGAAACGTCGAATTTCCTGTTCCTTGGATGCTGCCTGACCTGCTGTGCTTTAACCAGCAACACATTTTCAACTGTGATCTCCAGCATCTGCAGACCTCATTTTTTACTACAGGAGATTCCGTACAGGTTGCTGGCAAAGGGGATTTCACAGTCATTACTGTGCAGCGGGGAGCTTCGATCTGGTATCTGTGTGTCCAGGTTAGTTCTGCTCACACTTTTACAGTAATTTGTTGTACCATAACCCACAGACAAAGTTCCTTCGTCTGTTCCATTCGACACACCAGAGGGTCTCTGGGACATGGAGCTCTGGATGTCTCGAGACTCCATCTCAAGAGAATACTTTGGGGGGGGGGGGTGGTTTTGGAGGAGATTATGGGGCTCAGGCTTCCACCTTTTGTGAACTGTGAACTCATCCAAAACCCTGCTGCCCATCACCTAACTTGTACCCTTGATTGAGTTTTTTGAAGAAGTAACAAAGAGGATTGATGAGGGCAGAGCAGCATATGTGCTCTATATGGACTTCAGTAAGGCATTCAAAAAAGGTTCCTTATGGGAGGCTGGTTAGCAAGGTTAGATCTCGGAATACAGAGACAGCAAGCCATTTGGATACAGAACTAGCTCGAAGGTAGAAAACAGAGGGTGGTAGACATCTGTGACCAGTGGTGTACCACAGAGATCAGTGCTGGGTCCACTGCTTTTCATCATTTATAAAAATGACTTCGAGTCATAGAGATGTACAGCACGGAAACAGACCCTTTGGTCCAACCCGTCCATGCCGGCCAGATATCCCAACTCAATCTAGTCCCACCTGCCAGCACCCGGCCCATATCCCTCCAAACCCTTCCTACTCATATACCCATCCAAATGTCTCTTAAATGTTGCAATTGTACCAGCCTCCACCACATCCTCTGGCAGCTCATTCCATACACGTACCACCCTCTGTGCGAAAATTGTGTCTTTTTATAAATCTTTCCCCTCTCACCCTAAATGTATGCCCTTGAGTTCTGAACTCCCCTACCCCAGGGAAAAGACCAGGGATATGGGCCGAGTGCTGAGAGCGGCACGGTGGCACAGTGGAGAGCGGCACGGTGGCACAGTGGAGAGCGGCACGGTGGCACAGTGGAGAGCGGCACGGTGGCACAGTGGAGAGCGGCACAGTGGCACAGTGGTTAGCACTGCTGCCTCACAGCGCCTGAAGACCCGGGTTCAATTCCCGACTCAGGCGACTGACTGTGTGGAGTTTGCACGTTCTCCCCGTGTCTGCGTGGGTTTCCTCCGGGTGCTCCGGTTTCCTCCCACAGTCCAAAGATGTGCGGGTCAGGTGAATTGGCCATGCTAAATTGCCCGTAGTGTTAGGTAAGGGGTAATGTAGGGGTATGGGTGGGTTTCGCTTCGGCGGGTCGGTGTGGACTTGTTGGGCCGAAGGGCCTGTTTCCACACTGTAAGTCTAATCTAATCTAAATGAGACTAGATTAGGTTAGGATATGTGGTGGGCATGGACGGGTTGGACTGAAGGGCCTGTTTCTATGCTGTACCTCTCTATGACTGACACAGCTCAAAACTTCATGCTTTCTGACTCCATTAGCACAGTCCAGGGAAACACAATCTAAATATTTGGACACGCATTGCAATCACATAAAAATGTAGGATGTTCTTGCCTGTGAAACCTCGCTCCTGATACAGATACAGACCTCCCCACGATGAGTGTTTACATTAGACCTGCCCTTTAAGTAGTGTCTGTGCAGGAGCTACAAATAAAGCAAACACCTTGACCGCGCGTAGCTGGGAGGCAATTTGCAAAGTCCGTACAGGCAAATCCCATCCCTGACATTCCCCAGACTGCCTGGGGAAACCCATTCACAAGGACAAATAGAGAAACATCCTTCCCCATGAGGTAAAACAGAAGAATAGCCAACCAGCTTTTGACTGGAGGAGAGGGGTGAGTGACAGAGGTCAGAGAAAACGGAGGCTGCCAGACTAAGGAGCAAGGGGTGGGTGGGCCACTGGAGAGCTGAACCCTTAACCTTTCATTAGAGACATGCAATGGAAACACTATTTTAAAAAAGCAAGGCGATAAAGTCCAGGTAATCTGATTTTAAGTCACTGGCTCAGTGGCCATCATTGACCGGGACCTCTGTTCCTCTTCAACTGTTGTTTTTCAGTTTTATATCTAACCTGAAAGACAGCACTCCCAACAGTGAGGTATTCCCTCAGGTCCTGCTCCAGGTGCCAGCATTTAGCACTCCAATCTTGAAAGTGGTATTTAGAGTCAAGCAGCATGGAAACAGACCCTTCAGTCGAACTCATCCACCCTGTCCAGCCATCCCAATCTGACCTCGTCCCATTGCCAGCACCTTGCCCGTGTCCCTCTAAACCTTCCTATTCATATACCCATCCAGAAGCCTTTTAAATGTTGTAATTGTACCCACTTCCACTAATTCCTCTGGCAGCTCGTTCCATACACTCACCACCCTCTATGTGAAAAAATTACCCCTCAGATCCATTTGCGACCTTTCCCCTCTCACCTTAATCCTCAGAGGTGAGAACACTGCCCATCAAATACTATCGAACATTCAAATGAAGAGTCCAGGAGAATGTGAAAACAATGCTAGAAATCGTGAGACTGAGACATTCCTGCACTGGACAACATCTGACTGAAATGGACCATGTTGCGATTGGGGTCAAGATAAGGAAATACCTGAATTCCAATGTCCCACACTCCCCACATGAGTAATAACTGACAAGGATAAGTCCGTGAGCGAGTTCACCACTTAACACTGCCTGGACAGAACGCAATTACAATCTTGATCTGTACAATTTCACCCAGGCACCACTGTGTATTAGATGTAAAGAGCATTTTTTGCACAATGTATATGTTCATCAGTTGTTGTCAAGTGGAACAAATTTGCTCATATTAAAAGGTTTGCTGCTGCAATACAAAACATTTGCAAGTGGGTCATTCCGATCTGCAATTTGTGAAATTCCTGATTCCAGTGTACCATGCTGCTAGCAATTTAGTTTCCAGATTGAAATGTTTGATGAACTACTGCAACTTTCTTACTCCAGTCGCTCAGGCTTGTGCTGGACTCGCCACTAAGGTGAGAGGTGGATCGATTTGGTGTACGTTGCTGAGGGCTTTCACCTTGGCGTCCTCAGGTAAAATGCAAGAAAGCTAATGTTCACACCCTCACAGTTTTTCATAACCACAGGAGAAAAGGGGGCTGTCTGCTTGGAAGGTGGACTCCGATTGGCTTACAAGTTGCCATGGAGAAAGGAACAGGGATCATTGGCTCTCCTTGTTCCTGGGTAATTGAGAAAAGCCGCAAGGTCGGACATATTCCTTTTGTTTGCGGAGCACAGGTCCTTGCAGATATACGTACATCCTTTTCTGGCAAATTTATATCAGCCACATTCGACTGATAGCTTATAGCTCCCCATTGCTTGCTCTACGACTGCACCTACAGTAGACATTGTTGTGATTATTTGGTGTTTGCTACTCTTGCTCTGGTCTTGACGCATGCCAGATGAAAAGCTTCACCAACACCCCTCTCTTTTCAGCAAGATTCGGACTCTCAGCTACCGGCTTGCATTCGTCTAGCCCTTTCACAACCTCAGGAAACCCTGAAGTGTTTCATAGTCAATAAACTGGTTTGGTTTTCTGCAATGAAGTCACAGCTGCATTGTGGGAAGCACAGCTGCATTGTGGGAAGCACAGCAGACAGTTTGCATACAGTAAGCTCCCATAAATGGCAAATTGATAACTCGCTGTTTTGGAAAAAAGTGCTTGAAGGACAGATGTTCACCATGACACTGGAGATAATGGTCATATTCTTTCACAAGACAGGCTGATGCAATATTTAACATCCACTAAACTTTTAACATTCGCCTGTAGCTGTGTTTTTGTTTTTGCCGCTGTTTACCTATTATTTACTTATCTATGCTACTTATCTCTGATCTGCCTGTATTGCTCGCAAGACAAAGCTTTTCACTGTGCCTCGGTACACGTGACAATCAATTCAATTCAATCTTTGGAACCTTGATTTCATGTCTCTTCCAAAATACCGTGCCACCAACAATGCCGTATTGACTCAGCAGTGCACTGGAATATCAGGGTGGATTTGTGTGTGTAACTGTCCGGGAGGGGGGGGGATTCAAACCCAAAACGCTCGGTCTCTGAGGAGAGTACGCCAGCCGCTGACTGCAATCAGAGGCCAGCTCCTCACGGTCAACAGCATTCTGCTAAAGTAGGCATGGATTGCACAGAGAGAAGCCTTTCCAGGGAAATACATTAGATTGACAACAATTAAAAACATTAAACAAACAGCGATCTGAGGAGATCAGGGCCTGTCGAAAAGACGGTGGGGTTTGGGGGTGGGTAGAGGATGTGGGGGAGTCGAAGTGACAGGCCAGCCCACAGGCAAAAATGGAACCTGTTGAGCCAGATTCTCTCTCAATATGGCAGGCTGCTTTTGGAGACAGCATAAAGAGAGCTGCTATCTGACACTGCAACACCCTGGCTTGTCTTCACATGCATATATAGCTTGCAGCTATCAAATTCTTTGCCAGTCTCGGCAATTTCCTCCACACGTATGAGTCAATCACTCCCAAGTTTATCTTTAGGGAGGGTTGAGTCAACTTTTGCTCAGATTTAGAGTCAGCAGTGGCTTCAATCTCTCTCTCTCTCTCTCTCTCTCTCTCTCTCTCTCTCTGTGCTGAACCCTGTCCGAAGGTTCTAAGTTCCAATCCCTTCCTAAAGTCCCGAGCAGCACTTGTGCTCCCGAATCCCCCGATTCCCCATCAATCGCGGTCTTGAGGCACCGAGTGAGATTCCACAGCCCTCTGGGGTTTGGAATTCTGGAGATTCCCTACCATCCGATGAGGAAGCTCCTCTCCCTCTCAGTCCCTAAATGAGCTCTGAAGAGACGGTGTCCCCTAACTCTAACTACCCCACATGAGGGAACCTTCCTTCTGGACCTGCCCTGTAGAGCACCTGAAGCACTGCATAGGTTTTGATGAGCACACGTTTCCCTTTTCCAAACTTTTGAAAATACAGGCCCAATCTCCTCCGTCTCTCCTTGGAAGGAGTCTGGGAAACTTCTGCTGCATTCCCTCAATGGCCTCAGGGCTGTTACTCCAGCGCAGTACTGAGGGAGGCTGTGCTGTCAGGCATGCCACCTTTCAGATGA
The DNA here is from genome assembly GCF_020745735.1 of Hemiscyllium ocellatum. Lineage (NCBI taxonomy): Eukaryota > Metazoa > Chordata > Chondrichthyes > Orectolobiformes > Hemiscylliidae > Hemiscyllium > Hemiscyllium ocellatum. The sequence continues at coordinate 99,106,254 of NC_083407.1, read as the reverse complement.
AATGATACGAAGTGACATGCTGTCTGTGTGTATAGCAGATACTAAGGCACTAGTTAAAAGAGTAGGCACGTTCTAGTTGAAACTGAGCATTTGACCAATCTAACATGTTCATACTTGAGTGTGTAGTTTTGGACCACTTACCCAAGTACCAAGGATATCTAGAACTAGATGCACAGAGCTTCTGCTTAAAAAAAAGAGTACAGAGGAACCTCGAAATTCCGAATTATCCGGCAAGTTCCCAAAATGTGGCTAAACGGTGTTACCTGGCATTCGATTATTGGAACAAAATATTCCTCGCCCATGTTGTTTGAATAATCGAGGCTCCTCTGTACACCATTTAAGACCGAGATCAAGCAGAATTTCCTCACTCATAGGGGTGACGAGTCTTTGGAATTCCCTACCACAGACATCAGTGGAAATGCAATGGAGTACATGCAAAACAGAGGCTGATTGATTTTTAAGGACGTCGAGAGATGTAGGGATTGCACGGCACAAGTGATGCGGATGTAGATGATTAACAATGATCTAAAATGGCAGGCAGGTTTGAGGGACTGAATAGCCCCATCTTCCTCAAGATTACCTGCTCATTATCACGTAGTTTAAGGGAACAGGGACTCATGAAGGTGGTAGACCCAGAGCCTGGACTCTTGCCCGCAGCATTGTCCAGGGCGAGGGCTCCTTCCAATGACAGTGCCCGGTGTGGGGACGCATGGCAGCAGTAGTGGGGACTCTTGGAGGAGATAGGCCCGGAGCCTGAACTCTTAACAGTGCCTGAAGCGGGGGACCGTGATGCAATTCTTTCCCGAGTGTAAATGGACTGCTCAGTTTTCCACATTACAACAGTGGACAAAGAGTGCTTTGGGACATCTTCTAACTGTGAAAGGTGCTCAATAAATGCAAGTTTTTCTCTCCACTTCCTGCTTGAATTTTGAAACTGCCTATTTGCAGGAGGGAAACCAAGGTGGCAGGAAACCTAAGCGCTAGTATACGCTGATCTGACCTGCCCTGCCACACCACGGAAACACCTCGAGAAACCGTACCTCCAAACCTTTAACATCCACCTGAGAGCAGTCGGCCTTTGGGTCTCACCGTTTCCTCTGAAAGCCAATAACTCCTCCTGCACTGCACTGGAAACGGTCAGCGTTCACTGCGTGCTGGAGTGGCACTCAAACCCACAAACCTCTGACTCAAAGATGAACCACGACCCAATCGTGGCAGAAACAGGATGAGAAAAATTTCAAACGGGAAAAACAAAGGAAGAATTGCAATTATATTGCACTTTTCGCCATCTCTCAGCACCTTCCAGTCAATGATGTGCTTTTGAGCTGTAGTCACTTGCTGTAATGTAGCAATAAAGTTCAATTGCTTTTCACATTAGCTTTGAAGTGAACTTGAAAACAAAATGTTTAATAAACCATATAAAGCTTGCTTCCGACTGTCGTTTAGAACTCGGTTTCTTCTGATCTTGGCAGTACACCAGAATTATACATTAAAAAATAAATATGTTCAGCTTCACTTGTACACATCAGTTTGATGTTAAACCAAAACATCATTTTACTTTAATAAAGGCAACAAAAACACCGAGTGTGCTTTTAGCTGAAGACATCTGTAACTCTTGTGTGTGTACAAAAGGAAGACCTTTATTGTGGGATCAGCCCTCATTCTCCAAATGGCTGTCCATGATGAAGAGCAGACATCCCAAAACGCTTTGGGTTGAAGTATCCCCTTTTCAAATTGATTAGTAATCAGAGACCCTCACTGAAGCTGTAACGTTGTATAATTCATGATAGATGATTGTATTCATAATGTGAAAGTGCTTCAATAAAAGCTCTGAAGGAAACAGGAGGGGGGTTTGCACACAGCACTGTCTCCACGTGCACTCTGTTGGGACGGGACAGACTGTCACCTCTGTGCTGTACATATGGCAGCTGTACCCTCACTCCCAACTCACACCATCTTTCGCCAGCCACCCACCTTCAAGGCCAATGCTATTCTATGCATACTCCTCACGGAGCCCCAAAAACCCACCCCCTCCACCCACTGAGATCGGTGGACTTAAGTTGAAGAACTTGACATTCTGGATCAGTACTGAGGGAGCAGTGCACTGTGGGAAGTGCCAGCTTTCAGATGAGACATTAACCCACCATGCTACTGCTTACCACCTGACTATTATTTCATCAGGAAAAACAGATTAGCTGGTTATTATCTTAAAGAAGTTTGTGGGAGCTTCCTGCATGCACATTGAGCACCCATTTTCTACATTAAAACTGTGGCCATGTTCCAGAAAACTATTTAATTAGCTGCCACATGTTGGGATGTAGCATAGGGTCATACTGCACAGAAACAGACCCTTCTGTCCCAACCGAAACCAATCCCACCTGCCCGCACTTAGCCCATAGCCCTCCAAACCCTACCTATTCATGAACTTATCCAAATGTCTATTAAGTGTTGCCATTTTACCCACATCTACCACCTCCCCTGGCAGCTTATTCCACACACAAACCACCCTCGGTGTGAAAGAGTTGCCTCTCGTGTCCTTTCCAAATCTTTCTCCTCTCACCTTAAAAATACACCTCCCACATTTTGAACTCCCCAACCCAAGGGGAACAAAAACCTTGATATTCATTCTATCCATGCCCCTCATGATTTTATGAACCTTTATAAAGGTCACCCCTCAATCTCCTACACGCCAGGCAAAAAAGCCCCGGCCTTTGCAGTCAGTACAAATGGAAGACTTGCTCTTCCTGCTGAGGAGTTAATCTGATTTGTTCTCGCACTGTATGAATCAACAATCAAATGAATTGTCCCTCAACCCTCCAAAAGGTGGCTGGATCTACAGTGGAAGCTACTGCCCCTCCACAGTTACCCCAGCCTCAGGCTCCAGTGCTTGGTCAGAGAATGGTCAATGGCTTCCAATATGAAGGAGGACCACTGATGGGCAACACTGATTGTTTCCTGCCGCCACCTATTCCCTGAACCTCGGGTCTGTAGAGTGTAGGTCAGTCTGCTCTTACTGGGGCAAGTGTTAAGCTGGATGTTGCTGGCCACTTATGGATAAAATGGTACACCCCCCACGTGTAGCTGAGGGGCGCTCTCAGGGTCAGCCTCAAGTCTGGTAAACATGCCAATGGGAAGGTTGGATGAACAGAAAGGAGAAAAAGGAATCTTAGAGGTTGAGATCAAAATGACAGCACAGGAGGCGGCTATTCGGTCCATCTGGCTCTTTGAAAGGGCTGTCCCAATCAGTCTCACAGCCCCTGTATTTTCCCCCCCGATCCTGAAATCTCAAGTGCCCACTTCCTTTCTGGCAATACATTCCATCCACTGCTTCTGAAAATCTCATCTCCCAGAGTGATTGTTTTGTTGATTACTTTAACCCTGGTGCCCAGTGGTTACCAGCTGTTCTGCCATTATCACCCATAGCTCCCAGCCCCATCATGGTTCTCAGCTGCTCCATTAAATTCCCCGGAACAATTTGGTTCTTCCTCAGCCATTTTGCATAATTAATACCTCTCAGCCGTAATTGTGTCCATCTGTTGTTACGTATGTGTCATGGCATTTTTGACGGGATTGATCCCTAGGGATTCCTGACTGAGGGAGGCTGATTTCGCCTTCCCAGGTAGAGCATCCACGATCCCAACCCACACCGTTCAGGTTGTTCGTGCACTGGAGTTGAAATGACTTCCCTCACGTCTCCATTACATCCTTCGCCAAGCAACATACCTCAATGCCCTCTCATTCTTGATGGGAAAGAATGGCTCCTCCCCTGTCAACTCTGCCCACAGCCCTCAAAGTTCTATCTATCAAATCTCCTCTCAACCGTCTCTCCTCCAGATCATCCCCATTTTCTCCAATCTGTCTAACTCTTCCCTATCTCGCTAGCTGTGAACGATAATGGAAGAGGGATCTTTACAAAACTCCTAATCGCTGTGATTCTTGATCAGGTGCAACAGGTTTAATTATTCTTCAGTAAGGAGATATAAATGTTGATTCAGAGTGCCAGGAACCACACCCTCCAGTCCTGACTGCAGGTAGGGCAAATCTTTATTTCCTTGAAACTAGAGTTACAAACAATTGGGATGAAAAGGTGGCAAAGAAGATGGTGACTATATCCAGAGGGCATTATGGACCTTGGCTTGCTCTTTCTAGTTACAAAAGAAGGAACTCACTGCTACAGTTGTTCATGCGCTAGAGTCTTCCTGTCCTTCTGGATGTGTGCTGCACTCTCGAGGTGAAAAGTCAGCAGCCTCTTTTGAAGAGAATCAATCTTCTCTTGAAGAAAGTAATGATGATGTGGAGTCATCTTGGAACGTGCCCAGGAGATGCGGCTCAAGGTTAGAAGAAGGAAATTGTCTGAGGGGAGGGGGTCAGACCGCAGGTGGGAAGCAAGATTTCTCGGCTGATCATTTTCAGGTGGGTGTGCAGAGCGGTACACAGCACAGGGAGATCCTTCACACCTTGCTCCAGCAGCTTACTCCATTGTCAACGACAGTGCCCTAATTTCTCACGGGATCCCGGAGATGTTATTATCTGCAGCTCATCAGCAAGGGCAGGAGAGGTACCACTAATGTGCAGAAAAGGGAAATTCCTACCCTGGATGAGGCGGAGATGTCTTCGCTTCCTCACCTCTGGAATATCCTCAGAACGCTCTCTATTCTTCATTTCACCCAGTACACACTCATCCCTAGATCAGATACGGAAAGGGGGGGCTAATATTTCACTTCCTCGCCTGCCTTTTCATGAGGTCGTGGTCCCTCAGGCCTGTGGAGGAGCTCTCCTTTAAGTCTAGGATCAGACAGCATAGCTTCAGAATTAAAAGTCCAAAAATGTGCCGGTTAGGGTGAATTGGCCATGCTAAATTGCCTGTAGTGTTAGGTAAAGGGGTAAAGGTAGGGGAATGGGTGGGTTGCTCTTCGGAGGGTCAGTGTGGACTTGTTGGGCCAAAAGGCCTGTTTCCACACTGTAAGTAATGTAATCTAATTCTCCAATTTAAGACTGAGATGGAGGAGGAATTTCATCCCTCAGGAGGGTTAAGAGTCTTTGGAATTCCTCAGCACAGGGAGCGGTGGGGGTAGTGTCCTCGGGTATAGTTAGGTCTGAGATTGATCAAGAAGTGATCAATTGGGGAAATTAAAAGGGTATGAAGATAGGGGAGTGTGGATGGGCAGAGTGTCAGATCAGCCCTCATTGTATTGAATGGCGGAGGAGACTCCAGGGACTCAACCTACTCCTGTCCCAGTTTCATAAAATCCCCGAGTGTAGAAGCAGGCCATTCAGCCCACACTGACCCTCCGAGTAGCATCCGGCCCAGACCCATCCCCTGTCCCTGCCAATCCACCCAACCAGCACATCCCTGGACACTACGGGCAATTTAGCACGGCCAACTCACCTGACCTACACATCTTTGTGATTATGGGATGAAACTGGAGCACCCGGAGGAAACCCACGCAGACACAGGGAGAATGTGCAAACTCCACACAGACAGTCGCCCAAGGCTGGGATCGAACCTGGGTCCCTGGGGCTGAGAGGCAGCAGGGCTAACTACTAAGCCTCTATGTCCCCCCTTCATAGCTGTGCTGCTTGCGGAGAATTCACAAACCATTTACCGCCAAGCAGGGCATACAGAGCGACACACAGACAGAGGGAGCGACACACAGACAGAGGGAGCGACACACAGACAGAGGGAGCGACACACAGACAGAGGGAGCGACACACAGACAGAGGGAGCGACACACAGACAGAGGGAGCGACACACAGACAGAGGGAGCGACACACAGACAGAGGGAGCGACACACAGACAGAGGGAGCGACACACAGACAGAGGGAGCGACACACAGACAGAGGGAGCGACACACAGACAGAGGGAGCGACACACAGACAGAGGGAGCGAGAGACTAACTGATGATTTCAGTTTTTATGTGGACCTGTAACACTGGAGTCAACTGGCCTGAGCTTGGCAGGGTTTAGAATTCCATTGTCCAGAAATGCCATGGATTGAGCTGGCTTGCTGGATATTCTCATTACTAGATGCGTGGAATATATGCAGGCAGATAAACAGGGTCATTGTAGGCTGGAGACCTTTCAGATCCCACTAAAAAGAGTCATCAGTAAAGACTGACAGCTTAAATGTAACCTCCAAATTGCTGCATCCCCCAGGGATTCCATTTCTCTTTCACCCTCTGGTGTATAAGAATTTGAAGCATCTGCATTAATTCCTTCAGGAGGTGACCAGTTGTTTTCAGCCACAGGGCCACATAAAAGGGGCTGGCTGAGTTTATCTTTGCTTGGTCAGAGAAGGGTGTTTTCATGCTTTAACAAATCTGGTCAGCTCCTCAGCTTCGCACAGCACAAAATGAGGTTTTAAAAAAATGTTAGGATCCAATTCTCGTCCAACCCTTCGAAGTGACAGATTTTAATCGCTGCTGAGAAATATATTGCTCTTGACTTGTCTGTTTATCAGAGTTAGAAGGTTATAGAGTCATAGAGATGTACAGCACAGAAACTGACCCTTCGGTCCAACCCGTCCATGCCGACCAGCTATCCCGACCCAATCTAGTCCCACCTGCCAGCACTCGGTCCCTTCTCGCTCCAAACCCTTCCTATTCACATACCCATCCAAATGCCTCTTAAATGTTGTAATTGGACCAGCCTCCACCACTTCCTCTGGCAACTCATTCCATACACATACCACCCTCTGTGTGAAAAAGTTGCCCCTTAGGTCCCTCTTAAATTTTTTCCCGGCTCACCAAGTTCTGGACTCCCCGACCCCAGGGAAATGACTTTGTCTAAGTATCCTATCCATGCCCCTCATGATTTTATAAATCTATAAGGTCACCCCTCAGCTTCCGTTGCTCCAGGGAAAACAGCCCCAGCCTGTTCAGCCTCTCCCTGTAGCTCAAATCCTCCAACCCTGGCAACATCCTTGTAAATCTTTTCTGAACCCTTTCAAGTTTCACAACATCCTTCCGATAGGAGGGAGACAAGAACTGCATGAGAGCCTGGTACAATTGCAAACTTTTAAAGGCATTTGGATGGGTATATGAATAGGAAGGGTTTGGAGGGATATGGGCCGGGTGCTGACAGGTGGGAATAGATGGTGTTGGGATATCTGGTTGGCATGGATGGGTTGGACCGAAGGGTCTGTTTCCAAGCTGTACATCTGTATGACTCTAAGTGGCCGAACCAACGTCCTGGACAGCTGCAACGTGACCTCCCAACTTCAAGTCCCCCTGCAGAGGTTTGAACACAAATCAAGGCTTAAACCCCAGCAGATTACTGAGGGCCTGTCACACTGTTGGAAGCACTGTCCCCTTTCAGATGAGATGTTAAACCCAGGTCCTATCTACCTTCTCAAGCAGATCGAATAAGATATGGCAGCGTGTAAGGGCTGCAGATCAGTTTTGCAGCCAATCAAGTATTTTTGAAGTCTCCTTCCAATAATTACAAAGGAGAGAGCAAGTGTGGACCATTCAGCCCCTTAATCCCACTTGCCAAACAGTCAGATAGTGGCTAATTTAATTGTACCCTTAACTTCACTTTCCTTGGTGCTGCTAAATTTCAAAAGTCTCTCCAGCTTGGCCTTGGATATATTCAACGACTTTGGGAAAACAGAATTCCGCAACATTTTGAGAGAAGATGGAATGCTCCAGTCCCATTTCATTGGAACCAGCCTCTTCTGCCCCCAACGTAAACATTTTGAAAATTCTGCTCCCCCCCCCACCTCTTGTTAGAGATTCTCCGCCCCACCCAGAGGAGAAACATCCTCACAGGTTGGACAATATCAAACCCCCTCAGAACCTTACACATCTCAATTAAGTCACCTCTCATTCTTCTAAACCCTAACGAATAGTCGGGCCTAACTTACCAAACCTCATTGGAAAAAAGCCTTCAATTCGAGGGTGAGTCTTCTGAAAGATCTCTGAATGGCTTCCAGTGCAGGCGGTCGAAACAAACATGTACCGACTAGTTGTTTGTGGGAGCCAGGTTTTCCATGCTCCAAAAATGCACAATTGGCTGGAAAGTGCTTCAAAGCAACCCAAGGTCATGATCCACACCATGGACGTATGCTCGTTGGTGGTTCTCTCTGTAGCCCTGCCAGACATACAGCAGGGGTATTTACAGCCCCAGTTTACGGTGAATATTGTGGATCGCAGACTGTAAAAGTAGGCCACCCTTGGCTGCGTGTTCCCTGCCCTCCACACAATTGTCATTCTGACAATGGAAGCTGCAGTCACTGACCTCTCTGGATTGCCCGGTAGAACTGAAGATTAATGCTTCCTGGAACACAGACAGAGTGCCAGAACACTGCATACAAGTTGGGCCGAAGGGCTTGTTTCTGTGCTGTGAATCTCAATGACTCGGTTTCATCCTCCAGTATTCCAGTAACTAACAGTCCCTAATGAAAGAATGCTAAGGTAGAGCAGGATTGTCCAACGTGCTGCCATCAAAAGAGGGAGAGATGGAGAGAGAGCGCGTGTGTGAGCGTGCGTGAGAGTGTGTGTGAGCGTGCGTGAGAGTGTGAGAGAGTGAGTGAGTGAGTGAGTGAGTGAGTGAGTGAGTGAGTGAGTGAGTGAGAGAGAGAGAGAGAGAAAAGAAAGAAGGGAGAAAAGAGGAGGATGGAAAGAAATAGAGAAAGAGAAGACAGCATGAGAGTGAGAGCAACAGCGAGGGGATCGATTTGAAGCAGTGGGAGATTTTCATCCTGAGGATAGCTGGACTGGATGAAGGCCCTGGTGTGAATTCGAGGAGTAGCAGAGTGTGGAGAGAGTGAAAGTCTTTTGGAGCAGGGGGACGTGAGAGGGAAGGCAAAGAATGGCCATATATGGAATACCCGGCCAGAGCCTAAAGGAATTCCCAGCGGAATGAATAGCTCAGTTGGGAGAGCGAGAGGAATGAAGCTTCAGGCAACCCAGGATTTGTGTACGGCCCAGTGTGTGCCCCTATATCACTGAGCAGGAACGTTCCCATTCCAGTCAGGAACAGAGTTCAGGGAGGCTTTTCCTTTGCAAAATCGCCGACTGTCAGCTCTCTTCAAGCGGTGACTGTACACGGGATTTCAGGAAGAGCATCCTGGGTTATAAACAGTGCTCAGCTGAGGCCGGCAGCGGTCGGTCAGTGAAACCTGCTCTCCAAGTCCCCAAGTGGAAAGTTTCTTTTCCTGACAGTAGTCAAGCTGAAACGAGCCTGCAGAGGAGGTGGTTACAGGTTACTGCAGCAGGCAAACTCTCCAGCAACGGCTGGACCTGCACCAACATGAGGCGCTCTCACCTGCAGCCTGACAGGCACAGAGGCCTGGGACAGTCCTCCCAATATCAGTCAGTCACACTTAACAGGCACCAGCCTATCAGCCAGCTCCTTGCCAACTTCCATTTGGGCCTAGTCTCATTCCAGAGCTCTGGAATTCCTTACCTAAATATAGCTGCCTCAATCTCCCCCTTTAATGATTCTTTGTGAACTCTACCTCTTTTGCTAATATTTCCCTCGGATACTAAATTCACCCACTAGAAGCGCTCCTATGAAGTGCCTCATGACAGTGGGCGGCGGATAAAGGTACCACATAAATGCAAGTTATTGTTGTTGGCTGCAAAGGGTCGTTTCTGGGGCACCCGTCAGCCTGGGTTACACCTCTCTGCTTTCTTTTCACCCTGGCCACATTTTTCTCCGAATTAAAACTGCAGGTTGATTCTTGCCAAGGTTTACCTTAGCGCTGCTGCTGCCAGAGCATTTCAAACAGATAGGCTCCTCCTTGCGCAGGGATCTATCAGGGGGGTCATGCTGGCCAGGTCCAGCCCAGTGCGCCCTGTCGATCCTGGAGATTCACCCAACAGCAGAACCGGCCTGGCACAATCCTGTTTGGCAATCCCAAACAGAAGGGTACCTAGTAGGGCAGCACAGTGGGCTCGGTGGTTAGCACTGCCGCCTCACAGCACCCGGGTTCGATTCCAGCCTCAGGCAACTATCTTCGCAGTGTTTGCACATTCTCCCAATGCCTGGGTTGGGTTTCCTCCCACAGTCCAAAGATGCGCAGGTTAGGTGAATGGGCCATGCTAAATTGCCCACAGTGTGCAGGGATGTGTAGGTTAGGTGCATTAGTCCAAGACTGGGTTACTCTTCAGAGGGTCGGTGTGGACTTGTTGGGCTGAAGGGCCTGTTTCCACAACAGTAGGGATTCTATGAAGCCATCTGTCTAGTGTCAACCAAACAGACTTCCCTTGGCCATCTTCACTGACACCATAAAAAGCTCTTCTTGCCCCTTTCCCCCCACCTCACTCCATCCTGAGTTGGCTGCAGCTCTAAGAGGCAGAGGCACTGACGTTTGAACCAATATCAGGCTGGGCTGAGGCAGGGTCCCAAAGGCCAGCCCTCTGGGTTAGCCGCCCAGCCAAGGTCCCCCTCCCCCATCTCTCCCCAGTCAGCCAGGCCCCAAGGCATCCCACGGTGGAAGGAAGGAGGAGAAAACCAGAGACAGCCTCTTGCAATGCGGGCCGAGGAAGCAAGCCAACTTGGGCCCAGACAACACAGTCGAAATTCAGGACTCGGGACTGGGACGACAATCACACTGATCTACAGCCAACACCAGGTACCCTCCGGGAGCAAGGGAGCACTGTGCAGATGCTGGAGATCAGAGTCAAAGGGTGTGGTGCTGGAAAAGCACAGCAGGTCAAGCAGCATCTGAGGGTGGGGAGAGTCAATGGCTTGAGCATAAGCTCTTCATCGGGGGGGTAGGATGGGCTGCAAGGGGGCTGAGAGATAAGTGGGAGGGGGAATGGAATTGGGGGGAGCGGGGGCGGTAGCTGGGAATGCGATAGGTAGATGAATGTGGATGGGGGGGGCGATGGGGATGGTTCAGAGAGGAGGGCGGAGCAGGTAAGTGGGAAGGAAGATGGACAGGTAGGACACTTCAAGAGGGCGGTGCCGAGTTGGAGGGTTGGATCTGGGTAAAAGTGGGGTGAGGGGAGATGAGGAAACTCGTGAAATCGACACTGAGCCCGTGTGGTTGGAGGGTCCCAAGGCCGAAGACGAGGCGTTCCTCCTCCAGGCGGCGGTTGGCAGTGGAGGAGATGCTCTCCTTAAGTATCAGGAGAACGGGATCGAGGGAAAATAAGTTGTTGGATGCTGTTGGAGATTGTGCATCTATAAAAGGTAGCTCACGACTGCGTGGAGGGAGGATATTTGCAATCCATGCAAACCACGCGCACACAAAGCATCTCAAAAATGTTAAAAGAAAGAGAGACAGACAGAGCGAGCAATACCCCTGACAGATTTAAGCTGTCATTGCTCCTTATCTGACCACCCAGCTGCAACAAGCAGATAGGTCCTGGAAAAAAGGAGTCAGGAATTCTCATCCTGCAGCACTGAAAAGTGCTCATTGACGGAGAGGAGGCTCTTAATTGCTGATCTCCTGTTAGCCCAGGTTCTGACATATCTGCCGACAGAGGCAGAAATATTTCAGATCCCCCCCCCCCCCCCCCAATCTCGAGTGTGGAATGCTATGCTGGGGGTGGGGGAGACAGAGCTGAACTTGGTGATAAGAAGATCCGTGCAAACAATTCACTTAAGAATGAACAGATGCAGAAGTGAAGGGGGGAGTAAATTATTCAAAAAGGAGTGCTTACTTAGAGCCTTTCCCGGGCTTAGGGGCACATGAGGCAGACAAAGCCTGGGCTTTTGTCTGTTGCCATAGTTACGTTATCCTGCAACAGGTCACCAGCCTGTCACCAGAGCCTTTAGCTTAAAGGGGCGCAATTCTATTGATCGGGAGACTGTCTTATCACCCACTGTAGGATTTGCAGGTAAAACGAGCAAGTACTCTCCATAACCTTCACGTCCTGCTGCAGGTCTTAAACCTCTACTCCGTGGCAGGGAAGTGACTGGACATCAGCCACATGTTTCTAAGGGAATCTGGTGACTGAGTGAGCCCTCGGGTTGTATGGAGTGCAGCGGTCTTACGAATAAATGCCAGGGTAACGGTTTCTTAAAAAACACTTGTAGTTCACACTCCATCATCTGTACCGCATTCGACCACATCAAGTACACCCTACTCCCACCGACCTCGTTGACCTACGCAGGCTGCCCACCCCAGCGTTGCCATGAGATGGCAATTCTCTCCCCGGTTTTCAAATCTCGCCACAGCCTCACCCTTGACCTCTAGAAGCCTGCAAGGTCTTAAGAGGTCTGCACATTTCACTGCGGACTCTTTTAGCATTCTGCAGTGTCCCTCGATCTGCTATTTGCAACCCTCCTTCAGTTGCTTGGGCTGTAGGCTCTGGAATTCCCTCCTGAATCCTCTCCACTTCCATTTGCTCCTCAAAGACCTTCCTTAAAACCCACCTCTTCCAGCGAGCCATCAGCCACCCCTTAGGCAGCCTGGAATCATGTCTCCTGTCTGATAACACTAAAATGTCTGAAGGTGCATTAGGGATTAAGGAAATGCAAAATGCAAGTATGTAATTCTTATTACTGTTACTCCCTGACTCCAGTGGGTCCCAGTAGAACACCGGGTGCCTATAGCAATGAGCGTAGAGTCATGGAGATGCACAGCATGGAAACAGACCAACTTGTCCATTGCGATCAGATATCCTAAATTAATCTAGTCCCATTTGTCAGCATTTGGCCCAAATCCCTCCAAACCCTTCCTATTCATATACCTTTTAAATGCTGTAATTGTACCAACTTCCACCACTTCCTCTGGTAACTCATCCCATACACGTACCACCCTCTGCATGGAAAAAGTTGCCCCTTAGGTCCCTTTTAAGTCTCTCTCCTCTCACCCTAAACCTGTGCCCTCTAGTTTTGGACTCCTCATGCCAGGGATAAAAAAAAACCTTGGTTATTCATCCCATTCATGCTCCTCATGATCCAACAAACCTCTATAAGGTCAACCCTCAGCCTCTGATGCTCCAGGGAAAACAGCCCCAGCCTGTTCAGCCTCTCCCTGTAGCTCAAACCCTCCAACCCTGGCAACATCCTTGTAAATCTTTTCTGAACCCTTTCTAGTTTAACAGCATCTTTCCTATAGCAGGGAGACCAGAATTGAATACAGTAGTCCAAAAGTGGCCAAACCAATGTCCTGAACAGCCGCAACATGACCTCCCAACTCCTATACTCAAGGTGCTGACCAATAAAGGAAAGCACACCAAACACCACCTTCACTATCCTATCTATCTGCGACTCCACTTTCAAGGAGCTATGAACCTGCACTCCAAGGTCTCTTTGTTCAGCAACACTCCCTAGGACCCCATGCAACAAAATCTCAATGAATATGTCAGGCCCACACCACGTTATCCCAATTGCCCTTATCAGTGTGGAGCTTGGCAAGGCAACCCTATCCAAAAGAAACAACTGATTGTGAATGAGTGTGTCTACGTCCATGGCAAGTGTACTGCACTCACTGCTGGGCCTGCAGGTTAGAAAGGGGGCTGAGCTGAGGGAAGGTCACTCTGACTTTGAAAACAAGCCCAGAAGGAGTTTTAGTCAATGGGGAGCAATTCCACTCATTCCAAACGTAAATGTCGATGCAGCAGTGACCTCAGCCATTGTCACAAAGGGCTCTTGTTGACAGGAATAAATCGGTTTGTAAAGATGAAGACTGTTAAATGGAACCATTAAAAAAAAATGCACGTTCACCACAACTAGCGTCATGAGGTCAATTGGAGTACAACCCCTTGAAAAGTTTTTATTGTTTAAATATGCAAGGGGACCTGATGAATGTCCCCACATGGTCGCTTTTAGCCACAATTAATCTCCCCAAGCCTCCTGAAGATGTAGAGAAATGTGAATTATAAGGTTTGGGAAAGACTGCCATAATCCTCCTTAGTGCAAGTCAGGACATATCTCTGGCCTCACTCAAAAGGATTTACTCCATCACTCAGGGTGATCCCGACTGTGCTGATAACGAAAGGTCAGCTAAGCCCGCCTTCCACATAGCAATCCTTTCATGAAGTTAACATTGAATTCTCCATTCACAGGGCAATCGTGGCTCCTCAGTTAACAGCACAATACCCGACACAGCAAGGACTAAGGCACACTGCTCTCAGCATCGCATCGGCAAATGTGCACAACTCGTACCCCCAGCCACCGCAACAGCTCGCATCTCAATAGCACTTTTTAAACTCCTCACATAACACACTCTTCACATCGCAGAATGCCCCAAAGGAAAATTATCTAACAAGCCTTTGTTTTATTTATTCATGGGATGAGGATGGGGCTTGGCTTGGCCAGCATTTATTGCCCATCGGGCAGTTAACAGCCAAGCATATTGTTGTGGGGTCACGGGTAGACCAGACCAGGTAAGGATGGCAGTTTCCTTCCCTAAAGGGCAGGAGCAAACCAGATGGGTTTTCCCAACAATTGGCAATGGATTCATGGTCGTCATTAGACTCTTAATTCCAGAATTTTATTGAATTCAAATTCCACCATCTGCTATGGCAGGATTCAAAACCGGCTCCCCAGATTAATAGTGCAGCAGCAATGCTAGTCAGACATCACCTCCTCTTATATCACTCTCAATGTAAAGTTATGAGAGAGAGAGAGAGAGAGAGAGACACAGAGAGACAGAGACAGAGAGACAGAGACAGAGAGACAGAGACAGAGAGACAGAGACAGAGACAGAGAGACAGAGACAGAGAGACAGAGAGACAGAGAGAATGAATATGTACCACAGCTCAGGGTCAGCCTGCACAAACACAGGGCCACCGATGGCAGGGTCATTAAAACCAGCGATTGTGCAAGGAGACCTGACCTGGAGGTCTGCAGAGAGTTGGAGTGGTTGTGGGATGATGGTGGCCATAAAAAGGAATGCGAGAACTTTCAAACCAAAGGGCCGTTGGGCTGGGGGCCAGTGTCAGTCAGTGACCTTCAGACTGCACGATGAGCTTGCAGAGACAGGAGGGCGGGCCATTCTGAGGCAAAATGGGGACTGCCAACCTCCTGCAAATAACCAGTGGTCCCCAGGAATGAGGATCTATCCATCTCCCATTGGCCCAAGCAAACATTCATGGAGAGTTTAGAAAAAACATGTGCCTAGTGTGGCAACACCCAATCAAATTCAAACCTCCTTCACCCAAACAGGAAACGAGGAGGACTCGGATTGAACGAGGTTTTGACAGGTTTCAATAGGATTGGTAGTTTACCCATTCATATTTTGAGAAGGCGGAGGAAGTTAAAAGAGAGACTGCAACTGACTGAGTGGGGAAGTGGAGGTTGGTCTATGACCCTGCTGACAATGTAGCCTGGCTTAAGTATTCTGCTCTCTGGGTAACTCCAGAAGTGATCTCACAGATCCCCCACACGAGAGAACAGGGCCATAGCAGCAAGTCCTTGCACTATTGAAGAATCAGGAATGGTTCTATTTTATTGTCACTGTCCTGTGAACCAGTTGCTGTCCTCCCTCTTCCCAGTGTAATCCCAGCACCAATCTACAACAGATGGAATGGAATGCATTATTACTGGTACAAGTGTTAGACAGAGTCACAAACCCTCCTTAGATTATATTTGCTCTCTAAATTTTTCCCGCATTCTTATGAAGAACTTTGCAAGTTAATTTGTTTTGCAACCTGGCCCTGGGTTAGGGAAATGGGGTTGGGATCTTTCTGCTACCTAAAGGGTCTACAGATGGGGGGGAAAGAGAAGAACCAAGTCCCTGATTCCCCATGGTTCTTATTTCCACACCATCCCCTGGGAAGTGTCCAGCCACAGAGTTGGCAACCACACGGAGACACATTGGGTCCTTTGGTAGAGGTAGGAGCAAAAGTCATTCGGAACAGAGAGATGGGCGACAAGAGGAGAAACTTAGTCACTGCTGCAGAGAACATATACACAGACACACAGAATACTTCACCTCAGTCCATCCTGGGCTAACAAGTGGATGAACCTCAGTTTTCGTACAAGTTTAAACATGAACACGACTCAGCGTCACTATGCAGAAAGCTGCAGGTTCAGGGCTTTAAGAACAAAATTCAAACTACACTCAGAGCTTAGATTATTTCTTTCCAGGGAGACACTAAGCTAAAGCCCCCAAGTGACGATGGAATAAAAAGTATAAAAAATTTTGGGGTACCGCAGTGTGCCCTGTGGTCAATCCCCATCCCTCAACTAACATCGCCAAAACGAACTGATCATTTTCACATTGCTTTTCGTGAGAGTTTGCTTTTCACAAGTTATTTGACATGTTTCCCAAGATACAGCAGACAGTCCATTTCAAAAATATCTCATCTGCTGTACAATGTTGTGGGACGTCCCAAGGTCATGAAAAACATTGTATGAAATGCAACTCCTTCCAAATATATCCAACGCATATGCAGGGAGGAAGGGGAAGATTAACACCATTCAAACCTTACCAATAATAAGTACAAGTACATTTCACAGTATAAAGTTGCCTTGACTAGTGGTTTATTTAAAAACCAAAAAATCTGTGGATGTTCCAAAACAGAAACAAAAACAGAAATTGCTGGAAAAGCTCAGCGGGTCTGGCAGCAACTGTGGAGAGAAATCAGAGTTACCGTTTCGGGTCAACCCGAAATGTTAACTCTGATTTCTCTCCACAGACCTACTGAGCTTTCCCAGCAATTTCTGTTTTTGTTAGGGTACATTTAGGTCACTGTAAAATGGAACAAACCAAAGATTGTGACGTGCAGGTGAGAAGGCATAGGTTAGCCACATGGTTCTGTAAATATATGTTGTGCAGAGATTGGCCCCGGTTCCATCCTTCAGCACTTGGCTTTCAGTAAGACGTGTTTCACTTACCATAATCTTGTCACCCAGCAAAAAAAAAATGAAAAGCCGCATAAAGATGTTTGTTCACATAACCATTTGGGGGGCTAGCAAAACATAGTGACTGTCCGATGCCAGTAATCATTTTGTGTACTTGAGACTTAGTCACAGGAACTGAAGTACGAGACACTCCATAACCATCAGCAGTCCCCAAAGGGATTCCACACATTTTACATTGCGAAACATTAATAAGATACAACAGAACTACAGGTTGCCATTAAAGAAAAAAGGAAATGAATTGCTGTTTATGCTATTAACTAATCTGCTTCAGAAGAATGACTAATAGGTTTTGTTTTTCTTCATTCATTCATTCATGGGACGTGGGCGTCAATCACAAGGGCCAGCATTTGTTACCCATCCCCATCTGCCTTAAAGCTGTGTGACCCACTAAGGCAGTTCTGAAAGCAGTTAAGAGTCAGCCTCATTTCTGTGGGTCTGGTAGAAATTTGCCCTGCAGAACTCTTTCTCCAAAGTCATTAGTGAATCATTACGGAGACTAGTTTGATATTAATCTCCAGATTTATTTTTTGCTGTGGTGGGATTTGCATTTTATATCCCCAGAACATTAACCCGAGACCTCTGGATTACTAGTCCAGCTCCATTACCACTGAGCCAACATTACCACCTGTTAATCCCACTAACAATGCGATATTTGAAGCTAGTATTTTCAGTTCAGTGCCCAGTTATCCTCTTCAGCAACCATTAAACTCTAAGCCAACATACACAATCTCATTGAGGATATACACAGACAAACTGTGGGGAAATTGGATTACATTCCAACATAATCCAAGCGGATCTTTGGCAAGGAATTTATGTTTGGCTGCCTGTTGAACAGGAGTCTGGACTGATTTCTACACAGAAGCTATACTCTCAGTAATGAGTTTGTTCAAAACTCTTATGCTATATTACGATTTTAACCAAGCTCAGTTCATTGAGGACACCACCCTCCAACTTACAGCAGAACTGGAGCTGTCCCGTCAATGCTGCCTGTGCAATATCCTGCAAACCCACTGGGAAGAAGGCAGCACCAACAGCGTCCTCGATCAATATCCCCAGCATCAAGGCACTGACCACCCTTGATAGGTACGATGGGCTGTGCACGTCGAAGCGCATGACCAACAGGAGACTTCCTGAGCAGCTGTTCTAATCCCAGCTTTGAAACAGCAGGTGAGCCCCAGGTGGACTAAGGAAGTGATTCAGTGATACTGTCGAAGTGTGGCATTCCCACCAGCACCTGGAAATCACTGGCCCAAGACCATCTAACGTGTCCAGGAAGGCGTCGATCACCTCGGGATTTGCCGTTGGGAACAAGTGGAAGCCAAGCGAAAACAGCAAAAGGAGCACACCGCCATACCAAAAACCCAATCACCCTTCCCCACGACCACCTTCTGCTCCAAGTGTAACAGAGCCTGTGGTAGCCCCATCGGTCTGTACATCGACCTACAGACTCACCCTGAGTGGGGAAAAGAGTCACTCTCTACTGCGAGCGACTGCCGGTGACTCCAATCTCCTCTAAACAACCCCAATACCCCCAACAAACCTCAGCGTGTTCACTGACTACACTGGCTCCTCATCAGGAAGAGCTGCACGGCCTTGCTTGATCTCTCCTCCATAAACCCCTGCACCACTGTCCAACTTCTGCATAGTATCTGCATTCCTCAAGGTCTGACCTCGAGTCCTCACAACCTCCATTGGTTCCATCATCAGCAGGTCAGTCTCCAGTTGCCGAAAGCCTGAACTCTGGAATTCCCTCCCGAAACGTCGGTACCATTCACCCATCCCCTTAAGGCACTCCTTCATATTTCATTCTATGACTAAGCTTCAGACCAGTTGTCTAACTCTGTATTTGGACCAACATCAAATAACCTGCTGAAGCTCACACTGAGTGCCCCTCAGGATGTGTAATGACAATGAATACAGGCTGTGCAACATAAATGCAGGTTGTTGCTGTGCGGAGTGCAGTGTAGGAGGAGTCTGTGAGCATTTGTATCCCATTAGTTTTGAATGAGCCAGCTCCGAACCTAGCTGTCAATAGGAAGACAGAGACCTGCATCGGAAATGGAAAGGCCCAGGCAGACATGCGGCTTTAGAAATCTCAGCCAGCTACCAGATCCAAACCTTAATCATGAACGCTCGGATACATTCTTACACGCTAGAGCATTCAGACATCACATCTCCTGAGCCCTCCTGACAAGTACACTTCTTCGATTGCAGATGAACTTCGGAGTGTGACATGTAGACCCTTCTCCCATGCCCACAACACCACCCCTTCGGAATCCCAAAAGCCTGGCCACTGTCTGCAAGGCACACCGTGCCTGGATGGGAACAGCTCCAATAACACTCAAAGGGTTCGGCACAAAGAGGCCCATTCAATTGACACTCCACCCACCGCCTTCAATGGCTGCTCCTTCCATCACCAATGCATTGCAGCAGCAACAGTGTGCCCCAATCTTCATTCCACATCACAGCAAGAGCTCGATCACCACCTTCCAAACCTGTGACAAGTACCACCCAGAAGGTCACGGGAGCACCATCTCCAGCAAGTGACCCCTCAAAGCCACACTCCATCCGGATTTGGACGCCTTGCAGGTCCTTCACTGTTGTTAGGTCAAAGTGCTGGGACTCCCTTTGCCAGCAGCTGTGCCTGTGTCACATGGATGGCAGCTCACCACCGCCTGGGGAAGGGCATTTAGGAACGGGCAACCAACACTGGCCGGCTCAGCCACCCCTATACCTCACAAGAGAACCAAAGAAAAGTGTGTGTTCCGGATCAGCCCCTGGGTAGTGAACACCACCCTGCAGTCAGTCAGCCACGCTGACCTCTCACCCAGAGGTTCCTCGTTCAGGTGGCACTGCAAGACCCAAAGGTCAAATAGGGGGCAAGCAAGTGGGTTATCAATTTGCAAATCCTTGCATCATATCTACAGCAAGAGCAGCAGAGCCTCCTGACCAGCCAGAAGCTAAAGACAACAGCAAACATTACAATATATTGCCAAATGTAACCATGGACCAACAAATCAAAGTCCATGTTATCAAAAACCTCTTAAGAGATAGAGACATGGGAGGGAGGGTGTCAACCACCAGTTCGTAAAGAAACATCGTGGAATCCAGTTCTCCAAAAAGAAAGGAGTAATCTACATTTCTAAAACAATTTAGATAGCTTCAGGAAATCCCAAAGCCCTTTCCAATCAAATGGAGCAGTTTTCAAGTAAGTCTCATTGTTATGTATGCAGAAATGCCAGACAATTGGCACACTGCAAGTTCACCTACAGCAGAAATGACCAGGGCTGAAAATATAAGAGGTTGACAGGTTAATTCTCCCTCAAAAATCTCCAAAAGGGGTAAATTCTACTGTAGGGGCGATCAATCAGAGAAACATCAGCCCCATAAGTAGAAAGGACAGATCCTTTTTGGCAGCTGCTCCTCTGGTAAGGAGCTGGTTCTCAGCAATGAAAAGCCCTCACAGCTTGTCCCTGAGCCTGTCCATTCACAGGTGTTCAAATGTAAAATTCAACACAACGCGAGCGCACTTGGCTGACGGGAGATCTACTGCAGCTTCTCCTTGATATCGATGACCTTCCCCTGCTGAGCTTTAGCAACTGAAACTAAGAGAGAGATTTCCAAAGCGAATGGCAAATGAGACGGTGCTGATGAGCACCTTGGGTGGATCAGCAATCCCAGCTAGAGTGTGAAAGGGTGCAGGGAAAGAGATTGACATGGATGCCTGAGGAAACAGTTAGCAGTAAAGCCTCTTGCTGCCTTTTGAGGGGTGGCCCAGAGACCTTTCACATTAAGAGTGGGGCAACTATGGAGAAGGCCCCTGCACAAGGGAGGGAGGGCAGAAGCGCAGCAGATGGAGTTGTGAGCACCTGGATTAGATTAGATTCCATACAGTGTGGAAACAGGCCCTTTGGCCCAAACAGTCTGTACCAACCCTTCAAAGAGTAACCCACCCAGACCCATCTCCATCTGACTAATGCTCCTAACACTATGGGCAATTTAGCATGGCCAATTCACCTGACCCGCACATCTTTGGACTGTGGGTGAAAACCGGAGCACCCGGAGGAAACCCACGCAGACACGGGGAGAATGTGCAAACTCCACACAGTCAGTCGCCTGAGGTGGGAATTGAACCTGGGACCCTAGTGCTGTGAGGCAGCAGTGCTAACCATCTCCTTTATAAACAGTCCCTGGCTATCCGAGGGTGACTTGCTTGCACTGCAGTTGGATGGGTTCTGTCGGAGACAGTGAAGAAGCTCAATGTGTGACCTGCAGACTCTGCCACACGCCGGGGTGGTGTGTGTGTGTGTGTGTGTGTGTGGAGGGGGGTGTGCGGCCTGCATTGAGGAGCTGTCTGGAGGCTGGGGCACTCACTCTCCTAGTCCCAGAGTCCCTCAGTACACGCGGGGCCATCTCGATAATAACCGTCCCCATTTGGGTCAGGCACGAGCCAGGAACTCCCACAGGGCAAAAGTGAGGACTGCAGAGGCTGGAAACCAGAGTTTAGATCGGAGTGGTGCTGGAAAAGCACAGCAGGTCAGGCAGCATCCCAGGAGCAGGAGAATCGACGTTGAGTCTTCTGGGGCTGTCTGACCCCATCAAGAATGTCCCCCCAGCATGTCCCCCTGAGAGTCTGCTGCCCAGAATGAGTCTGGAGTGTGGCACAGCTCACTGATAGATCCAGTAAGGAATTCAGCAGTATGGGGGGGGGGGGGTGAAGAGTCATCAGCCACAAGTTACTGATACACTTAAGGCAAAGCCAAAGAATTGCACAAGCAGCTTGTTATGGGGGGGGGGGGGGGGGGGAATCCTACCCCCAGCATCCATCCGTGAGGCAGAACGGTCGGTTTCTACTCACTCCACCTTTGAGTCGTGTGGAAAAAATACATCTGAAAATTCAGGTAAAAATTGACCAAATGTTTCGGGGAAAAGACGGTGCCTGGCATATTCCCGTTATCTCTCACCACCCCCACCCCACCCAAAATTAAAACTAAAACTAAAACCGTGCGTTTTCCCCATTTGCTGGGGTGGGGGTGCTTTCTGAGCGAGAGTGAGTGCTGCAGCTACAGACACCCAGAGCCTTCCTCAGTCCCACTGCCCCCTTCCTCAGCACAAGCTCGACCAGAAGGCTTGCAGATTTTTTTTTGTTTTTTAAAAACACTTTGTTTGCAAACCCGCCCCTCTCTGAAACTGCTCAGCAAGAGTGATTAACTTCTCAGCTTTTCTGCTAATGCAGGACGTCTTAGTTTGAGGAGAGTTGGTTAAACAATTGCAAGTCTTCCCACACACACAAACAGGCGTTTTTATTTTACCTGAATCTGTAGTGACTCCAGGAACACTGAGAGACAGGGCAATGAATATCGCGGATTTCCACCACCAGCAGCAGCAGCACCTGCAATAGGGAAAACAGGAGAGAAACTGACTTTGAGACTCACCAGCCCCACACTTGCAGCTGCAGGGGAAGAAGGTTTCCATGCAGGAGAGTGGCAATGGATTTCCCCCCGCCCCAGGTCTGATCAGAGCACCATGAACCCCAGTGAAAAGGGGTGCACTCACCTCCCCACAGGCATGTCTCTCTCTCTCTCTCTCTGTACAACTGCCGGGAGGCTCACACACAGCTGAAAGAGGATGGGGCTCTCTCCCCAAACGTGGAGCCTGATACTAACTGAACAGCTGACTCAAGGAGAACCAGAACTGAGAGAGAAGAAACAGGAGGAGGCGGGCAGCCAGCTATTAACTCTCACTGCCCCGGGTTGTGCAATCCCCCTGGGTCCTAAAGCCAGGCGCACTGTTGATTAAGCTCCGTTTCCACACGGCTTCAGGAATCTCTCCTCTGGAATATAATTGGTGCAAAGTGATATTGAAGGAGGGAAGATTATTGAGGAGTGGGGCGAATTCCCAGTCTAACTGGACCTCTGCTCCCCAGCCTCCGCACAGCAAGGGGGGCAGCTGGAAAGTGGTTGTCCTTTATTTTCTTGTGTGTGTAAGAGAGAGCCTGTCTGTGCACAGGCTAGGGATTATTAACGTGCATCCCGAACGACCTGCCCCTACTCCCAGAGGGGGGACCGGGCCAGTTCACTTTCCGGGGCCGACCACTAGAAGCGGATTTGTCTGAAGCATTATGCAAGAGTCCTCAACTGGAGCCACACTGGGGACTGACCCCCTCCAACACATGACCAAACATGTTTTAAAATCGGAGGCGATAGCATTCAGCTTGCAGGGCAGATTTACAGGAGAAAGTTACATTTCTAGGTAGCACGGGCGAAAAGAGGGACGTTGAGATCCAACCTTACAATTTTGAGTGGAAAAATAATTATGTTGTGTGGGTGTGTGTCCATAACTCATCGGAGACAGGAGGACAGGTTTCCAAGCGGTTAATGAAGCACACTGTTGTGGGATATAGGTAAATTAATGTATGTAGGAACCAAATTATATAAATATCGAGTATTTGTTGAATTTGGGGTGTGTTTTGTCCCTGCCTTTTGGACATCACACCCACTTGCAAGTGTGAAATAAAGGGCACGACTGATTCAGATCTTGTCTCGGACTGAAATTATTGCAGTGAGTGAGCTATGTTTCTCGCACTGTGTTGTAGGTTTTATTAGGGTACAAGAGCGAGAGGTTATATTAAAATCATAATGTCTTAAAAACAACACTGTTTCTGATTTACAGCAGTTCTTTTGATTTGCATGAGGTTAGATTCCCTGCAGTGCGGAAACAGGCCCTTCAGCCCTACAAGTCCACACTGACCCTCCGAAGAGTAACCCGCACAGACACATTCCCTAAACTTGTATTAAGTTAGACCCCCAACACATGACCAAACACCAGCAATGTTGGAAAATCGGAGGCCATATCATTCAGCTTGCAGGGCAGATTTACATAAGGAAGTTACGTTTCTGGGTTGCACAGGCGAAAAGAGAGACTTTGAGATCCAACGTTATAATTTGAGGGGAAAAAGATTAATGTTGTGTGGGTGTGTGTCCATAACTGGAGTATCAAATCCAATTCTGGACAGACCATAGGGAAAAACAACTCATCAGATTGGCCCCTGATATGAGAAACTTTAGGGATTTTGCAACACGTGACTCACCTGCTGTCTTCCCAAAGCCATCTGTCAAACCCAAATCAGGAGGGTGATGGAATACACCCCACTTGCTTAGATGGGTGCAGCTCCAACCACACTCAAGCTAGACACCATCCAGGACAAAGTAGCCCAGTGATTGGCACCACAGCCACAAGCATCTCCTCCCTCCACCCATCGACACTCAGCAGCAGCAGTGTGTACCTATCTGAAGACGGACTGCACCACAGACAGTACTTTTCAAACCCACGACCACCTCCATCTCAAAGGCAGCAGATACATAGGAACCTTCAGGTTACCCTCCAAGCCACTCACCGTCCTGACCCGGAAAGATATCGCTGTTCCCTCGTTCAAAATCTTGGAATTCCTTCCCTAATGGCATTACGGGTCGACCTACAGCATTTGGATGACAGTGGTTCAAGGAGTCAGCTCACCACCACCTTCTCCTGGGCAAGGAGGGACGGGCAAGAAATGCTGGGCCCAGCCAGCGATGCCCACCCCCAAAAAGTGAATAAAAATACGAGAGATTGGCGACGTCAATACTGTTTTCTTTGGAGGAAAAGCTTCAGAGGAGATTTGAATCAGATATTCAAAACCATCGGGGAGAGACTGTACCCAGCTGATGAAGGAATGGAGAACGAGAGGCACAGATTGGAAGGTGGCTTGGTAAAATAAACAAGGCTAACACGAGGAGAAACTGTCAGACAGCAATGGTTTGGAAAGGTCTGCCCGACAATGTGGCAGATTCAACTCGGGCATTTATGATCTGTAAAGGAAGAATGTGTGGGCCTGCAGGGAGCTGCCACTGGGTGGACCGATCCTTCAGAGGGTCAGCACTGACCAATATGGCTTTATTCTGTGCTGTAACTGTCTGTAAGGTGAAGAATGGGTGGTGGTGCAGTGGGTTTGCACATTGCCCTCTCCCCTCTGAATATAGAACATTACAGGCCAGTTCAGGCCCTTTGGCTGTCACTGTTACACCGACCTGTGAAACCAATCTGAAGCCCATCTATCCTACACTATCATCCATACTGTGCCCAACGACCATTTAATGTTGGCGAGTATACTACTGTTGCAGGCAGAGCATTCCATGCCCTTATTACTCGCTGAGTAAAGAACCTACCTCTGACGTCTGTCCTATATCTATCACCCCTCAGTTTAAAGCTATTGAGGAACCCTCCCATGTCCTGCAGACGAGCCTGAAATGTGCAGGATCACCTCTCTCCAGCCCTTGTGCCCCCTGCTTTGGGAGCCTGGACCAGACGTTATGGTTGAGGAGACGCAGGGGTAGCTGCTGGAGGATGCTGGAAGAAGCTTTCAATGTGGCAAACAGATCCTTGATTTTCTCTTGTGTGGTTAAACTCTCCTGGGGATGTCCCACAATGACGCAGCCTACCCAGAAACCAAAATCCTTCAGGGAATAGGAAAGTCTGAACAAAGATCTGCATCCATGGGATTCCTTTCAAAACCTCAGGATGCCTTAAGTACTTTACAAGCAATTATGTACTTTTGAAGTTTAGTGATAGTTGCAACACAGGAAGTGTAGCAGCCAATTGGCAAACTCCCCCAGTATGACTTTTAGGATGAAACACATACACACACACAAGGGAAAGCATCATTCCTCTACTTTGCAGTAGTGTCCAGGGGTCGTTTGCATCTACATGATAGGACAGATGGCGCCTCAAGCAGGGTTCATCTTAGAACTGGGAGAAGACTCCAGGGTAGGATTTATATCCAAAACCTTATAATTTCTAAGGGCAGAATTCTACTACTGCACCACACCAAGAGGTGAGGTGGATTGCAGAGTGCTGAGCGTACTGCAGTAAAATTGACTGTCACTCACATGAACCCTCCAAACGACAGAATGGAATGGATAGAGAAGGAATGATGTGTCATATTAAGGGATAGTGGGCGGGGGGGAAGAGGGGGGGTGGGGAATGGGATGGGGGGTGGAGAATAGATGGCAGGGAGAGCATAGAATGAGATTAGATCCCAAGCATGGTCAGTGAATGTGACGGCCTGTCAGGATCATTGCTGGACTATTAATCCTGGGAATATTTTGGGAACCCAGGTTTGAATCCTGCCATGGGCAGATGGTGGAATTTGAATTCAATTTTAAAAACAAAAACCTGAAATCGAGAGTCTAATGATGACCATGATCAATCAATTGTTGGGAAAGCCCACCTGGTTTGCTAATGGTCCTATAGGGGAGGCAACTGACATTGTTACCTGGTCTGGCCGACCTGTGATTCGAGATCCACTGCAATATGGTTGACTCATAACTTCCCTCGCCGGCCAGTGATGTCCTCTGTCCGGGAATGAATGTTTTTCAAAAGATTGCACCCACTTTATTGTTATCCGAGAAACCACTTGCTCTACTTTTGGTTGCATTTCAGCCCCGCACTCCTGCTCTTTGGGCATCTGGTGTGGATGGGTACGGGTAGGTCAGAGGACCTCCCCATAGGTCTAATAGCCAACTTGGCCATTAACAGGTCCAGGCAGCGGGCGATGG
Organism: Hemiscyllium ocellatum; assembly: GCF_020745735.1. Classification (NCBI taxonomy): domain Eukaryota; kingdom Metazoa; phylum Chordata; class Chondrichthyes; order Orectolobiformes; family Hemiscylliidae; genus Hemiscyllium; species Hemiscyllium ocellatum. Next base: position 99,079,891 of record NC_083407.1, on the reverse strand, counting down.
AGGAGGTCATTGCTCCTGACCTGCCTGCGCTTCTTCCATGGCTACGCTTGATTAGATTAGATTCCTTGCCGTGTGGAAACAGGCCCTTCAGCCCAACCAGTCCACACCGACCCTCCAAAGTGTAACCCACCTAGACCCATTTCCTTCCGATTAATGCACCTAACCCTTGTGCCTGAGTGCTCTTGGAGAGGGAGCAGGTGCCCATTGATACTCTCGATGCCTTTAGACAGAGCGGGGAACCACGAGGGATACAATACTTTATCTCCCATTCCAACTTCATTTTGATTTAGCCCCTTCCCAACCTCCCGACCTCTCCCTTCCCTTTGACGGTCTGCAATGCCCTGACTAGGCCTTGTATGTAATTTGATTGATTGGGAAACACGGTTGCTTTAGAAATGACTGATAATGAATGAAAAGAACCAGAGAGGATTTAGTTCAGTACAGCTGTGGGTGAAGGCATTTTTGGATATAATAAAGAAAGGAAAAGAAAAGAAATTAGAATGAGATTACAGCCACATAATGAAATAGCAGAGAGCACACGGGGAGGAATAGAGTGAGGTGCAGAACAATGTGGGAGAATGTCTTCTCAGGATCAGATCAATAACAAGTGTTGGAGATGGAGAACAGAGTCATGCTGTGGAGGACAGTACAGGACGATGAGGTGATACCACAAAGTGGCTGTGGAGTGTATTAGAGACAGAGTGAGTTCCCTGGTGTAGGGTGAGGTGGTATTCAGCAGACCAGTTGAAGCAAATAAAAACAAATGCTGCAGATGCTGGAAATCTGCAAGAAAAAACAAAGAAGCTCAGCAGCAACTTTTGAGACATTAACATTTTGAGTCCGATCTGATTCTTCGTTGGAATTATCTTCAGCATTCCAAAGTGGATTGAATCAGTTTGAAGGAGGAGCTGAGATGGGATGATCTTCACTCCCCTCCCCTTCCCCATGCAGTGGTTGATACTGGTGTAGGCTGAAAGCAGCAGAGATCAGTTAATTTAATACTTCACAGGAGATACTGGAGATGGACCTTTCAACCTTTGCAATTCCCTATGTAACTGCCCCTTTAGCTACCCGGTGACCAGCTCTCCCTTGTAAAGTGCTGTGAGCAATGTCCTTTTTTCATGAGTTTCATGCATGGACTCTGCTGAATATATTTTCAACTATGAGGCCCAAGTCATTGTTCAAGCCCATTGCTTCTCCATAGTCTCATTGTGGAGAATGATGTCTTTTGCCCTTAACTTTCCTTCTCAAAACTAGTTAGGTTTGTATCAACACACCAAACACATCAATATAATCAGATTATACATTTAAATAAAATCTCAGTAATTTGTTTTCAAAGCCAGAAGATTGAATAGAGGCATGCAGAGTGATATGCTGCTGTAGAGACTAAGATTTCCAGTTTATCCTGCACAGATTGGGCCAGCAGTGATGGCAATGTTACATGAATTTGAAAGACTTGTGCTGAAACCCTGCTGCCGGGACATCAGCACAAAATCTAGGTTAACGTTCTGGTGTGGCACTGAGGGAACACTGCACTGTCAGAGGTGCTGCCTTTCCAATGTAACATCAAAATGAGGCACATCTGCCCTTTTTATTACACATAAACTATCTTAGAAAGTCACACAGCACGGAAACAGACTCTTTGGTCCAACCTTGAGCCACTACAATGAAGAAAGGTTAGGTCATTCTCTCCGGTGTGCTGTCTAATCAACATTACCAAACCAGATTTTCTGTTCATTTATATCTTTATGTGTTTGTGAGAGCCTGCTATGCACAGATTGGGGTGTATTGGTTCCTACATTAAACAGTGACCGTACTTTATAAAATACCTCATTGGCTGTAAAGCACTTAGAGATGTTTGTCGTGTGAAAAGTGTTGTAGAACCACAAGTTCTTTCTTCTTCTGAATGGTCCCCCAGTGAAACGCTGGAGTGTGTGAACAGCAGCAGGGTCTCATTCCATAGCTGAAGAACGTTATAACAAACACTTACCGTCTGCTCCCACAGGGTCATGCAGGAAAGATCCACACTTGGGGAAAGAGAGAAATCACCCTGTATTGAAAAGAAATGTTGTTTTAAGAAGGACAATATGGCATTTTAGGAACATTGGAGTCACTTATGTTGTTCGACATTAAAGTAGTCCTGTATTATTGCTTCACAGGTTGACACCTCATCTTCAAGTATGCCTGGTGCTGCTTCTGGCCTGCCCTCCTGCACGTCCCATTGAACCAGGATTGATTCCCTGGCTTGATGGGAATGGTTGAGTGGGGGATATGCCGGGCCAGGAGGTTGCAGATTGTGCTGGAGTACAGTTCTGCTGCTGTCAATGGTCCACAGTTCCTCACGGATGCCCAGCCTTGAGCTGCGAGATCTGTTTTGGAGTCTGTCCCAATTAGCACGGTGATCATGCCACACAACATGATGGAGGATCTTCTCAATGTGAAGGCGGGACTTTGTCTCCAGAAAGACAATGCGGTGGTTACTTTTACCTACATTGTCATGGACAAATGCTTCTGCAGCTGGCAGATTAGTAAGGATGAGGTCAAGTATGTGTTCGCTTCTGGTCGGTTCCCTCAGCCCCTGCCGCAGACCCAGTCTAATAGCTATATCCCGACCAGCTTGATCAGTAATGTTGCTGCTGAGCCACTCTTGACGGTGGACAGTGAAATTCCCCAGAGTACATTTTGTGCCCTTGCCACCCTCAGTGCTTCCTCCAAGTGTTGTTCAACACGGAGGAGTACCGATTCATCAGCTGAGGGAGCACGGGACATGATCATCAGCAGGAGGCTTCCTTGCCCATGTTTAACCTGAAGCCTTGAGACTTCATGGGCTCCAGAGTCAATGTTAAGGGCTCTAAGGGCAACTCCCTCCTGACCCTATACCACAGTACTGCCACCTCAGCAAGGTAAGTCCTGCCGGTGAGCTACCATATATCCAGGGATGGTGATGGTGTTGCCTGCGACATTACCTGTAAGGTACGATACCGTGAGTATGACTATGACAGCCTGTTGCTTGACGAGGCTGTGAGACAGCTCTCCAAATTTTGGTTCTAACCCCCAGATGTTAGTAAGGAGGACGTTTCAGGGTCACAGGGCTGTTTCTAATGTTGTCTTTTCTGGCAGCTAGGTCAGAATTCTGGACTTCCCTTCCTAAAGGGCATTGTGGGTCAACCCACAGCAGGTGGACTGCAGCGGTTCAAGAAGGCAGCTCACCTTCTCAAGGGTAACTAGGGATGGGCAGGACATGTTGGTCCAGCCAGAGACACCCACCTCCCACGAGTAAATTTAAAAATGAGCTCTCTGTCCTCTGTCTCCAGGGCCCATGATTCATGCGCCAACCTTAATACCAAGTGGAGACTTTAGGACCACAGGTGGTATCAGACCCAATACCATAGCTACCCTCAGCCCACCCACAGGTGGTATCAGACCCTATACCATAGCTACCCTCAGCCCACCCACAGGTGGTATCAGACCCTATACCATAGCTACCCTCAGCCCACCCACAGGTGGTATCAGACCCTATACCATAGCTACCCACAGCCCACCCACAGGTGGTATCAGACCTAATACCATAGCTACCCTCAGCCCACCCACAGGTGGTATCAGACCCTATACCATAGCTACCCTCGGCCCACCCACAGGTGGTATCAGCCCCAGTACTATAGCCACCCTCAGACCACACATCAGTTTACATTTTCAGCCTGGATCATGGGGGCAGTGATCCTCAACTGGAAGTCCATCAAATGTCTTGCTCTCTAACCAGGGCTGGGAGGAGCAATTATATGGTGAAGCGTCACAAAGGACAACAAACATCTCTTTCTCTTTCCGGTCCAACCAGTCCATGCCAAATATAATTCCAAACTAAATTAGTCCCAGCTGCCTGTCATTGGCCAATATCTACAACTCTTTCCTATTCATGGACTTCCCTAAGTATCTTTTACATGTTGTAACTGCGTCCGCATCCACCACTTCCTCAGGAAGTTCATTCCACACACAAACCACTCTCTGTGGAACCAATTTGCTCCTCATGTCTTCTTTCAATTTCTCTCCTCTCATCTTAAAAATGTGTCTTGAACTCCCCCATCTGAGGGAAAAGACAACTCCCACTAACTCTATCTACATCCCTCATTATTTTATAAACGTCTACCAGGTCACCTCTCAGCCTGCTACACTCCAGTGATAAAAGTCCCAGCCTAGCCAGCCTTTCTTTAAAACTCAAATCTTCCATACCCGGCAACGTCCTGGTAAATCTCTTCTCAACCCTTTCCAGTTTCAGAATATCCTTCCTATAACGGGGTGACCAGAACTGGACACAGTACTCCAGAAGAGGTCTCACCTATGCTCTGTACAACTTTAACATGACATCCCAACTTCCCACATGCAAAGGTCTGAGTAAAAAAGACAAGAGTGTCAAATGCCTTTTTAAACATCCTGTCATATGTGACACAAATTTCAAAGAACTATGGCCCTGAACTCTTAGGTCCCTCTGCCCTGCAACACTACCCAAGGCCCTACAATTCATTGTGTAAGTGCTGCCCCTCTTTGATGGACCTAAATGCAAATTGAACTCCATCTGCCATTTTTCAGCCCATTGATCCATTTGATCAATCAATTATGTATAGCTTGAATGTAACCACTCCACAAATGCTTTCTTTTATTGGTTAGAGTATTGAGAACAGAAGTCGGGAGGTCATGTCGCAGCAGTCCAGGACATTGGTTAGGCCACTGTTGGAATACTGCGTGCAAATCTGGTCTCCTTCCTATCCCAAAGATGTTGTGAAACTTGAAAGGGTTCAGAAAAGATTTACAAGGATGTTGCCAGAGTTGGAGGATCTGAGCTACAGGGAGAGGCTGAACAGGCTGGGACTGTTTTCCCTGGAGGGTCAGAGGCTGAGGGGAGACCTTATAGAGGTTTATAAAATTATGAGGGGCATGGATAGGATAAATAGGCAAAGTCTTTTCCCTGGGGTGGGGGAGTCCAGAACTAGAGGGCATAGGGTTAGTGTGAGAGGGGAAAGATATAAAAGAGACTTAAAGGGCAACTTTTTCACACAGAGTGGTACGTGTATGGACTGAGCTGCCAGAGGATGTGGTGGAGGCTGGTACAATTGTAACATTTAAGAGGCATTTGGATGGGTATATGAATAGGAAGGGTTTGGAGGGATATGGGCTGGGTGCTGGCAGGTGAGACTAGATTGGATTGGGATACCTGGTCGGCATGGACGGGTTGGACCGAAGGGTCTGTTTCCGTGCTGTACATCTCAATGACTCTAAGTAAAGGAGAAGGTGACTCATGCTACTGGCTTTCTGTCCCATACTCTTGTCAGTTAGCCAAGTGAGCTAAAGGTCCCCATGATGCCACATCAAAGAAGTGCAGTTGACTCGAGCCAATATTGTAGCTCTCAAGCAAAGCCAGGAAAACAGATTTATCAGATCATTATCACATTGTTGTATGTGGGATCTTATTGTCTATAAACTAGTTGTTGTATTTCCTACATTTTAATGTTTCACAAAACACTTGTCATCGAGTTACGAAGGCACAGGAGGCCATTCGGCCCATCAGTCTCATGCTGGCTACCCTGTAGAACAAACCAGTTCTGAAGATGAGTCACTGGATCCAAAACATCAACCTGGCTTTCTCTCTTCACAGATGCTGCCAGACCTGCTGAGTTTCTCCAGCACTTTCTGTTTGAGTTTCAGCTTTCCAGCATCCAGTTCTCGGTTTCACTTCAAAATTGATTCAGTAGCCCCTCGGGTCTCATGTCCCATCAATGTTATTATATGTTTATCTAACTCTCTCTGCAGAAAATGTGAACATTTTTACGACCTTGCCTTATCCCTGATTGGCTGGATATGCTTAGTAACAGTGAAGGGCCTGTTCAGATTCCTATTGGCAGGCTTTATTATTTCTGCCTTACCTTTCCAGCTCATTATCTCGCGCTGTGTCAAAATAAAGTGATTCCATGCATCTCCTCTTGCAACCCGGCATAGCAGACTCCTTGCCCGGCATGATCTTTCGGAAGCACACAGTGGAATTTTGGTGGCCGAAGGTGATCTTTTGGCCTGGCATAACCTTGGCTCGGACTTATGGTCTTGATGTGATTCCAGAGCAGTCTTACAGCCTCAAAAGCAATGAGGTGAAGCCCGGCACGGTCTGGAGTCAAGGCCTGGCATCAATTGGAGTCAAGGCCCAGCGAGGACGAGAGTCAAGGCCCAGTGTGGACTGGAGTCAAGGCCTGGCATCGATTGGAGACAAGGCCCAGCATGGACGACAGTCAAGGCCCAGTTAGGACTGGAGTCAAGGCACGACCTGGACTACAGTCAAGGCCCAGTGTGGATTGGAGTCAAGGCTTGGCATCGATTGAAGACAAGGCCTAGCGTGGACTAGAGTGAAGGCCCAGTTAGGACTGGAGTCAAGGCCCTACATGGACTACAGTCAAGGACCAGTGTGGACTGGAGTCAAGATCTGGATAGGACTGGAGTCAAGGTCTGGTTAGGACTTGAGTCAAGGTCCGGCATGGACTAAGGCCAAGGCCCAGTGTGGACGAGAGTCAAGGCCCAGTGTGTACTGGAGGCTAGATGCGAGCATGGACTGGAGTCAAGGCCGAGTGTGGACTGGAGTCAAGCCCAGCGTGGACTGGAGTCAAGGCCCAGCATGGACTGTAGTCAAGGCCCAGTGTGGACTAGGGTCAAGGTCCAGTGTGGACTAGGGTCAAGGTCCAGCATGGACTAGGGTCAAGGCCCAGCATGGACTAGAGTCAAGGCCGAGCGTGGACTGGAGTCAAGGTCCAGTGTGGGCGAGAGTCAAAGCACCATGTGGACTGGAGTCAAGGCCCGCCATGGACTAGAGTCAATGCCCAGTTTGGAATGGAGTCAAGGCCCAGTGTGTACTGGAGGCTAGATGCCAACGTGGATTAGAGTCAAGGCCCAATGTAGACTAGAGTCAAGGCACAGTGTAGTGTGGAGGCTAGATGCAAGTGTGGACTAGAATCAAGACCCCTGTGGACTGGAGTCAAGCCCCAGTGTGGACTAGAGTCAAGGCCCAGTGTGGACTAGAGTCAAGGCCCAGTGTGGACTAGAGTCAAAGCCACGTGTGGACTAGAGGAAAGGTCCAGTGTGGATTAGAGTAAAGGCCCAGTGTGGACTGGAGTCAAGGTCTGCCATGGACTAGAGTCAAGGCCCGGTGTGGACTAGAGTCAAGGCAATGTGGACTGGAGTCAAGGCCCAGTGTGGAGCAGAGTCAAGGCCCAGTGTGGACTGGAGTCAAGGCCCCTGTGGACTGGAGTCAAGGCCCCTGTGGACTGGAGTCAAAGCCCGATGTGGACTAGAGTCAAGGCCAAGCGCGGACTGGGGTCAAGGCCCAGTGTGAACTTGGGTCAAGGCCCCTGTGGACATGAATCAAGGACCAGTGAGAACTGGAGTGAAGCACCAGTTTGGACTAGAGTCAAGGCCCAGTGTGGACTAGAGTCAAGGCCCAGTGTGGACTGGAGTCAAGGCCCCTGTGGACATGAATCAAGGCTGAGCGCGGACTCTAGTCAAGGCCCAGCGTGGACTGGAGTCAAGGTCAAGTGTGAAGCGTAGTCAAGGCCCAGTGTGGACTGGAGTCAAGGCCGAGCGTGGACTGGAGTCAAGGCCCAGTGTGGACTGGAGTCAAGGCTGAGCGTGGACTGGAGTCAAGGCCCAGTGTGGACTGGAGTCAAGGCCCGGTGTGGACTGGAGTCAAGGCCGGGTGTCAACTGGAGTGTAGGCAGATTGGACTGGAGTCAAGGTCAAGTGTGGAGCGGAGTCAAGGCCCAGTGTAGACAGGAGTCAAGGCCCAGCATGGACTGTAGTCAAGGCCCCTGTAGACTGTAGTTAAGGCCCAGCGTGGACTGGAGTCAAGGCCCAGTGTGGACTGGAGTGAAGGACCAGTGTGCACTAGAGTCAAGGCCCAGTGTACACTAGAGTCAAGGCAGAGTGGACTGGAGTCAAAGCCAAGTGTGGACTGGAGTCAAGGCCTGGTGTGGACTGGGGTCAAGGCCCAGTGTGGACTGGAGTCAAGGCCCAGTGTGGACTGGAGTCAAGACCGAGTGTGGACTGGGGTCAAGGCCCAGTGTGGACTGGAGTCAAGGCCCAGTGTGGACTGGAGTCAAGGCCGAGTGTGGACTGGGGTCAAGGCCCAGTGTGGACTGGGGTCAAGGCCCAGTGTGGACTGGAGTCAAGGCCGAGTGTGGACTGGGGTCAAGGCCCAGTGTGGACTGGAGTCAAGGCTGAGCGTGGACTGGAGTCAAGGCCCAGTGTGGACTGGAGTCAAGGCCCAGTATGGACTGGAATCAAGGCCCACTGTCGACTGGAGTCAAGGCCCAGTGTGGACTGGAGTCAAGGCCCAGTGTGGACTGGAGTCAAGGCTGAGCGTGGACTGGGGTCAAGGCCCAGTGTGGACTGGAGTCAAGGCTGAGCGTGGACTGGAGTCAAGGCCCAGTGTGGACTGGAGTCAAGGCCCACTGTCGACTGGAGTCAAGGCCCAGTGTGGACTGGAGTCAAGGCCCAGTGTGGACTGGAGTCAAGGCCCAGTGTGCACTAGAGTCAAGGCCCAGTGTGCACTAGAGTCAAGGCTGAGCGTGGACTGGAGTCAAAGCCAAGTGTGGACTGGAGTCAAGGCCTGGTGTGGACTTGGCTCAAGGCAGGGTGGACGTGATTCAAGGCCAAGTGTGGACTGGAGAAAGTGAGGACTGCAGATGCTGGAGATCAGAGCTGAAAATGTGTTGCTGGAAAAGCACAGCAGGTCAGGCAGCATCCAAGGAGCAGGAGAATCGACGTTCCGGGCATAAGCCCTTCTTCTGGAATGAGGAGGGTGTGCCAAGCAGGCTAAGATAAAAGGTAGGGAGGCGGGCATTGGGGCAGGGGCGTTGGGAATGCGATAGGTGGAAGGAGGTTAAGGTGAGGGTGATAGGCCAAGAGGGAGTGGGGGCGGAGAGGTCAGGAAGAAGATTGCAGGTCAAGAAGGCAGTGCTGAGTCCGAGGGTTGGGACTGAGAAAAGGTGGGAGGAGGGGAAATGAGGAAACTGGAGATATCTGCATTCACCCCTTGTGGTTGGAGGGATCCTAGGCGGAAGATGAGGCGCTCTTCCTCCAGGCGTCGTGTTGCTATGGTCTGGCGATGGAGGAGACCCAGGACCTGCATGTCCTTGGCGGAGTGGGAGGGGGAGTTAAGGTGTTCAGCTACGGGGCGGTTGGGTTGGTTGGTCCGGGTGTCCCAGAGGTGGTCTCTGAAACATTCCGCAAGTAGGCGGCCTGTCTCCCCAATGTAGAGGAGGCAACAGTGTGAACTCCAGTGTGGACTAGAGTCAAGGTCCAGTGTGGACTGGAGTCAAGGCCGAGCGTGGACTGGAGTCAAGGTCCAGTGTGGACTGGAGTCAAAGTCCAGCGTGGACTGGAGTCAAGGCCCAGTGTAGACTGGAGTCAAGGCCGAGCATGGACTGGAGTCAAGGCCCAGTGTGGACTGGAGTCAAGGCCGAGCGCGGACTGGAGTCAAGGCCCAGTGTGGACTGGAGTCAAGGCCCAGTGTGGACTGGGTTGGAAGGAGTGTTGTTCTGAACTTAATTATTTCTCTATTTTCTAATTCATTCCTATGATTTGTAATGCTGGACTTTTCATTTCTTTATTTTTCTAATTTTGTATCTAAGAACCTGTACTGGAGAATCTGTACCGAGGTACCTTGTACCTAAGATGGTGCTGTCTGGGACGACGTTTAACCTTTCACTGTACTCATTGGAATACATGTGACAATAACGCTCATTCAGTTCAATTCAACTCTTGACCAACAGTTTAACTCTAAAACGAGGACACAATTTGCGAACAGTGTTTTACGTTGCTTTGCACTTTCCCAAGATTGGAAACTGCTTTAGGACGTCCTGACGTTTTGAAAGGTGCTGTATTAATGTAAGTCTTTCTTTTCTCAGTCAGCGGTGCACAGGCACAGAGACGAGTGGTTTCTGATTATGGAGCAGGTTAACATGAGCGATAAAGCCTTGCTCCGAATTGGGATTTCGAACTGTCCTGAAGAGAGGATGGGGAGTGGGTTTGAGACAGATCTTTCCTTTCTCACATTAAAAACGGATAAACATAAAGGAATTTAATTGTTTCAACACATCCAGTAATAACCTTAACTGACACTAACCATAAACACAAATGTTTTCTTCCTCGTAATTCCCAGTGAGGCGAGGGTTTTAGGTATATGGGAAAGGGCATTCATTAAATTGCATCTGTTTTGTGTCAGTGTCGTTTACAGAATGTCACCAAACGAGGAAGGCACTGATCACAAAATGAAAGTGCAGTTGGAATGAGGAGCTCACCAGAGGCTGCTTTGAGGGTATTTTCTCCTCACGTCCAACTATAAAACACCTTTGCACGGCGCCATGTTTGCTTGCGTTGGTGAGACAGTGCTCAGCTCTGCTGGGGGAAAAGAAAACTCCCATGACCCTTTGCGAGGTGTGTAGGTTCCGGCAGCTTCTTCTATATCACTGTCAGCAACCCAGCCTCTCACATTCCCCTCTCTGGGCTCATCTCTGTCCCTGTGTCTGAATGCAAGTCAAGTCCCAATTCACCCATTCCCACCCTCCTCCACCGGCTGTGCTCGCTGACTCCCATTGGATCCTGGGGCCCACTGTCTCAAATTTAAAGTTCTCACCAATGTGTTCAAATTCACACACCCTCTCCGTGACACTTCACACTCCTCCAAGATCTTAATGTGTCCCCAATTCTAGGAGTCAGGCCTGCAACCCTGTAGGATGTAAGTTCTGGAAAGCCCTCCTGAAACCTCTTTGCCTATAGAATCCCTACAGTGTGGAAAGCAGGTCCATTCAGCCCATCGAGTCCACACCGACCCTCCAAAGAGCATCCCACCCAACCCACCCCTCCATCCCTCTGACTGTACATTTCCCATGGCCAATCCACCTAAAGTACACATCCATGGACACTGTGGGCAATTTAGCACAGCCAATCCAGCTAACCTGCACATCCTTCGACTGTAGGAATAAACCGGAGCAAACCCACACAGACACAGGGAGAATATGCAAACCCCACACAGACAGTTGCCCGAGGGTAGAATCAAACCTGAGTCCCTGGCAGTGTTAACCATTGTGCCACTGAGCTGCCCTACCGCCTCTGCCTCCCCTTGTCATGAAAAGCCACCGCTTTCCCGCAGCTTGCTTCCTCACGGCTCTGTGAGGTGCTTGGGGACATGTACCTATATTAAAGGCTGCATTCAAGAGCAAAGCTGTATCCAGCAACTCACAACAGCCCAGGGAGCTGTCCTGGTGTCCTCCATTCTTTCAGAGCCATTGAAATGAACCAGCCAGTCAGTCAGTTAATCTCCTTGATGTTGGTGGGAACATGCTGCCGAGAAACTGGTTACAATTGGCTGCGTAACACCAGTGATTGTACATCGGGAGTCATTGGTTGGCACACACTTTGAGGACATGAAAGGTACCATTATAAAGAAAGGGTCTTTTTCTTTAGAAATATAGTTTGATGTTTATACAAACAAAAGGTGCTGCTCGAGCCCAGAAGGGTTGGCATGCCTTTTCAGGATGATGAATTACCCACGGGCTTTGGGTCAGATTTCCAACGACCATAGCTGTTCCTTTCATCTCAAGCTGCTCTATTGTTGTCCCAAATTGCACACACAAAGCATTGATTGTAAAATCATGGCTTGGTCCAGGACGCTCAGAAATAGCCCATACATTAGGGCAGGTTTACAAGTTGGCTTGGCTCGGTCACGAAGGCACCTTCCTTGGGCATCGAGCCATTCCAGAGGTTCTGGGACATTACGGCCACTGCCCATCTGTCAGAGAGCAGCAGGATGCAGCACTGGGGTGTGGTGAGGAGCAGGGCTAACTCAGTACCCTCCAGCTCTCATTGTGGTCTTACCTACATCGGGTAAGCACTAGGGGGCAGTGTCAAGACAGACTCTGATGAAGAACATAGGGCAAATTGATTGCCCTGGTTCCCGACCAGGCCTGAAAACAAGGTGGATGGCACACCCCTCTCTAGGTCAATGGAGACCATTGAGAGCGTCAAGCTCCTCGGAGTGATGATCACCAACAATCTGTCCTGGTCCACACATGGTCTAGAAAGGACAACACTGCCTCTACCTCCACAGGAGGCTAAAGAAATTCATCATGTCCACAAGGACGCTTACCAATTTTTACAGCTACACCATAGAAAGCATTGTATCCAGATGCATCACGGCTTGGTACAGCAGCTACTCTGCTGAGGACTGTAGGAAACTACAGAGAATTGTGAACACAGCCCAGTCCATCACACAAACCAACCTCCCATCCATAGACTGCATATGTACCTCTCACTGCAGCCAACATCAAAGACCCCTCCCACCCCAGTTTTAATCTCTTCCAACCTCTTCTGCCGGGCAGAAGATACAAATGTTTAAACACACGAACCGACAGATTCAAGAACAGCTTTTCCCCCGCTGTTATTAGACTGTTGAATGGACCTCTCAAAAATTTCAAGTTTAAGCATCATTTTGCTGTCTGCGCCACCTTCTCTGCAGCCAGAACACTGCATTCCTCACTATGTCCTATTACCCCAGTGCACTTTGTACGGTATGATCTGCCTGTACTGCACGCAAAACAAAACTGTTCACTGACAATAATAAATCAAACCAGATCAAATTTGGGGATTGCATCATTCCCTCAAAGTGCACCAGGTACATGGAATAAGTTACAATCACAGTGATAAAATGTTTGCGAAGCACCTTCACAGGTATGGCAGAGGCTGGCATCATGTGCGCTTCTCACTGGCACTGAACGACACAAGGGTGGCTTAGTTCCAAGCTTAACTCTTCATTTGTACAGAGGGAACAGTAATTAGTCAAAGTGTCCTGTCCTAGATGTGACGATGCTGTCACTTTAACAGAGTTATTTTGTCCTTGGGCTTTTATCATAAAGGCAGAGGGGCCGGAGTGTCTGGAAATGTCTACTTTAACAATGGCAGTTCACCCAATTCAGATTTTTTTATACTTTAGTTTAGTTGTAAGAGAAGCTGCTGCAGTGCAAAAAAACGGTTCCATGCTTCAGTAGATGAGTCTTGACTGGCTTCTCTCTCTGAAATCTCTCCTGTCTGTAAAAACCTGTGTTTGAACTTAGCTTTTGCCAAGGGATGTCACCGGAATTGGAACAGCTCCTTCGTTATGTTATGGTATTGAGTCAGTAAAGTGTTCCAATAGTTAACGTTATTCTAAATTCTGTTTTTGTTTGTTTGCGTTTCAATTGCAGTGTTTAAATAAATTCTGTTTTGTTGAAAGCCAAGCAGTTTGTCCAGCTGCATCACACCTGGAATGTCCACTTCATATCTGCCTTTCAAATAAGAGAAAGTTAGGGTCTAGGCTATCTTCTTGAAAGATTTTAAAGGAGTCTGGCCTGGTCTGTAACAAAGGCCTATTGAGGAATTGCACAAGGGCACCCATTTTCCGGAGAAATCCTGCTTGGAAGAGCAGACTGTCTTGTGCTGGTGAGGCATGGACTGTTCGAAAGATGGAGCTTCAAGTCCACACACCCTCCCAACTTGGGATAACAAGATCCTAGTGTTTCCTACCCAATAACATCATGGGCCAATCTTCACCAGGCTGACTGAAATGGTGGCTGCCACTACCTTCCTGAGGGCACACCAGAGATAAGCAATGAATGGAGCGTTGCCAAAGGTTCGTTGTCCCACTGTAGAATCAAGAAGGTGAGCTGGGCTTCTCAATTGATTACAATCATTTGATGTCAATCCACCATCCACACAATGTGGGTAGACAATGCACTGAAGGTCTCCTCAGAACAGGGTGGCATTGACGCTAATAACTGGGAGGAGTTCACTGCCAGTCGTTCAAACTGCTTGTCCTTCAATCTGCCTCATGCTTTGATCTTAATGATGAGGCAGAGGGAGAGAGCAAAAGAGGCAAATCCTGCATTCCAGCTCCCCACTACCTCACAGCACATCCTATCCCATGAGCCCCAAAATTCCCAAAGATATATGAATAGGAAAGGTTTAGGGGGATATGGGCCAAGTGCTAGCAAATGAGACTAGATTAACCTCGGATAACTGGTCTGCATGGACGAGTTGGACCAAAGGGTCTGTTTCTGTGCTGTATATCTCTATGCCTCAATGACTGTCTGTTAAAGGTAAGGAAAAGGAATCAGGGGACCTTAAAAGGGAAATTGGACAAAAGGTCAAGGGTTATTTCTAGCTCTTATCACGAATGTTGCTTGTAAAGCTTTATGGTCAGTTAATGGCCAAGTGCAAATAAAAGCAGACAGCTCTGAAGTCCCTGTTGTCAATGTAAGTGCAGAGCTATGTCAAAGTTCCTTCCTTTGTTTCCGAGAACTTTCCGCAATGTGAGCTCCCTCAGGTATGGCATTCAGGACCTTCACACTGCACCTTGTGTGAAATGCTGAACCACTTTACAGCCAGCTCTGCAATCACAGGAAATGCTGAGGCAGCCATTTTGTGCACGACAAGCGCCCACTGCAGCACTGTTATAAGTGACTGGATCATCCGCTCCCCAGCCATGTTGTTTTAAGGGTTAACCACTCGTCAGGGCACTGAGATTGATCGATAGCAGCAACATCAGGGGATAGTATGGGGAAATGGAGCAGGAATTGAAGATCATACCGTGATCTCATTGAATGACGAGAGGGGTCAAATGACCTACTCCTGCTCGTATTTCTGATGTTCTTGCGACACTGAGAGAATTCTGCTGCTTCCTTAGACTGGGCCCTGGGGGGTCTTTTATGTCACCGGGAGCAGGCAGATGTGGCCTTGGTTTTATATTTCCACTGAAAAAAGAAATGGCATCCCTGACCTTGCAGCACTCCCTCAGTACTGCACTGGCGTGTCAGCCTTGGCCTTTAGGATTCTGGGATGGGATTTAAATTCCTGACCTTCCAAGGAGTGTTTCTCACGGAGTTATGATGGACCAGGGGTGGCAATGATTCCCCATCATCGATCAGTCCTCACAGCTGCAGTGCCCTTGCGATGTGTAGAGCACACCACGGTAAAAAAAGGGGTCGTGACCTTTAGCATTCCCACCACAGAGAGCCACGAGGTTCCCTCGTCGGGTCTTTTCAAGTTGAAGGTCGATGGGTCTCTAAGCACATTCAGGGATAGTGCGAGAAGGTGGTGTTCAGGTGGAAAATGAGCTGCAGTCTGTACTAAATGGTGGAGCAGGCTTCGGGGCCTACTCCAATTTCTTTCCTGAAGCCAGTGAGCTGACCAGAACATTTGCTCGAAGGTTTCCCTCAGCATGAATTCAGACTGATTTGAAAGCAGCCAGCGATGCTTCAAATATCCCAACCCCACCCTGCCACCACCACACAGGGTTCCAAAATGTTTTCACCGGGTCGGGAATGCGGCTGAAGATGGCTGACGGCTGGTTTTTGCTGCGGTAATTGTGGATTATAGAGCCTGATCTACATGACAACGGGAGCCTGACACACACACCCTCCCCACCTCAGAGCCTCTCCCAGCCTGTCAGCAAGCTCGTTTCAGATGCACCAGGCCTCGATCACTGTGGGAGGCTTCCCGGGCCTGGGCTCTGGCTTTTCTCGCTGCTCTATTCCTGGCTCCCAGAGTCTGTCAGGCCTAGGCCTCAGCTGGGACGGAGCAGGCTGATGCTTGGAGACTGCCGACCCACTCAAAAGGAGCTTCAGACTACCCTGGGACTGACTTCAAACACACTGGTATCCCCCTGCTTTTCAAATGTTTGCTTTACGCCACTTCGCTTTCACAAAAGACCGATAACCAAAAGAAATCTGAAGTGGGTTTTTGCTTTTGCAAGAAAAGGTGAAATTTTTCCCATATAAATTAATGCTTTTTTGCTTTACACCAGTTCAGCTCCTGAAAGGATTCATAGGAACGCCCTAGTTTCGGAGAGCAGGGGTTGGGGGTGGGGGGATTGGTTCCTGTATCTGTTGTGACAAAAGATGAATGAGGTTTTCCAGTTGATTTGGGAGCTGGTGAGAGGGTGAACTCATTCACGTTTGCAATCGAAGGTCAGGTTAGGCCTGTGTTCCAACTTGAGTCCAGTCACTGAGGGCGAGTGTAAACGTGTCACATTCTCCAGTCGGAATCAAACCTACCCTTGAGTAGCGACTAGTTTTCCAGCCTTTCCTTTTCTCGTTCTCATTTTAGATTTCTGGCACCTTGTCTTTCTCCTCATCGCTTGGTGTGGCCATTTTGGGAGCTCATTTCCCGTGGGAGAACGTGAGGACTGTGGATGCTGGGGAGTCAGAGCTTAGAAGGTATGGCGCTGGAAAAGCACAGCAGCTCCAAGGAGCAGGAGAGTCGACGTTTCGAGCATCAGCCCTTCGTCAGGACTCTGCTGCTCCTCGGACGCTGCCTGGGCTGCTGTGCTTTTCCAGCGGCTCACTTCCCATGGGGTCAGGTGTGGTTCAGCAGGAGGTCGCAGGTTGAATTCCCACTTCAGGTGCTTCTGGCCTGACAGTCACGGTGGAGTACTGAGGGAGCGCTGCACTGTCGGAGATGCTATCGGTCAGAATATGATTAAACTGGGACCCTTGAGGGTGTGTGAAATATCCTCGGTGCTACTTTAAAAGGAAGAGGTGGGGAAACCTCCCCAGTGCTTTTGCTAATACTCAACTTTCATCCAACGGCTAAAAGCAGATTATTTGGTTAAGATGATGTGGGGAATGAGGAAGTTGCTATCGTTCCTACATGATGATCCTCCAAAAGCAGTGACAAGAAAGGCAGCAGTGTCCTCTCCCAGTCTAAGGGAGGAGACTGGATTGAGGCCCAGCATTGATGTCCTGATCAGTCAATGGCAGTTCCACTTAGTAGGCCAGCCAACTGCCTGACACCAAATCCCTGAAGCAACTGTTCTACTCTGAACTCAAGGAGTTGACCCTGACTGAGTGTTGCAGATTGGCACATTCCAAGGTCCAGGATTACGGGCTGAGGGATGCGCTGAAGCTTGGGGGAGCTGTCTCCAAGCCGCAGTGGGGAAAGACCTCTGAAACTAAATGGGGGTCTGTTTAATTATTGGACTCTCCTCGTGCCTCAAGTGCATGTAAATTTAGCCTTGTGTGTGTAAGAGATGTCCTTGGTTTGTATGGAAAGAGTCAAACTCCAATGTTTGCTGTTTCCTTGATATGTTACTGTACAGAAGAACTGAACTGCATTTGTGACTGTGTAGATACACTCGGATCTTTAAAACAATCAGGAGAGTCCCAGACAAACAAGGGAATGCTCCCAGGATGTCCTCAAAGCGTCCCCAAAGAGGTCAGCCATTGCTGCTGAACTATGGAAATGCCTGGTTTGAGAACAACCGTAGTGGTTTGTTCAGAAAGGAACAGCGGGAGAAATCGAGAGGCTTTGTCAGGGACATGCAGAGGCGAAGTTTGGGGTGTAGGAGGGAGAGCACAAAGCTACCTATTTCTCCAACCCTCCAGGCACAACCTCGGCCACCAGTGACAGAGGCAACAGGTCAGACCTGGGGCTTGGCAGCCGTCTCAGGGCCAGGGTGTGCGTGCCAGTCACGCTCAATCCCCAGGGCCTGCCTTCAGCAAAACACCATCGAAGTACATTGATTGTAAACGCTTCTGGAGTGTCCTGAGGTGACAACAGGCGCTATGTCTAGGCAGGTCTATCCTCCACAGGCAGCCGCTCCGATCTGCTGACCCCAAAACAGATAGGGGCCGCAGGTTGCAATTGCCGAGGGCAGACTGACCCAGACATGGTGACTTTTCAATCATTCGTGCTCTCTTTCAGGTGTAAACGATAAGCGGACGCTGAGCTTGGCTTGAATTCTGGCATTGGGTTGGGACCGATGGAAAGCTCTGGAAGGCTGTGGCCCACTGAGCTATGGCTGACACCTACAGAATAACGGCGCACAGCCTCATGGCCCTACATGAGCCTTAGGACTAACGTGTGTTCTCTGTCCAACCCCACAGCGCCCCGACCTGCATCACTGCTAGAGCAAGGGAGGAGCTCCTGAAACCACCCCAAACCCTGCGCCGAGACCAACCTGATCCCCATGAGGGACCCAGCACTGTGTGTGTGTGTGTGTGTGTGTGTGTGTGTGTGTGTGTGTGTGTGTGTGTGTGTGTGTGTGTGTGTGTGTGTGTGTGTGTGGCGGTGTGGGGGTGGGGGGTGGGATGGGGGTGGAGTTGGGGTTGCTGTGGGACGTTGTGCCGTGCAGTTAGGGATGGACTGTGGGAAATCCTCTTTCCAACACCTGGCTGACCAGGATCCTCACCTGGTTTGACCACCTGCCCGTGGTCAGCGTTGTGAGGTTTAACAGTTTGATAAATCACGCTCTTTGGCTGCGTTACGATCACACACCCTCCCTGACAGAAGTGAAACCGGAGCCCAGGCTCAGAGGCAGGGACGCTGGGAAAGGTTTACCAGGATGGTGCTGGGAATGGAGGAGAGGCTGGGGTTGTTTTCCCTGGAGCACAGGACGATGTGGGGCGGCATTGTAGAAGTTTATTTAATCATGGGGGGTGTAGATAAAGTGAGTGGCAGGTGTCTTTTCCCTAAGGTGGGGGATTTCAAGATGAGGGGGGATATATTTTCAAGGTGAGAGGAGAAAGATTTAAAAAGAAAATGATGGGCAAAATCTTTACAAAGACAGTGGTTTGTGTGTGGAAGGAACTTTGTGAGGAAGTGGTGGATGTGGGTACAGTTACATCCGGATAAGTTCATGAATCATAGAATCCATACCATGTGGAAACAGGCCCTTCGGCCCAACAAGTCCACACCGACCCTCCGCAGAGTAACCCACCCAGACCCATTCCCCTACCCCATTATCTAATGTTCACACCTGACTAATGCACCTAACCTACACATCCCTGGACACTACGGGCAATTTAGCGTGGCCGATTCCCCTGACCTGCACATCTTTGGACTGTGAGAGGAAACCGGAGCACCCGGAGGAAACCCACGCAGACACAGGGAGAATGTGCAAACTCCGCACAGACAGTAGAACCCGAGCCAGCGTGAAGCAATGTTTGGAGGGACATGGGCAGCGAGCAGGGAGGTGGGACTAGTTTAGCTTGGGGTTAGGGTTGGCATGGGACCGAAGCGTCTGTTTCTGTGCTGTATGACCCGATGACTCATGTCAAGAGGTATTGTTATATTTTAGCAATGAACTGGAGTTGGGAGTTGACCAATCCTGATGAGAAAGGGCTGTCGCATCAAAGAGAACAGTCACCGGATTGGCTGCTCAGTAATCCCTGACCATTGTTCTCTCTTCACTGCTGCTGCCTGACCTGCTGAGTTTCTCCAGCATTCTCTGCTTTTATATTTGATTTGATTTATTATTGTCACTGGTGCCTGGGTACAAGTGGAAAGGTCAGGGGGCACGACAGGCAGACCATGCCATACAAAGTGCATTCGGGTAACAGAACAGAGTGAGCAATATTAGCCCTGATCTTTGATTGGTTTGGGTGATGTAAGAGCAAACAGGAAACATCCTGCAGTACGATTCAAAAGAAAACAAGATTACATTGAGAAATTATCGGGGCAGCGTGTGAGACTCTGAAGGTGGAGGAGAGCTGAAGAGCCATCAAGCTTTCACTTGTATAGCACCTTTGACATTTTAACTTCACAGGAACATTATCAGTTTACTTTTTTTCTTTCATGGGAAGTGCCACTGGCAAAGGTGGCATTCATTGCCCATCCCTATCACCCTTGAAGTGATTGGCTTGCCAGGCAGTGAATGGTTACGAGCCAAGCCCAAATTCTGGAGCCCCCATCTAGGCCGGACTGTCGGATTTCCTTCCCTAAGGTAAAGGCGTTAGTGAACCAGATGGGAATTTTCAACGACCATTGAAGGCGTTCACAAGATTGGGAGAGTTGAGGCACTGGGAAATAGAATCATTGAGTTGTACAGCACGGAAACAGGCCCTGTGGTCCAACTCATCCATGCCGACCAGATATCCTAAATTAACTTGTGGGGGGAGTGGGTGCGGTGAGACTGGAGTGGTCCAAAGCTGCCGATGGAATCACCGCAACACAAAGTGATTTGAAGGAAAAGGTGTTTGCTGAGGTAGCTAATCAGTTTTCTAATTGGATTAAAATTCAAAGGACTGGCACAGAGCAACTCAGCTGTGGAACGCCACATCCATCACAGTTTTACTGGCACATCCACTAATATCATTTATTGTATCCGTTGCTCCCGATACGGTCTCCTGTACATGGGGGAGACTGGGCGCCTCCTAGCAGAGTACTTTAGGGAACATCTCCGAGATACCCGCACCAATCAACCACACCGCCCCGTGGCCCAACATTTCAACTCCCCCTCCCACTCTGCCGAGGACATGGAGGTCCTGGGCCTCCTTCACCGCCGCTCCCTCACCACCAGACGCCTGGAGGAAGAACGCCTCATCTTCCGCCTCGGAACACTCCAACCCCAGGGCATCAATGTGGACTTCAACAGCTTCCTCATTTCCCCTTCCCCCACCTCACCCCAGTTTCAAACTTCCAGCTCAGCACTGTCCCCATGACTTGTCCGGACTTGTCCGACCTGCCTAGCTCCTTTTCCACCTATCCACTCCACCCTCTCCTCTCTGACCTATCACCTTCATCCCCTCCCCCACTCACCCATTGTACTCTATGCTACTTTCTCCCCACCCCCACCCTCCTCTAGCTTATCTCTCCACACTTCAGGCTCACTGCCTTTATTCCCGATGAAGGGCTTTTGCCCGAAACATCGATTTCGCTGCTCCTCAGATGCTGCCCGAACTGCTGTGCTCTTCCAGCACCACTGATCCAGAATCTGGTTTCCAGCATCTGCAGTCATTGTTTTTTACCCAATTGATCTTGAGCTGCTCCCTGTCACCTTTGCTGATGTCCAGTAGAAAGCAATTCCCTCAGCTTGCGTCGGGATGATTGAGGGAGCGCAGGATATATGATCCACCTCGTCTGCTGACAGTACACCTTTATTCAGGCCCAGGCTTCCAACTTTACAAATTCTCTCAGTTTTGACCTTCAAAAGCTGAAAGCTGAGTGCCCATCGTTGGCAGCCTGTTATGAAACCACAAGAAAGAACTGGATCTCCGATTACCCAACAACTCTTATTTCATGCGAAGAAATGGGATCTGAAACGTAACTGGATTTTAACTGTGATCAGGGCATTGCAGTGAATAGAAATCAAACAAAGAATATTTAATCCCACTGCAGATTTTAATTGAAGTCCCCCCTCCATCATTGTACAATTCAAGACACCTGACCATTTCTGCCTGAATATGAGGCAATGTTTCTCTTCAGGTCATCTTTCACCCTCGACAGGGACATAACGGTTGGAACTTAGCCACCGTCCAATTAATGTGGTAGCGTCCAGAAACAGAAAGGGTTAGCTGACAGAACTTTTCATGCTAAAGGAGATTGAACAATATGCTGCGGGCCACATGGCGCCATTCATAAAGAAAACTCGTCAGCAAGGGTGGAGGGGGAGTGACTCGACATTCAGGACAGGCACGCTGGAAAGCAGGAAATGGAGCAGTCAGCCGCTGCACAGCAAGATCCCACAAACAACAGCGTGATAATGACTAGGTAAGGTGTTATCAGTGATGCGGTTTGAGAAATACATTTTGGCTAAAATCCTGAGGGCGACTGTGCTACACTTCCACAAATGGTCTCACTCTCACCCTGTCGCCCTCTCTCACTCTCACCCTGTCACCATCTCTCACTCTCACCCAGTCACCCTCTCTTACTCTCGCCCTGTCGCCCTCTCACACTCTCGCCCTGTCACCCTCCCTTACTCTCGCGCTGTCGCACTCTCTCACTCTCACCCTGTCACCCTCTCTCACTCTCGCCCTGTAATCCTCTCTCACTCTCGCCCCGTCACCCTCTCTCACTCTCACCCTGTCACCACCTCTCACTCTCACTGTCGCCCTCTCTCAATCATGCCCTATCCCCCCCCACTCTCACCCTGTCACCCTCTCTCCCTATCGCCCTCTCTCACGCTCGCCCTGTCAACCTCTCTCACTCTCATGCTGTCACCATCTCTCACTCTCACCGTCGCCCTCTCTCACTCTCGTTCTGTCACCCTCTCTCACTCTCACCCTGTCACCCTCTCTCCCTATCGCCCTGTCACCATCTCTCACTCTCGCCCTGTCACCCTCTCTCACTCTCGCCCTGTCACCCTCTCTCACTCTCACCCTGTCACCATCTCTCACTCTCACTGTCGCCCTCTCTCAATCATGCCCTATCCCCCCCTCATTCTCACCCTGTCACCCTCTCTCCCTATCGCCCTCTCTCACTCTCGCCCTGTCGCCCTCTATCACCCATGCCCTGTTGCCCTCTCTCACTCTCGCCCTGTCGCCCTCTCTCACTCTCGCCCTGTCACCCTCTCTCACTCTCGCCCTGTCACCCTCTCTCACTCTCGCCCTGTCACCCTCTCTCACTCTCACCCTGTCACCCTCTCTCACTCTTGCGCTGTCACCCTCTCTCACTCTCACCCTATCCCCCTCTCTCGCTCTCACCCTGTCACCATCTCACACTCTCACCGTCACCCTCTCTCACTCTCGCCCTATCCATCTCTCTCGCTCTCACCCTGTCATCCTCTCTCCCTATCGCCCTCTCTCACCCTCACCCTGTCGCCCTCTCTCACTCTCACCCTGTCACCCTCTCTCACTCACATCCTGTAGCCCTCTCACACACTCATCCTGTCACCCTCTCTCGCTCTCACCCTGTCACCCTCTCTCACAGTCACCCTGTCACCCTCTCTCACTCTCACCCAATCACCATCTCTTATTCTCACCGTCGCCCTCTCTCACTCTCGACATGTCGCCCTCTCTCATTCTCACCCTGTCACCCTCACTCACTCTCACCCTGTTACCATCTCACACTCTCACCGTCACCCTCTCTCACTCTCGCCCTATCCCCCTCTCTCGCTCTCGCCCTGTCACCCTCTCTCCCTATCACCTTCTCTCACTCTCGCACTGTCACCCTCTCTCACTCTCACCCTGTCACCATCTCTTACTCTAACCGTCGCCCTCACTCACTCTCGCCCTGTCACCCTCGCTCACTCTCGTTTTGTCACTGTCTCTCCCTATCGCCCTCTCTCACTCTCACCCTGTCACCCTCGCACACTCTCGCCCTGTCACCCTCTCTCACTCTCGCCCTATCGCCCTCTCTCACTCTCACCCTGTCACCCTCTATCACCCATGCCCTGTTGCCCTCTCTCACTCTCGCCCTAACCCCCTCTCCCGCTCTCACCCTGTCCCCCTCTCTTCCTATCGCCCTCTCTCACTCTCGCCCTGTCACCACCTCTCACTCTCACTGTCGCCCTCTCTCAATCACGCCCTATCCCCCCCACTCTCACCCTGTCACCCTCTCTCCCTATCGCCCTCTCTCACGCTCGCCCTGTCAACCTCTCTCACTCTCGTGCTGTCACCATCTCTCACTCTCACCGTCGCCCTCTCTCACTCTGGCCCTATCGCCCTCTCCCACTCTCACCCTGTCACCCTATCTCCCAATCGCCCTCTCTCACTCTCGTCCTGTAACTCTCTGTCACTCTCACCCTGTCGCCCTCTCTCCCTATCACCCTGTAGCCCTCTCTCACTCTCACCCAGTCACCCTCTCTCACTCTCGCCCTGTCACCCTCTCTCACTCTCACCCTGTCACCATCTCTCACTCTCACCCTGTCACCATCTCACACTCTCACCGTCACCCTCTCTCACTCTCCCCCTATCCATCTCTCTCGCTCTCGCCCTGTCACCCTCTCTCACTCTCGCCCTGTCACCCTCTCTCACTCTCGCCCTGTCACCCTCTCTCACTCTCACCCTGTTGCCCTCTCTCGTTCTCGCCCTGTCACCCTCTCTCACTCTCACCCTGTCACCATCTCTCACTCTCACCGTCGCCCTCTCTCACTCTCACCCTGTCACCCTCTCTCACTTTCGCCCTATCCATCTCTCTCGCTCTCACCCTGTCATCCTCTCTCACCATCGCCGTCTCTCACTCTCACCCTGTCACCCACTCTCACTCTTACCCTGTCACCATCTCTTAATCTCACCGCCGCCTCTCTCACTCTCGCCCTGTTGCCCTCTCTCACTCTCGCCCTGTCACCATCTCACACTCTCACCGTCACCCTCTCTCACTCTCGCCCTATCCCCCTCTCTCACTCTCGCCCTATCCCCCTCTCGCACACTCACCCTGTCACCCTCTCTCACTCTCACCCTGTCACCATCTCACACTCACACCGTCGCCTTCTCTCACTCTCGTCCTATCGCCCTCTCTCACTCTCACGCTGTCACCCTCTCTCACTCTCACCCTGTCACCATCTCTCACTCTCACCCAGTCACCCTCTCTTACTCTCGCCCTGTCGCCCTCTCTCACTCTCGCCCTGTCACCCTCCCTTACTCTCGCGCTGTCGCACTCTCTCACTCTCACCCTGTCACCCTCTCTCACTCTCGCCCTGTAATCCTCTCTCACTCTCGCCCCGTCACCCTCTCTCACTCTCGCCCTGTCACCCTCTCTCACTCTCACCCTGTCACCACCTCTCACTCTCACTGTCGCCCTCTCTCAATCACGCCCTATCCCCCCCCCACTCTCACCCTGTCACCCTCTCTCCCTATCGCCCTCTCTCACGCTCGCCCTGTCAACCTCTCTCACTCTCGTGCTGTCACCATCTCTCACTCTCACCGTCGCCCTCTCTCACTCTCACCCTGTCACCCTCTCTCCCTATCGCCCTGTCACCATCTCTCACTCTCACCCTGTCACCATCTCTCACTCTCGCCCTGTAATCCTCTCTCACTCTCGCCCTGTCACCCTCTCTCACTCTCGCCCTGTCACCCTCTCTCACTCTCACCCTGTCACCCTCTCTCACTCTTGCGCTGTCACCCTCTCTCACTCTCACCCTATCCCCCTCTCTCGCTCTCACCCTGTCACCATCTCACACTCTCACCGTCACCCTCTCTCACTCTCGCCCTATCCATCTCTCTCGCTCTCACCCTGTCATCCTCTCTCCCTATCGCCCTCTCTCACCCTCACCCTGTCGCCCTCTCTCACTCTCACCCTGTCACCCTCTCTCACTCACATCCTGTAACCCTCTCACACACTCATCCTGTCACCCTCTCTCGCTCTCACCCTGTCACCCTCTCTCACAGTCACCCTGTCACCCTCTCTCACTCTCACCCAATCACCATCTCTTACTCTCACCGTCGCCCTCTCTCACTCTCGACATGTCGCCCTCTCTCATTCTCACCCTGTCACTATCTCTCACTCTCACTGGCGCCCTCTCTCACTCTCACCCTGTTACCATCTCACACTCTCACCGTCACCCTCTCTCACTCTCGCCCTATCCCCCTCTCTCGCTCTCGCCCTGTCACCCTCTCTCCCTATCACCTTCTCTCACTCTCATCCTGTCACCATCTCTTAATCTCACCATCGCCCTCTATCACTCTCACCCTGTCACCCACTCTCACTCTCGCCCTGTCGCCCTCTCTCACTCTCACTCTCTCACCCTCTCTCTCTATCGCTCTTTCTCACTCTCGCCCTGTCAACCTCTCTCACTCTCACAGTCGCCCTCTCTCACTCTCACCCTGTCACCCTCTCTCACTCACGTCCTGTAACCCTCTCTCACACTCATCCTGTCACCCTCTCTCGCTCTCACCCTGTCACCCTCTCTCGCTATCGCCCTCTCTCACTCTCGCCCTGTCGCCCTCTCTTACTCTCACGCTGTCGCCCTCTCTCACTCTCGCCCTGTCGCCCTCTCTCACAGTCACCCTGTCACCCTCTCACTCTCACCCAGTCACCATCTCTTACTCTCACCGTCACCCTCTCTCACTCTCGCCCTGTCACCCTCTCTCTCTATTGCCCTCTCTCACTCTCGCCCTATCACTATCTCTCACTCTCACCGGCGCTCTCTCTCACTCTCACCCTGTCACCCTCGCTCACTCTCACCCTGTCACCCTCGCTCACTCTCACCCTGTCACCCTCACTCTGTCTCACCGTTGCCCTCTCTCACTCTCACCCTGTCACCCTCTCTCTCTATCACCCTCTCTCACTCTCGCCCTGTCAACCTCTCTCACTCTCACCGTCGCCCTCTCTCACTCTCACCCTGTCACCCTCTCTCACTCTCACCCTGTCACCATCTCTTCCTTTCGCCTTTCGCCTTCTCACATTCTCGCCCTGTCACCCTCTCTCACTCACGTCCTGTAACCCTCTCTCACTCTCGCCCTGTCACCCTCTCTCACTCTCACCCTGTCACCATCTCTCACTCTCACCATCGCCCTCTCTCACTCTCACCCTGTCGCCCTCTCTCACTTTCACCCTGTCACCCTCTCTCACTCTCGCCCTGTCACCCTCTCTCACTCTCACCCTGTCACCATCTCTCACTCTCACCATCGCCCTCTCTCACTCTCACCCTGTCACCCTCTCTCACTCTCGCCCTGTCACCATCTCTCACTCTCACCATCGCCCTCTCTCACTCTCACCCTGTCACCCTCTCTCCCTATCGCCCTCTCTCACTCTCGCCCTGTCACCCTCTCTCACCCTCACCCTGTCACTATCTCTCACTCTCACTGGCGCCCTCTCTCACTCTCACCCTGTTACCATCTCACACTCTCACCGTCACCCTCTCTCACTCTCGCCCTATCCCCCTCTCTCGCTCTCGCCCTGTCACCCTCTCTCCCTATCACCTTCTCTCACTCTCATCCTGTCACCATCTCTTAATCTCACCATCGCCCTCTATCACTCTCACCCTGTCACCCACTCTCACTCTCGCCCTGTAACCCTCTCTCACACTCATCCTGTCACCCTCTCTCGCTCTCACCCTGTCACCCTCTCTCGCTATCGCCCTCTCTCACTCTCGCCCTATCGCCCTCTCTTACTCTCACGCTGTCGCCCTCTCTCACTCTCGCCCTGTCGCCCTCTCTCACAGTCACCCTGTCACCCTCTCACTCTCACCCAGTCACCATCTCTTACTCTCACCGTCACCCTCTCTCACTCTCGCCCTGTCACCCTCTCTCTCTATTGCCCTCTCTCACTCTCGCCCTATCACTATCTCTCACTCTCACCGGCGCTCTCTCTCACTCTCACCCTGTCACCCTCGCTCACTCTCACCCTGTCACCCTCGCTCACTCTCACCCTGTCACCCTCACTCTGTCTCACCGTTGCCCTCTCTCACTCTCACCCTGTCACCCTCTCTCTCTATCACCCTCTCTCACTCTCGCCCTGTCACCATCTCTCACTCTCACCATCGCCCTCTCTCACTCTCACCCTGTCACCATCTCTCACTCTCACCATCGCCCTCTCTCACTCTCACCCTGTCACCCTCTCTCCCTATCGCCCTCTCTCACTCTCGCCCTGTCACCCTCTCTCACTCTCACCCTGTCACTATCTCTCACTCTCACCCTATCCCCCTCTCTCCCTATCACCTTCTCTCACTCTCGCCCTGTCACCCTCTCTCACTCTCACCCTGTCACCATCTCTTACTCTAACCGTCGCCCTCACTCACTCTCGCCCTGTCACCCTCGCTCACTCTCGTTTTGTCATTGTCTCTCCCTATCGCCCTCTCTCACTCTCACCCTGTCACCCTCTATCACCCATGCCCTGTTGCCCTCTCTCACTCTCGCCCTAACCCCCTCTCTCGCTCTCACCCTGTCCCCCTCTCTTCCTATCGCCCTCTCTCACTCTCGCCCTGTCACCCTCTCTCACTCTCACCCTGTCACCACCTCTCACTCTCACTGTCGCCCTCTCTCAATCACGCCCTATCCCCCCCACTCTCACCCTGTCACCCTCTCTCCCTATCGCCCTCTCTCACGCTCGCCCTGTCAACCTCTCTCACTCTCGTGCTGTCACCATCTCTCACTCTCACCGTCGCCCTCTCTCTCTATCACCCTGTAGCCCTCTCTCACTCTCACCCAGTCACCCTCTCTCACTCTCGCCCTGTCACCCTCTCTCACTCTCACCCTGTCACCCTCTCTCACTCTCACCCTATCCATCTCTCTCGCTCTCGCCCTGTCACCCTCTCCCACTCTCACCCAGTCACCCTCTCTTACTCTCGCGCAGTCGCCCTCTCACACTCTCACCCTGTCACCCTCTCTCACTCTCGCCCTGTCACCCTCTCTCACTCTCACCCTGTCACCATCTCTCACTCTCACCCTGTCACCATCTCACACTCTCGCCCTGTCACCCTCTCTCACTCTCACCCTGTCACCATCTCTTAATCTCACCATCGCCCTCTATCACTCTCACCCTGTCACCCACTCTCACTCTCGCCCTGTTGCCCACTCTCACTCTCACCCTGTCACCATCTCACACTCACACCGTCGCCTTCTCTCACTCTCGTCCTATCGCCCTCTCTCACTCTCACGCTGTCACACTCTCTCACTCTCACCGTCGCCCTCTCTCACTCTCACTCTGTCACCCTCTCTCTCTATCGCTCTTTCTCACTCTCGCCCTGTCAACCTCTCTCACTCTCACCGTCGCCCTCTCTCACTCTCACCCTGTCACCCTCCCTCACTCACGTCCTGTAACCCTCTCTCACACTCATCCTGTCACCCTCTCTCGCTCTCACCCTGTCACCCTCTCTCGCTATCGCCCTCTCTCACTCTCGCCCTGTCGCCCTCTCTCACTCTCACCCTGTCACCCTCTCTCACAGTCACCCTGTCACCCTCTCACTCTCACCCAGTCACCATCTCTTACTCTCACCGTCACCCTCTCTCACTCTCATGCTGTCACCATCTCTCACTCTCGCCCTGTCACCCTCTCTCTCTATTGCCCTCTCTCTCGCCCTATCACTATCTCTCACTCTCACTGGCGCTCTCTCTCACTCTCACCCTGTCACCCTCGCTCACTCTCACCCTGTCACCCTCACTCAGTCTCACCGTTGCCCTCTCTCACTCTCGCCCTGTCACCCTCTCTCTCTATTGCCCTCTCTCACTCTCGCCCTGTCAACCTCTCTCACTCTCACCGTCGCCCTCTCTCACTCTCACCCTGTCACCCTCTCTCACTCTCACCCTGTCACTCTCTCTCACTCTCACCGTGTCACCCTCTCTCACTCTCGCCCTGTCACTCTCTCTCACTCTCACCCTGTCACCATCTCTTACTTTCACCCTGTCACCCTCTCTCACTCTCCCCCTGTCACCATCTCTCACTCTCGCCCTGTCGACCTCTCTCACTCTCACTTGTCACCCTCTCTCACTCTCACCCTGTCACCATCTCTCACTCTCACCCTGTCACCATCTCTCACTCTCACCGTCGCCCTCTCTCACTCTCACCCTGTCACCCTCGCTCACTCTCACCCTGTCACCCTCACTCAGTCTCACCGTTGCCCTCTCTCACTCTCGCCCTGTCAACCTCTCTCACTCTCACTGTCGCCCTCTCTCACTCTCGCCCTGTCACCCTCTCTCACTCTCACCCTGTCACCCTCTCTCACTCTCACCCTATCCATCTCTCTCGCTCTCGCCCTGTCACCCTCTCCCACTCTCACCCAGTCACCCTCTCTTACTCTCGCGCAGTCGCCCTCTCACACTCTCACCCTGTCACCCTCTCTCACTCTCGCCCTGTCACCCTCTCTCACTCTCACCCTGTCACCATCTCTCACTCTCGCCCTGTCACCCTCTCTCACTCACATCCTGTAACCCTCTCTCACTCACGCCCTGTCACCCTCTCTCACTCTCACCCTGTCACCATCTCTCACTCTCACCGTCGCCCTCTCTCACTCTCACCCTGTCGCCCTCTCTCACAGTCACCCTGTCACCCTCTCTCACTCTCACCCTGTCACTATCTCTCACTCTCACCGGCGCCCTCTCTCACTCTCACCCTGTCACCCTCGCTCACTCTCACCCTGTCACTATCTCTCACTCTCACCGGCGCCCTCTCTCACTCTCACCCTGTCACCCTCGCTCACTCTCACCCTGTTACCATCTCACACTCTCACCGTCACCCTCTCTCACTCTCGCCCTATCCCACTCTCTCGCTCTCGCCCTGTCACCCTCTCTACCTATCACCTTCTCTCACTCTCGCCCTGTCACCCTCTCTCACTCTCACCCTGTCACCATCTCTTACTCTAACCGTCGCCCTCTCTCACTCTCGCACTGTCGCCCTCTCTCACTCTCGCCCTGTCACCCTCTCTCACTCTTACCCCGTCACCATCTCACACTCTCACCGTCGCCCTCTCTCACTCTCGCCCTATCCCACTCTCTCGTTCTCGCCCTGTCACCTTCTCTCACTCTCGCCCTGTCACCCTCTCTCACTCTCACCCTGTCACCATCTCTTACTCTAACCGTCGCCCTCTCTCACTCTCGCGCTGTCGCCCTCTCTCACTCTCGCCCTGTCACCCTCTCTCACTCTTACCCCGTCACCATCTCACACTCTCACCGTCGCCCTCTCTCACTCTTGCCGTATCCCCCTCTCTGACTCTCACCCTGTCAACCTCTCTCACTCTCACCCTGTCACCCTCTCTCACTCTCGCCCTATCTCCCTCTCTCACTCTCACCGTCGCCCTCACTCACTCTTGCCGCATCCCCCTCTCTCACTCTCGCCCTGTCACCCTCTCTCACTCTCACCCTGTTGCTCTCTCTCACTCTGACCCTGTCACCATCTCTTACTCTCACCGTCGCCCACTCTCACTCTCGCCCTGTCGCCCTCTCTCACTTTCGCCCTGTCACCCTCTCTCACTCTCACCTTGTCACCATCTCTCACTCTCACCGTCGCGCTCTCTCACTCTCGCCCTGTCGCCCTCTCTCACTCTTGCCCTGTCACCCTCTCTCACTCTCGCCCGGTCACCCTCTCTCACTCTCGCCCTATCCCCCTCTCTCACTCTCGCCCTATCCCCCTCTCTCACTCTCACCGTCGCCCTCACTTACTCTTGCCGCATCCCCCTCTCTCACTCTTGCCGTATCCCCCTCTCTCACTCTCGCCCTGTCACCCTCTCTCACTCTCACCCTGTCGCTCTCTCTCACTCTCACCCTGTCACCATCTATTACTCTCACTGTCGCCCACTCTCACTCTCGCCCTGTCACCCTCTCTCACTCTCGCCCTGTCACCCTGTCTCACTCTCACCTTGTCACCATCTCTCACTCTCACCTTGTCACCATCTCTCACTCTCACCGTCGCCCTCTCTCACTCTCGCCCTGTCACCCTCTCTCCCTATCGCCCTCTCTCACTCTCGCGCTGTTGCCCTCTCTCACTCTCGCCCTGTCACCCTCTCTCACTCTCACCTTGTCACCATCTCTCACTCTCACCGTCGCCCTCTCTCACTCTCGCACTGTCGCCCTCTCTCACTCTCGCGCTGTCACCCTCTCACACTCTCACCGTCACCCTCTCTCACTCTCGCCCTGTCACCATCTCTGACTCTCACCGTCGCCCTCTCTCACTCTCACCCTGTTGCCCTCTCTCACTCTCGCGCTGTCACCCTCTCACACTCTCACCGTCACCCTCTCTCACTCGCGCCCTGTCACCATCTCTGACTCTCACCGTCGCCCTCTCTCACTCTCACCCTGTTTCCCTCTCTCACTCTCACCCTGTCACTATCTCTCACTCTCACCGTCGCCCTCTCTCACTCTCGCCCTGTCACCCTCGCTCACTCTCACCCTGTCACCCTCACTGTCGCCCTCCCTCACTCTCACCCTGTCACCCTCTCTCTCTATCGCCCTTTCTCACTCTCGCCCTGTCAACCTCCCTCACTTTCACCGTCGCCCTCTCTCACTCTCGCCCTGTCACCATCTCTTCCTTTCGCCTTTCGCCCTCTCACATTCTCGCCCTGTCACCCTCTCTCACTCACGTCCTGTAACGCTCCCTCACTCTTGCCCTGTCACCCTCTCTCACTCTCTCCCTGTCACCATCTCTCACTCTCACCCTGTCACCACCTCTCACTCTCACCCTGTCACCCTCTCTCACTCTCGCCCTGTCACTCTCTCTCACTCTCACCTTGTCACCATCTCTCACTCTCATCGTCGCCCTCTCTCACTCTCGCCCTGTCTCCCTCTCTCCCTCTCGCCATCTCTCACTCTCGCGCTGTCGCCCTCTCTCACTCTCACCCTGTCACCATCTCTGACTCTCACCGTCGCCCTCTCTCACTCTCACCCTGTCACTCTCTCTCACTGTCACCCTGTAACCCTCTCTCATCCTCGCCCTGTCGCCCTCTCTCACTCTCACCCTGTCACCATCTCTTACTCTCACCGTCGCACTCTCTCACTCTCGCCCTGTCGCCCTCTCTCACTCTCGCCCTGTCACCCTCTCTCCCTATCGCCATCTCTCACTCTCGCGCTGTCACCCTCTCTCACTCTCGCGCTGTCACCCTCTCTCACTCTCACCCTGTCACTATCTCTCACTCTCACCGTCGCCCTCTCTCACTCTCGCCCTGTCACCCTCGCTCACTCTCACCCTGTCACCCTCACTCAGTCTCACCGTCACCCTCTCTCACTCTCACCCTGTCACCCTCTCTCTCTGTCGCCCTTTCTCACTCTCGCCCTGTCAACCTCCCTCACTTTCACCGTCGCCCTCTCTCACTCTCACCCTGTCACCCTCTCTCACTCACGTCCTGTCACCCTCACTCACTCTCTCCCTGTCACCATCTCTCACTCTCACCCTGTCACCACCTCTCACTCTCACCCTGTCACCCTCTCTCACTCTCGCCCTGTCACTCTCTCTCACTCTCACCCTGTCACTCTCTCTCACTCTCACCCTGTCACCCTCTCTCACTCTCGCCCTGTCACTCTCTCTCACTCTCACCCTGTCACCATCTCTTACTCTCACCGTCGCACTCTCTCACTCTCGCCCTGTCGCCCTCTCTCACTCTCGCCCTGTCACCCTCTCTCCCTATCGCCATCTCTCACTCTCGCGCTGTCACCCTCGCTCACTCTCGCGCTGTCACCCGCTCTCACTCTCCCCCTGTCACCATCTCTCACACTCACCCTGTCACCCTCTCTCACTCTCACCCAGTCACCCTCGTTCACTCTCCCCCTATCGCACTCTCTCACTCTCGCCCTGTCAACCTATCTCACTCTCACCCTGTCACCCTCTCTCACTCTCGCCCTGTCACCCTCTCTCCCTATCGCCCCCTCTCACTTTTGCCCTGTCGCCCTCTCTCACTCTCGCCCTGTCACCCTCTCTTACTCTCACCCTGTCACCCTCACTCAGTCTCACCGTCGCCCTCTCTCACTCTCGCCCTGTCAACCTCCCTCACTTTCACCGTCGCCCTCTCTCACTCTCACCCTGTCACCATCTCTTCCTTTCGCCTTTCGCCCTCTCACATTCTCGCCCTGTCACCCTCTCTCACTCTCACCCTGTCACCCTCTCTCACTCTCGCCCTGTCACTCTCTCTCACTCTCACCGTGTCACCCTCTCTCACTCTCACCCTGTCACCATCTCTCACTCTCACCCTGTCACCCTCTCTCACTCTCACCCTGTCACCATCTCTCACTCTCACCCTGTCACCCTCTCTCACTCTCGCCCTGTCACTCTCTCTCACTCTCACCGTGTCACCCTCTCTCACTCTCGCCCTGTCACTCTCTCTCACTCTCACCCTGTCACCATCTCTTACTTTCACCCTGTCACCCTCTCTCACTCTCCCCCTGTCACCATCTCTCACTCTCGCCCTGTCGACCTCTCTCACTCTCACTTGTCGCCCTCTCTCACTCTCACCCTGTCACCATCTCTCACTCTCACCCTGTCACCATCTCTCACTCTCGCCCTGTCTCCCTCTCTCCCTATCGCCATCTCTCACTCTCTCCCTATCGCCCTCTCTCACTCTCACCATCGCTCTCTCTCACTCTCGCCCTGTCACCCTCACTCACTCTCACCCTGTCACCCTCACTCACTCTCACCCTGTCACCCTCTCTCACTCTCGCCCTGTCTCCCTCTCTCCCTATCGCCATCTCTCACTCTTTCCCTATCGCCCTCTCTCACTCTCACCATCGCTCTCTCTCACTCTCGCCCTGTCACCCTCACTCACTCTCACCCTGTCACCCTCACTCACTCTCACCCTGTCACCCTCACTCACTCTCGTCCTGTCACCATCTCTCACTCTCACCGTCGCCCTCTCTCACTCTCACCCTGTCACCATCTCTCACTCTCACCCTGTCGCCCTCTCTCACTCTCACCGTGGACCTCTCTCACTCTCACCCTGTCACCCTCTCTCACTCTCACCCTGTCACCCTCTCTCACTCTCGCCTTGTCACCCTCTCTCACTCTCCCCCTGTCACCATCTCTCACTCTCACCCTGTCGGCCTCTCTCACTCTCGCCCTGTCACCCTCGCTCACTCTCGCCCTGTCGCCTCCTCTCACTCTCACCCTGTCACCCTCTCTCACTCTCACCCTGTTACCCTCTCTCACTCTCGCCCTGTCACTCTCTCTCACTCTCCCCCTGTCACCATCTCTCACTCTCACCCTGTCACCATCTCTCACTCTCACCCTGTCGCCCTCTCTCACTCTCGCCCTGTCACCCTCTCTCGCTCTCACCCTGTCACCATCTCTCACTCTCACCGTTGCCCTCTCTCACTCTCACCCTGTCACCATCTCTTACTCTCACCGTCGCCCTCTCTCACTCTCGCCCTGTCACCCTCGCTCACTCTCGCCCTGTCACCCTCTCTCACTCACCCCCTGTCACCATCTCTCACTCTCACCGTCGCCCTCTCTCACTCTCGCCCTGTCACCCTCTCTCAAGCTCACCGTCGCCCTCTCTCAATCTCCCCCTATCACTGTTACCCTGTCACCCTCTCTCCCTATCACCATCTCTCACTCTCACCGTCGCCCTCTCTCACTCTCGCCCTGTCACCCTCGCTCACTCTCGTCCTGTCACTGTCTCTCCCTATCGCCCTCTCTCACTCTCACCCTGTCACCCTCGCACACTCTCGCGCTGTCACCCTCGCTCACTCTCGCTCTGTCACCATCTCTCACTCTCACCCTGTCACCCTCTCTCAAGCTCACCGTCGCCCTCTCTCAATCTCCCCCTATCACTGTTACCCTGTCACCCTCTCTCCCTATCACCATCTCTCACTCTCACCGTCGCCCTCTCTCACTCTCGCGCTGTCACCCTCTCTCACTCTCGCCCTGTCACCCTCTCTCACTCTCACCCTGTCACCCTCTCACCGTCACCCTCTCTCACTCTCGCCCTGTCACCATCTCTCACTCTCACCCTGTCACCATCTCTCACTCTCGCCCTGTCACCCTCTCTCTCTATTGCCCTCTCTCACTCTCGCCCTATCACCATCTCTCACTCTCACCAGCGCTCTCTCTCACTCTCACCCTGTCACCCTCACTCAGTCTCACCGTTGCCCTCTCTCACTCTCACCCTGTCACCATCTCTTCCTTTCGCCCTCTCACATTCTCGCCCTGTCACCCTCTCTCACTCTCACCCTGTCACCATCTCTCACTCTCACCGTCGCCCTCTCTCACTCTCACCCTGTCGCCCTCTCTCACAGTCACCCTGTCACCCTCTCTCACTCTCACCCTGTCACTATCTCTCACTCTCACCGGCGCCCTCTCTCACTCTCACCCTGTCACCCTCGCTCACTCTCACCCTGTCACTATCTCTCACTCTCACCGGCGCCCTCTCTCACTCTCACCCTGTCACCCTCGCTCACTCTCACCCTGTTACCATCTCACACTCTCACCGTCACCCTCTCTCACTCTCGCCCTATCCCACTCTCTCGCTCTCGCCCTGTCACCCTCTCTACCTATCACCTTCTCTCACTCTCGCCCTGTCACCCTCTCTCACTCTCACCCTGTCACCATCTCTTACTCTAACCGTCGCCCTCTCTCACTCTCGCACTGTCGCCCTCTCTCACTCTCGCGCTGTCGCCCTCTCTCACTCTCGCCCTGTCACCCTCTCTCACTCTTACCCCGTCACCATCTCACACTCTCACCGTCGCCCTCTCTCACTCTTGCCGTATCCCCCTCTCTGACTCTCACCCTGTCACCCTCTCTCACTCTCGCCCTATCTCCCTCTCTCACTCTCACCGTCGCCCTCATTCACTCTTGTCGCATCCCCCTCTCTCACTCTCGCCCTGTCACCCTCTCTCACTCTCACCCTGTTGCTCTCTCTCACTCTGACCCTGTCACCATCTCTTACTCTCACCGTTGCCCACTCTCACTCTCGCCCTGTCGCCCTCTCTCACTTTCGCCCTGTCACCCTCTCTCACTCTCACCTTGTCACCATCTCTCACTCTCACCGTCGCGCACTCTCACTCTCGCCCTGTCGCCCTCTCTCACTCTTGCCCTGTCACCCTCTCTCACTCTCGCCCGGTCACCCTCTCTCACTCTCGCCCTATCCCCCTCTCTCACTCTTGCCGTATCCCCCTCTCTCACTCTCGCCCTGTCACCCTCTCTCACTCTCACCCTGTCGCTCTCTCTCACTCTCACCCTGTCACCATCTATTACTCTCACTGTCGCCCACTCTCACTCTCGCCCTGTCACCCTCTCTCACTCTCGCCCTGTCACCCTGTCTCACTCTCACCTTGTCACCATCTCTCACTCTCACCTTGTCACCATCTCTCACTCTCACCGTCGCCCTCTCTCACTCTCGCCCTGTCACCCTCTCTCCCTATCGCCCTCTCTCACTCTCGCACTGTTGCCCTCTCTCACTCTCGCCCTGTCACCCTCTCTCACTCTCACCTTGTCACCATCTCTCACTCTCACCGTCGCCCTCTCTCACTCTCGCCCTGTCGCCCTCTCTCCCTAGCACCCTCTCTCACTCTCGCGCTGTCACCCTCTCACACTCTCACCGTCACCCTCTCTCACTCTCGCCCTGTCACCATCTCTGACTCTCACCGTCGCACTCTCTCACTCTCACCCTGTTGCCCTCTCTCACTCTCGCGCTGTCACCCTCTCACACTCTCACCGTCACCCTCTCTCACTCGCGCCCTGTCACCATCTCTGACTCTCACCGTCGCCCTCTCTCACTCTCACCCTGTTGCCCTCTCTCACTCTCACCGTCACCCTCTCTCACTCTCACCCTGTCACCATCTCTCACTCTCACCCTGTCACCATCTCTCACTCTCACCGTCGCCCTCTCTCACTCTCGCCCTGTCACCCTCGCTCACTCTCACCCTGTCACCCTCACTCAGTCTCACCGTCGCCCTCCCTCACTCTCACCCTGTCACCCTCTCTCTCTATCGCCCTTTCTCACTCTCGCCCTGTCAACCTCCCTCACTTTCACCGTCGCCCTCTCTCACTCTCACCCTGTCACCATCTCTTCCTTTCGCCTTTCGCCCTCTCACATTCTCGCCCTGTCACCCTCTCTCACTCACGTCCTGTAACGCTCCCTCACTCTCGCCCTGTCACCCTCTCTCACTCTCTCCCTGTCACCATCTCTCACTCTCACCCTGTCACCACCTCTCACTCTCACCCTGTCACCCTCTCTCACTCTCGCCCTGTCACTCTCCCTCACTCTCACCTTGTCACCATCTCTCACTCTCACCGTCGCCCTCTCTCACTCTCGCCCTGTCTCCCTCTCTCCCTCTCGCCATCTCTCACTCTCGCGCTGTCGCCCTCTCTCACTCTCGCCCTGTCACCCTCTCTCCCTAACACCCTCTCTCACTCTCGCGCTGTCACCCTCTCACACTCTCACCGTCACCCTCTCTCACTCTCGCCCTGTCACCATCTCTCACTCTCACCCTGTCACCATCTCTGACTCTCACCGTCGACCTCTCTCACTCTCACCCTGTCACTCTCTCTCACTGTCACCCTGTAACCCTCTCTCATCCTCGCCCTGTCG
Organism: Hemiscyllium ocellatum; assembly: GCF_020745735.1. Taxonomy (NCBI): domain Eukaryota; kingdom Metazoa; phylum Chordata; class Chondrichthyes; order Orectolobiformes; family Hemiscylliidae; genus Hemiscyllium; species Hemiscyllium ocellatum. Next base: position 99,042,225 of record NC_083407.1, on the reverse strand, counting down.
CCCTCTCTCACTCTCACCCTGTCACCATCTCTTACTCTCACCGTCGCACTCTCTCACTCTCGCCCTGTCGCCCTCTCTCACTCTCGCCCTGTCACCCTCTCTTACTCTCACCCTGTCACCCTCACTCAGTCTCACCGTCGCCCTCTCTCACTCTCACCCTGTCACCATCTCTTCCTTTCGCCTTTCGCCCTCTCACATTCTCGCCCTGTCACCCTCTCTCACTCTCACCCTGTCACCCTCTCTCACTCTCGCCCTGTCACTCTCTCTCACTCTCACCGTGTCACCCTCTCTCACTCTCACACTGTCACCATCTCTCACTCTCACCCTGTCACCCTCTCTCACTCTCACCCTGTCACCATCTCTCACTCTCACCCTGTCACCCTCTCTCACTCTCACCCTGTCACTCTCTCTCACTCTCACCGTGTCACCCTCTCTCACTCTCGCCCTGTCACTCTCTCTCACTCTCACCCTGTCACCATCTCTTACTTTCACCCTGTCACCCTCTCTCACTCTCCCCCTGTCACCATCTCTCACTCTCGCCCTGTCGACCTCTCTCACTCTCACTTGTCACCCTCTCTCACTCTCACCCTGTCACCATCTCTCACTCTCACCCTGTCACCATCTCTCACTCTCACCCTGTCACCCTCTCTCACTCTCGCCCTGTCACCCTCTCTCACTCTCACCCTGTCGCCCTCTCTCACTCTCACCCTATCACCCTCTCTCACTCTCACCCTCTCTCACTCTCACCCTGTCACCCTCTCTCACTCTCACCCTGTTACCATCTCACACTCTCACCGTCACCCTCTCTCACTCGCGCCCTATCCCCCTCTCTCACCCTCACACTGTCACCCTCTCTCCCTATCGCCCTCTCTTACTCTCGCCCTGTCACCCTCTCTCACTCTCACCCTGTCACCATCTCTCACTCTCACCGTCGCCCTCTCTCACTCTCACCCTGTCACCCTCTCTCACTCTCGCCCTGTCACCCTCTCTCACTCTCACCCTGTCACTATCTCTCACTCTCACCGTCGCCCTCTCTCACTCTCGCCCTGTCACCCTCGCTCACTCTCACCCTGTCACCCTCACTCAGTCTCACCGTCGCCCTCTCTCACTCTCACCCTGTCACCATCTCTCTCTATCGCCCTTTCTCACTCTCGCCTTGTCACCCTCTCTCACTCTCACCCTGTCACCATCTCTCACTCTCACCCTGTCACCCTCTCTCACTCTCGCCCTGTCACTCTCTCTCACTCTCACCCTGTCACCATCTCTTACTTTCACCCTGTCACCCTCTTTCACTCTCCCCCTGTCACCATCTCTCACTCTCGCCCTGTCGACCTCTCTCACTCTCACTTGTCGCCCTCTCTCACTCTCACCCTGTCACCATCTCTCACTCTCACCCTGTCACCCTCTCTCACTCTCGCCCTGTCACCCTCGCTCACTCTCGTCCTGTCACCCTCTCTCACTCTCGCCCTGTCACCCTCTCTCACTCTCCCCCTGTCACCCTCTCTCACTCTCACCATCACCCTCTCTCACACTCACCCTGTCGCCGTCTCTCACTCTCACCCTGTCGCCCTCTCTCACACTCACCCTGTCGCCCTCTCTCACTCTCACCCTGTCGCCCTCTCTCACTCTCACCCTGTCACCCTCGCTCACTCTCATCCTGTCACCCTCTCTCACTCTCGCCCTGTCACCCTCTCTCACTCTCACCTTGTCACCATCTCTCACTCTCACCGTCGCCCTCTCTCACTCTCGCCCTGTCACCCTCTCTCACTCTCGCCCTGTCACCCTCTCTCACTCTCACCCTGTCACCATCTCTCACTCTCGCCCTGTCACCCTCTCTCACTCTCACCCTGTCACCATCTCTTACTCTCACCGTCGCACTCTCTCACTCTCACCCTGTCGCCCTCTCTCACTCTCGCCCTGTCACCATCTCTCAAGCTCACCGTCGCCCTCTCTCAATCTCGCCCTATCCTCACTGTTACCCTGTCACCCTCTCTCCCTATCACCATCTCTCACTCTCACCGTTGCCCTCTCTCACTCTCGCCTTGTCACCCTCTCTCACTCTCACCCTGTCACCATCTCTCCCTCTCACCCTGTCACCATCTCTCACTCTCACTGTCACCTCTCTCAATCTCGCACTGTCGCCCTCTCTCACTCTCGCCCTGTCACCCTCTCTCCTCTCGCGCTGTTACCATCTCTCACTCTCACCCTGTCACCCTCTCTCACTCTCTCCCTGTCACCCTCTCTCACTCTCGCCCTCTCGCCCTCTCTCACTCTCGCCCTGTCACCCTCTCTCACTCTCTCCCTGTCACCCTCTCTCACTCTTGCCCTGTCACCATCTCTCACTCTCACCCTGTCCCTCTCTCTCACTCTCGCCCTGTCACCCTCCCTCAATCTCACCCTGTCACCCTCACTCACTCTCACCCTGTCACCCTCTCTCACTCTCACCCTGTCACCCTCGCTCACTCTCACCCTGTCACCCTCACTCACTCTCCCCCTGTCACCCTCGCTCACTCTCACCCTGTCACCCTCGCTCACTCTCGTCCTGTCACCCTCACTCACTCTCACCCTGTCACCCTCGCACACTCTCGCCCTGTCACCCTCGCTCACTCTCACCCTGTCACCCTCGCTCACTCTCGTCCTGTCACCCTCACTCACTCTCACCCTGTCTTCCTTGCTCACTCTCGTCCTGTCACCCTCACTCACTCTCCCCCTGTCACCATCTCTCACTCTCACCGTCGCCCTCTCTCACTCTCACCCTGTCACCATCTCTCACTCTCACCCTGTCGCCCTCTCTCACTCTCACCGTGGACCTCTCTCACTCTCACCCTGTCACCCTCTCTCACTCTCACCCTGTCACCCTCTCTCACTCTCGCCTTGTCACCCTCTCTCACTCTCCCCCGTCACCATCTCTCACTCTCACCCTGTCGGCCTCTCTCACTCTCGCCCTGTCACCCTCGCTCACTCTCGCCCTGTCGCCTCCTCTCACTCTCACCCTGTCACCCTCTCTCACTCTCACCCTGTTACCCTCTCTCACTCTCGCCCTGTCACTCTCTCTCACTCTCCCCCTGTCACCATCTCTCACTCTCACCCTGTCACCATCTCTCACTCTCACCCTGTCGCCCTCTCTCACTCTCGCCCTGTCACCCTCTCTCGCTCTCACCCTGTCACCATCTCTCACTCTCACCGTTGCCCTCTCTCACTCTCACCCTGTCACCATCTCTTACTCTCACCGTCGCCCTCTCTCACTCTCGCCCTGTCACCCTCGCTCACTCTTGCCCTGTCACCCTCTCTCACTCACCCCCTGTCACCATCTCTCACTCTCACCGTCGCCCTCTCTCACTCTCGCCCTGTCACCCTCTCTCAAGCTCACCGTCGCCCTCTCTCAATCTCCCCCTATCACTGTTACCCTGTCACCCTCTCTCCCTATCACCATCTCTCACTCTCACCGTCACCCTCTCTCACTCTCGCGCTGTCGCCCTCTCTCACTCTCGCCCTGTCACCCTCTCTCACTCTCACCCTGTCACCCTCTCACCGTCACCCTCTCTCACTCTCGCCCTGTCACCATCTCTCACTCTCACCCTGTCACCATCTCTCACTCTCGCCCTGTCACCCTCTCTCTCTATTGCCCTCTCTCACTCTCGCCCTATCACTATCTCTCACTCTCACCGGCGCTCTCTCTCACTCTCACCCTGTCACCCTCGCTCACTCTCACCCTGTCACCCTCACTCAGTCTCACCGTTGCCCTCTCTCACTCTCGCCCTGTCAACCTCTCTCACTCTCACCGTCGCCCTCTCTCACTCTCACCCTGTCACCATCTCTTCCTTTCGCCTTTCGCCCTCTCACATTCTCGCCCTGTCACCCTCTCTCACTCACGTCCTGTAACGCTCTCTCACTCACGCCCTGTCACCCTCTCTCACTCTCACCCTGTCACCATCTCTCACTCTCACCGTCGCCCTCTCTCACTCTCACCCTGTCGCCCTCTCTCACAGTCACCCTGTCACCCTCTCTCACTCTCACCCTGTCACTATCTCTCACTCTCACCGGCGCCCTCTCTCACTCTCACCCTGTCACCCTCGCTCACTCTCACCCTGTTACCATCTCACACTCTCACCGTCACCCTCTCTCACTCTCGCCCTATCCCACTCTCTCGCTCTCGCCCTGTCACCCTCTCTACCTATCACCTTCTCTCACTCTCGCCCTGTCACCCTCTCTCACTCTCACCCTGTCACCATCTCTTACTCTAACCGTCGCCCTCACTCACTCTCGCACTGTCGCCCTCTCTCATTCTCGCACTGTCGCCCTCTCTCACTCTCGCCCTGTCACCCTCTCTCACTCTTACCCCGTCACCATCTCACACTCTCACCGTCGCCCTCTCTCACTCTTGCCGTATCCCCCTCTCTGACTCTCACCCTGTCAACCTCTCTCACTCTCACCCTATCACCCTCTCTCACTCTCGCCGTATCTCCCTCTCTCACTCTCACCGTCGCCCTCACTCACTCTTGCCGCATCCCCCTCTCTCACTCTCACCCTGTTACCCTCTCTCACTCTCGTCCTATCCCCCTTTCTCACTCTCACCGTCGCCCTCACTCACTCTTGCCGCATCCCCCTCTCTCACTCTCGCCCTGTCACCCTCTCTCACTCTCACCCTGTTGCTCTCTCTCACTCTGACCCTGTCACCATCTCTTACTCTCACCGTCGCCCACTCTCACTCTCGCCCTGTCGCCCTCTCTCACTTTCGCCCTGTCACCCTCTCTCACTCTCACCTTGTCACCATCTCTCACTCTCACCGTCGCGCTCTCTCACTCTCGCCCTATCGCCCTCTCTCACTCTTGCCCTGTCACCCTCTCTCACTCTCGCCCGGTCACCCTCTCTCGCTCTCGCCCTATCCCCCTCTCTCACTCTCGCCCTATCCCCCTCTCTCACTCTCACCGTCGCCCTCACTTACTCTTGCCGCATCCCCCTCTCTCACTCTTGCCGTATCCCCCTCTCTCACTCTCGCCCTGTCACCCTCTCTCACTCTCACCTTGTCACCATCTCTCACTCTCACCGTCGCCCTCTCTCACTCTCGCCCTGTCACCCTCTCTCCCTATCGCCCTCTCTCACTCTCGCGCTGTTGCACTCTCTCACTCTCGCCCTGTCACCCTCTCTCACTCTCACCTTGTCACCATCTCTCACTCTCACCGTCGCCCTCTCTCACTCTCGCCCTGTCGCCCTCTCTCCCTAGCACCCTCTCTCACTCTCGCGCTGTCACCCTCTCACACTCTCACCGTCACCCTCTCTCACTCTCGCCCTGTCACCATCTCTGACTCTCACCGTCGCCCTCTCTCACTCTCACCCTGTTGCCCTCTCTCACTCTCGCGCTGTCACCCTCTCACACTCTCACCGTCACCCTCTCTCACTCGCGCCCTGTCACCATCTCTGACTCTCACCGTCGCCCTCTCTCACTCTCACCCTGTTGCCCTCTCTCACTCTCACCCTGTCACCCTCTCTCACTCTCACCCTGTCACCATCTCTCACTCTCACCCTGTCACTATCTCTCACTCTCACCGTCGCCCTCTCTCACTCTCGCCCTGTCACCCTCGCTCACTCTCACCCTGTCACCCTCACCGTCGCCCTCCCTCACTCTCACCCTGTCACCCTCTCTCTCTATCGCCCTTTCTCACTCTCGCCCTGTCAACCTCCCTCACTTTCACCGTCGCCCTCTCTCACTCTCGCCCTGTCACCATCTCTTCCTTTCGCCTTTCGCCCTCTCACATTCTCGCCCTGTCACCCTCTCACTCACGTCCTGTAACGCTCCCTCACTCTCGCCCTGTCACCCTCTCTCACTCTCACCCTGTCACCCTCTCTCACTCTCGCCCTGTCACTCTCTCTCACTCTCACCTTGTCACCATCTCTCACTCTCGTGCTGTCACCCTCTCACACTCTCACCGTCACCCTCTCTCACTCTCGCCCTGTCACCATCTCTCACTCTCACCCTGTCACCATCTCTGACTCTCACCGTCGCCCTCTCTCACTCTCACCCTGTCACCCTCTCTCACTCTCACCCTGTCATCATCTCTCACTCTCACCCTGTCACTATCTCTCACTCTCACCGTCGCCCTCTCTCACTCTCGCCCTGTCACCCTCGCTCACTCTCACCCTGTCACCCTCTCTCACTCTCGCCCTGTCACTCTCTCTCACTCTCACCCTGTCACCATCTCTTACTTTCACCCTGTCACCCTCTCTCACTCTCCCCATGTCACCATCTCTCACTCTCGCCCTGTCGACCTCTCTCACTCTCACTTGTCGCCCTCTCTCACTCTCACCCTGTCACCATCTCTCACTCTCACCCTGTCACCATCTCTCACTCTCGCCCTGTCACCCTCGCTCACTCTCGTCCTGTCACCCTCTCTCATTCTCGCCCTGTCACCCTCTCTCACTCTCCCCCTGTCACCCTCTCTCACTCTCACCATCACCCTCTCTCACACTCACCCTGTCGCCGTCTCTCACTCTCACCCTGTCGCCCTCTCTCACACTCACCCTGTCGCCCTCTCTCACTCTCACCCTGTCGCCCTCTCTCACTCTCACCCTGTCACCCTCGCTCACTCTCATTATGTCACCCTCTCTCACTCTCACCCTGTCACCCTCTCTCCCTGTCGCCCTGTCACCCTGTCTCACTCTCGCCCTGTCACCCTCTCTCACTCTCACCCTGTCACTATCTCTCACTCTCACCGTCACCCTCTCTCACTCTCGCCCTGTCACCCTCACTCAGTCTCACCGTCGCCCTCTCTCACTCTCACCCTGTCACCCTCTCTCTCTATCGCCCTTTCTCACTCTCGCGCTGTCACTATCTCTCACTCTCACCGTCGCCCTCTCTCACTCTCACCCTGTCACCATCTCTTCCTTTCGCCTTTCGCCCTCTCACATTCTCGCCCTGTCACCCTCTCTCACTCTCACCCTGTCACCATCTCTCACTCTCACCCTGTCACCCTCTCTCACTCTCGCCCTGTCACTCTCTCTCACTCTCACCCTGTCACCCTCTCTCACTCTCGCCCTGTCACTCTCTCTCACTCTCACCCTGTCACCATCTCTTACGTTCACCCTGTCACCCTCTCTCACTCTCCCCCTGTCACCATCTCTCACTCTCGCCCTGTCGACCTCTCTCACTCTCACTTGTCGCCCTCTCTCACTCTCACCCTGTCACCATCTCTCACTCTCACCCTGTCACCCTCTCTCACTCTCGCCCTGTCACCCTCGCTCACTCTCGTCCTGTCACCCTCTCTCACTCTCGCCCTGTCACCCTCTCTCACTCTCCCCCTGTCACCCTCTCTCACTCTCACCATCACCCTCTCTCACACTCACCCTGTCGCCGTCTCTCACTCTCACCCTGTCGCCCTCTCTCACACTCACCCTGTCGCCCTCTCTCACTCTCACCCTGTCGCCCTCTCTCACTCTCACCCTGTCACCCTCGCTCACTCTCATCCTGTCACCCTCTCTCACTCTCACCCTGTCACCCTCTCTCACTCTCGCCCTGTCACCCTGTCTCACTCTCACCTTGTCACCATCTCTCTCTATCGCCCTTTCTCACTCTCGCGCTGTCACTATCTCTCACTCTCACCGTCGCCCTCTCTCACTCTCACCCTGTCACCATCTCTTCCTTTCGCCTTTCGCCCTCTCACATTCTCGCCCTGTCACCCTCTCTCACTCTCACCCTGTCACCATCTCTCACTCTCACCCTGTCACCCTCTCTCACTCTCGCCCTGTCACTCTCTCTCACTCTCACCCTGTCACCCTCTCTCACTCTCGCCCTGTCACTCTCTCTCACTCTCACCCTGTCACCATCTCTTACGTTCACCCTGTCACCCTCTCTCACTCTCCCCCTGTCACCATCTCTCACTCTCGCCCTGTCGACCTCTCTCACTCTCACTTGTCGCCCTCTCTCACTCTCACCCTGTCACCATCTCTCACTCTCACCCTGTCACCCTCTCTCACTCTCGCCCTGTCACCCTCGCTCACTCTCGTCCTGTCACCCTCTCTCACTCTCGCCCTGTCACCCTCTCTCACTCTCCCCCTGTCACCCTCTCTCACTCTCACCATCACCCTCTCTCACACTCACCCTGTCGCCGTCTCTCACTCTCACCCTGTCGCCCTCTCTCACACTCACCCTGTCGCCCTCTCTCACTCTCACCCTGTCGCCCTCTCTCACTCTCACCCTGTCACCCTCGCTCACTCTCATCCTGTCACCCTCTCTCACTCTCACCCTGTCACCCTCTCTCACTCTCGCCCTGTCACCCTGTCTCACTCTCACCTTGTCACCATCTCTCACTCTCACTGTCGCCCTCTCTCACTCTCGCCCTGTCACCCTCTCTCACTCTCACCTTGTCACCATCTCTCACTCTCACCGTCGCCCTCTCTCACTCTCGCCCTGTCACCCTTGCTCACTCTCGCCCTGTCACCCTCTCTCACTCTCACCCTGTCACCCTCTCTCACTCTCGCCCTGTCACCATCTCTCAAGCTCACCGTCGCCCTCTCTCAATCTCGCCCTATCCTCACTGTTACCCTGTCACCCTCTCTCCCTATCACCATCTCTCACTCTCACCGTTGCCCTCTCTCACTCTCGCCTTGTCACCCTCGCTCACTCATGCCCTGTCACCCTCTCTCACTCTCACTGTCACCATCTCTCACTCTTACCGTCGCCCTCTCTCACTCTCGCCCTCTCTCACTCTCGCCCTGTCACCCTCTCTCACTCTCTCCCTGTCACCCTCTCTCACTCTCCCCCTGTCACCATCTCTCACTCTTACCGTCGCCCTCTCTCACTCTCGCCCTGTCACCATCTCTCACTCTCACCCTGTCCCTCTCTCTCACTCTTGCCCTGTCGCCATCTCTCACTCTCACCGTCGACCTCTCTCACTCTCACCTTGTCACCCTCTCTCACTCTCGCCCTGTCACCCTCGCTCACTCTCGCCCTGTCACCCTCTCTCACTCTCCCCCTGTCACCATCTCTTACTCTCACCGTCGCCCTCTCTCACTCTCACCCTGTCACCCTCGCTCACTCTCACCCTGTCACCCTCTCTCCCTATCGCCCTGTCACCATCTCTCACTCTCACCGTCGCCCTCACTCACTCTCACCCTGTCACCCTCGCTCACTCTCGCCCTGTCACCCTCGCTCACTCTCATCCTGTCACCCTCGCTCACTCTCACCCTGTCACTGTCTCTCCCTATTGCCCTCTCTCACTCTCACCATCGCGCTCTCTCACTCTCACCCTGTCACCCTCGCTCACTCTCGCCCTGTCACCCTCTCTCACTCTCCCCCTGTCACCATCTCTCACTCTCACCGTCGCCCTCTCTCACTCTCACCGTGGACCTCTCTCACTCTCACCCTGTCACCCTCTCTCACTCTCACCCTGTCACCCTCTCTCACTCTCGCCTTGTCACCCTCTCTCACTCTCCCCCTGTCACCATCTCTCACTCTCACCCTGTCGGCCTCTCTCACTCTCGCCCTGTCACCCTCGCTCACTCTCGCCCTGTCACCCTCGCTCACTCTCGCCCTGTCACCCTCTCTCACTCACCCCCTGTCACCATCTCTCACTCTCACCGTCGCCCTCTCTCACTCTCGCCCTGTCACCCTCTCTCACTCTCGCCCTGTCACCATCTCTCACTCTCACCGTCGCCCTCTCTCACTCTCGCCCTGTCACCCTCTCTCAAGCTCACCGTCGCCCTCTCTCAATCTCCCCCTATCACTGTTACCCTGTCACCCTCTCTCCCTATCACCATCTCTCACTCTCACCGTCGCCCTCTCTCACTCTCGCCCTGTCACCCTCGCTCACTCTCGTCCTGTCACTGTCTCTCCCTATCGCCCTCTCTCACTCTCACCCTGTCACCCTCGCACACTCTCGCGCTGTCACCCTCGCTCACTCTCGCTCTGTCACCATCTCTCACTCTCACCCTGTCACCCTCTCTCACTCTCACCCTGTCTCCCTCTCTCACTCTCGCCCTATCACCCTCTCTCAGTCTCACCCTGTCGCCCTCTCTCACTCTCACCCTGTCGCTCTCTCTCACTCTCACCCTGTCGCCCTCTCTCTCTCTCTCGCCCTGTCACCCTCTCTCTCTCGCCATGTCGTCCTCTCTCACTCTCGCCCTGTAGCCCACTCTCACTCTCGCCATGTCACCATCTCTCACTCTCACTCTGTCACCATCTCTCACTCTAGCCCTGTCACCCTCTCTCACTCTCGCCCTGCAACCCTCTCTCACTCTTACCGTTGCCCTGTCTCACTCTCACCCTGTCGCCCTCTCTCACTCTCGCCTTGTCACCCTCTCTCACGCACACGCTGTCACCATCCCTCACTCTCGCCCTGTCACGCTCTCTCACTCTCACTCTGTTAAGCTCTCTCACTCTCACCCTGTCACCCTCTCTTACTCTCACTCTGTCGCTCTCTCACTCTCGCCCTGTCACCGTCTCTCACTCTCACCCTGTCACCCTCTCTCACTCTCACCATCACACTCGCTCACTCTCACCCTGTCACCCTCGCTCACTCTCACCCTGTCACCCTCTCACACTCTCACCATGTCACCCTCTCACACTCTCACCCTGTCACCCTCGCTCACTCTCACACTGTTACCCTCTCTCATTCTCACCCTGTTGCCCTCTCTCTCTCGCCCTGCCACCATCTCTCACTCTCACCCTGTCACCATCCCTCACTCTAGCCCTGTCACCCTCTCTCACTCTCACCCTGTCACCATCTCTCACTCTCACCATCGCCCTCTCTCACTCTCGTCCTGTCACCCTCTCTCAGTCTCACCCTGCCGTCCTCTCTCACTCTCACTCTGTAACCCGCTCCAACACTCGCCCAGTTGCTCTCTCACTCTCACCCTGTTACCATCTCTCACTCTCACCATCGCCCTCTCTCTCTCTCTCTCTCGCCCTGTCGCCCTCTCCCACTCTCGCCCTGTCACCATCTCTCACTCTCGCCCTGTCACCCTCTCTCACTCTCACCATCGCGCTCTCTCACTCTCACCCTGTGACCCTCTTTCACTCTCGCCCTGTCACCCTCTCTCACTCTCGCCCAGTTGCTCTCTCTCACTGTCACCCTATCGCCCTCTCTCACTCTCGCCCTGTCGCCCTCTCTCACTCTCGCCCTGTCACCCTTTCTCACTCTCGCCCTGTCACCCTCTCTCACTCACACCCTGTCACCATCTCTTACTCTCGCCCAGTTGCTCTCTCTCACTGTCACCCTATCGCCCTCTCTCACTCTCGCCCTGTCACCCTCTCTCACTCTCACCCTGTCACCATCTCTTACTCTCACCGTCGCCCTCTCTCGCTCTCACCCTGTCACTCTCTCTCCCTATCACCCTCTCTCACTCTCACCCTGTCACCCTCTCTCACTCTCACCCTGTCACCCTCTCTCACTCTCGCCCTGTCACTATCTCACACTCTCACCGTCACCCTCTCTCACTCTCGCCCTGTCGCTCTCTCTCTCACCCTGTAACCCTCTCTCACTCTCGCCCTGTCACTATCTCACACTCTCACTGTCGCCCTCTCTCACTCTCGCCCTGTCGCTCTCTCTCTCACCCTGTAACCCTCTCTCACTCTCGCCCTGTCACTATCTCACACTCTCACCGTCACCCTCTCTCACTCTCGCCCTATCCCCCTCTCTCGCCCTCACCCTATTGCCCTCTCTCACTCTCGCCCTGTCGTTCTCTCTCACTCTCGCCCTGTCACCCTCTCTCACTCTCGCCCTGTCGCTCTCTCTCACTCTCACCCAGTCGACATCTCTCACTCTCACCATCGCGCTCTCTCACTCTCACCCTATCACCCTCGCTCACTCACACCCTGTCACCATCTCTCTCTTTCGTCTTTCGCCCTCTCACACTCTCGACCTGTTCCCCTCTCTCAGTCTCACCCTGTTGCTCTCTCTCACTCTCACCCTGTCACTCTCTCTCACTCTCACCCTGTAACCCTCTCTCATCCTCGCCCTGTCGCCCTCTCTCACTCTCACCCTGTGGCCCTCTATTACTCTCACCCTGTCGCTCTCTCTCACTCTCACCCTGTAACCCTCTTTCACCCTCGCCCAGTTGCTTTCTATCATTCTCGCCCTGTCGCCCTCTCTCACTCTCGCCCTGTCGCCCTCTCTCACTCTCGCCCTGTCACCCTTTCTCAATCTCGCCCTGTCACCCTCTCTCACTCTCATCCTGTCACCATCTCTTACTCTCACCGTCGCCCTCTCTCGCTCTCACCCTGTCACTCTCTCTCACTCTCACCCTGTCACCCTCTCTCACTCTCACCCTCTCTCACTCTCACCCTGTCACCCTCTCTCACTCTCACCCTGTCACCCTCTCTCACTCTCACTGTCGCCCTCTCTCACTCTCGCCCTGTCGCTCTCTCTCTCACCCAGTAACCCTCTCTCTCTCTCGCCCTGTCACTATCTCACACTCTCACCGTCACCCTCTCTCACTCTCGCCCTATCCCCCTCTCTCGCCCTCACCCAATCGCCCTCTCTCGCGCTCGCCCTGTCGCTCTCTCTCACTCTCGCCCTGTCACCCTCTCTCACTCTCACCCTGTCACCCACTCTCACTCTCGCCCTATCCCCCTCTCTCGCCCTCACCCTGTCACCGTCTCTCCCTATCGTCCTGTCGCCCTCTCTCACTCTCACCCTGTCACCATCTCTCACTCTCACCGTCACCCTCTCTCACTCTCGCCCTGTCACTCTCTCTCCCTATCGCCCTCTCTCACTCTCGCCCTGTCACCCTCTCTCACTCTCGCCCTGTCACCCTCTCTCACTCTCACCCTGTCACTATCTCTCACTCTCACCGTCGCACTCTCTCACTCTCGCCCTGTCACCCTCGCTCACTCTCACCCTGTCACCCTCACTCAGTCTCACCGTCGCCCTCTCTCACTCTCACCCTGTCACCATCTCTTCCTTTCGCCTTTCGCCCTCTCACATTCTCGCCCTGTCACCCTCTCTCACTCACGTCCTGTAACGCTCTCTCACTCTCGCCCTGTCACCCTCTCTCACTCTCACCCTGTCACCATCTCTCACTCTCACCCTGTCACCATCTCTCACTCTCACCCTGTCACCCTCTCTCACTCTCACCCTGTCACCCTCTCTCATGCACACGCTGTCACCCTCTCTCACTCTCACCGTCGCCCTCTTTCACTCTCGCCCTGTCACCATCTCTCACTCTTGCCCTGTCACCCTCTCTCACTCTCACCCTGTCACCATCTCTCACTCTCACCCTGTCACCCTCTCTCACTCTCACCCTGTCACCATCTCTCACTCTCACCCTGTCACCCTCTCTCACTCTCACCCTGTCACCATCTCTCACTCTCACCCTGTCACCCTCTCTCACTCTCACCCTGTCACCCTCTCTCATGCACACGCTGTCACCCTCTCTCACTCTCACCGTCGCCCTCTTTCACTCTCGCCCTGTCACCATCTCTCACTCTTGCCCTGTCACCCTCTCTCACTCTCACCCTGTAACCCTCTCTCACTCTCACCGTCGCCCTCTCTCACTCTCACCCTGTCACCCTCTCTCACTCTCGCCCTGTCACCCTCTCTCACTCTCACCCTGTCACCCTCTCTCACTCTCACCCTGTAACTCTCTCTCATTCTCACCCTGTAACCCTCTCTCACTCTCACCCTGTAACTCTCTCTCATTCTCACCCTGTCGCTCTCTCTCACTGTCACCCTGTAACCCTCTCTCACTCTCGCCCAGTTGCTCTCTCTCACTCTCACCCTGTCGCCCTCTCTCACTCTCGCCCTGTCACCCTCTCTCACTCTCGCCCAGTTGCTCTCTCACCCTGTCACCCTCTCTCACTCTCACCCTGTCGCCCTCTCTCACTCTCGCCCTGTCACCCTCTCTCACTCTCGCCCAGTTGCTCTCTCACCCTGTAACCCTCTCTCACTCTCGCCCAGTTGCTCTCTCTCACTCTCACCCTGTCGCCCTCTCTCACTCTCGCCCTGTCACCCTCTCTCACTCTTGCCCAGTTGCTCTCTCGCCCTGTCTCCCTCTCTCACTCTCGCCCTATCACCCTCTCTCAGTCTCACCCTGTCGCCCTCTCTCACTCTCACCCGGTAACTCTCTCTCACTCCCACCCTGTCACCCTCTTTCCCTGTCGCCCTCTCTCACTGTCACCCTGTGGCCCTCTCTCACTCTCGCCCAGTTGCTCTCTCTCACTCTCACCCTGTCGCCCTCTCTCTCTCTCTCGCCCTGTCACCCTCTCTCTCTCGCCATGTCGTCCTCTCTCACTCTCGCCCTGTCACCATCTCTCACTCTCACCCTGTCACCCTCTCTCACTCTCACTCTGTTAAGCTCTCTCACTCTCACCCTGTCACCCTCTCTCACACTCGCCCTATCACCGTCTGTCACTCTCACCCTGTCACCATCTCTCATTCTCACCATCACACTCGCTCACTCTCACCCTGTCACCCTCTCTCACACTCGCCCTATCACCGTCTGTCACTCTCACCCTGTCACCATCTCTCATTCTCACCATCACACTCGCTCACTCTCACCCTGTCACCCTCTCACACTCTCACCCTGTCACCCTCTCTTACTCTCACTCTGTCGCTCTCTCACTCTCGCCCTGTCACCCTCTCTCACTCTCACCCTGTAACCCTCTCTCACTCTCACCCTGTCACCATCTCTGACTCTCACTCTGTCGCTCTCTCTCACTCTCGCTCTGTTACCATCTCTCCCTTTCGCCTTTTGCCCTCTCACACTCTCGCCCTGTCGACATCTCTCACTCTCACCATCGCGCTCTCTCACACTCACCCTATCACCCTCGCTCACTCTCGCCCTGTCACCCTCTCTCATTCACACCCTGTCACCATCTCTCTCTTTCGCCTTTCGCCCTCTCTCACTCTCGCCCTGTCGCCCTCTATCACTCACATCCTGTCACCATCTCTCACTCTCGCCTGTCGCCCTCTCACACTCTGACCCTGTCACCCTCTCCCACCCTCGCCCTGTCGCCCTCTCTCTATCCTAACCTATTGCCCTCTCTCACTCTCGCTCTGTCGCCCTGTCTCACTCCCACCCTCTCTTGCTGTCACCTTGTTTCTCTCTCTTGCCCATCTCAGGGGACCTTTCACCTCTATCTGAAAGGGTTCACAGCTGTTCCCACAGAGAGCACTGTTAACGGTGTAAACCTTCCTTGGCGTTGGTGTGTTGGCCTGTAGTATGCATTCAAACCCCTGGCTTTGAAAGATTGCTAAGTATGAATGACGGTGTTATAAAATATACAGTATGGAAATGATTTGAAAGGCCTCAACGTGTCGAGTTCTCTGTTGGTTTTGCACACAACTGCTAGGCTTGTCTCGACCATTACCTGCCCTTTCCATCAGCTTCACCCGACACATTGACAGCCTCCCTCAGATCAGAGGCTCACCATCGGAAAATGCATTGACGTATCTCTCCACGCCCGTGGCTGTTCACTCTTGAGGTGTATCAACAAAAAGTATCACAGTAATACCTGGGCCAAAATAAACAAGAACATGAATCAACAGTTTCCACTAACACAAAAGCTACCCTTTGGAATAATACGGTCTCACACAAACTATCCAGGTATACAATTATCTCATAAAGTATCCATGTCAAGGTCGACAAAAGAAATGCTTGCATTTATGCAGCATCTTTAACTTTGCAATGTGTGCTCTGTTGTTAAGTGGGAAAGGCAGCTGTCACACCGCACACTGTACGCTCCCACCAACAGGCATGTGGCATTGATGAGTTAATCTGCTTCAGTGTTTCGGCCTCTCGCCAGTGTGCAGAAAGAGCAGTTGTGCTTCGTCCCAAATCTGTGCCGTAAGTGTCAAAGCACTCCCCAGGTGTGTACTTGGTCACACTAAGACAGGGGTTTCGGACTGTGGGGGTTATAATGAGGTCAGCCTGGTGAATCATGAGTTCCCTGATTGGGGCTGTTAATCCGGTCACATCAGGGAGCCCTGGCTGACAGATATAAACAGGAGTGTCTGAGGTTCTGTTGACTCTGAGTGCTGGCTCTGAGGGAGCTGGGTCAGTGTCAAGGATTCTCCATGTGTAAATAATGGGTGACTTGCTAATGGTAAACCGGCCTCTGTGGAGTTATTTCAGTGGCGACGAGAGTAAAACATGCTCCTGAAGAAATTCACTCGCAATCGTCATTTTTGAGTTGGGGTAAATATTTCTGACATCATACCGCTCTTTGGGAAGGTTGACTTGTTCCATCCTACTGTTGAAGACTGGTATGTGGAAAGAAGACATTGTTTTTTACACACAGATTACACTGGGGCAGATGAAAAGCAATGAATAATTTTCCTGACAGCTTGTGGACCTGCAGCTTTTTCAGTTATCAGGAGCCTAACTCTCCCTGAGGTACCAGATACTAGAATTGTTAAGAGCTGACTGATTTAGTTAAGGAATATTACAACCCAATCTGCCTCTAATTCTGAGATGCTCTCAGTTTTATTCAGGAATTTGAGAATCAGGGAAATCTGTATCGGGGTTAAGGTGACTGACAGACGCATAGGACTTTGGTTTAACCCTGAATGAGATGCTGAGGGACAGTTTAGATTGTGGGATTAATGATGTAACCATACAAATGCATCTACTACGTGAACCCCAATTGGACTTGAAACAGGTGCTACAGCTGGCTTTATCATTGGACAATGCAGCAAGTGGAGTATGCGGAAGGAAGTGGACACTCTTTCCAGTCGGACTGAGCTTGGGGAACGTCACTTGAGTGAAGGTAGTTGCACAGCCTCACTCAGGACATATCCTGGACAGGGGAACACTCGGTCAGCCCACAGCAAAACCCCGAAACAAAGTCAAGTCTCAGCCAAATGATTAAAATTTTCTCCAGGATCCAGGCCGGCCAGCTATTATAGTTGCTGCCGGTATCTGGACTTGAGACAGCAAGAGTCCCACTGGAATTAAATTGATACAGAGAACTCATCGGGCGGTACCCAGGAGAGTGCACATCTCGGAAAGTCCACCTACATCTGGCTTACAACAGCTAATTACTCAGCAACATTCAAATTGAACCAAACAAAATAAGCTTCTGGTTAAATAGTCACCTGGTTCTAATGGAGGTCAACAATGATACAGCCATTTCAGTGATTGTGGAACCAGCCTTTAACCATGTTCACTCTGGACTCCAACCCTTAAGTGAGTTGGCTCAACATTTTTCAATGAGAAAATGGCTGCCCGAGTGAAGGCCTAATTAAACATTCAGACATCTTTCAGCAAGGTCTAGGGCAATGAAAGGAGCCAAGGCCACCTGACGTGTTAATCATGAGGTAATTCCATGACTCTGCAAGGCCTGCCCAGTGGTATTTGCCTTCCGGGCAAAGGTAGAGACGGAAGATCAGGAGGTGGGAAAGTGGAAAAATCATCAAACCCAGTCCAGTCTGTGGAATGGGCAGCAGCAGTCGTACTGAGTGTGAAGCCTGATGGATTTGAAACAAACAGTAAACTGCTTTTCCCAGCTGGATAAATACCCAGTCCCTCACATCGAGGATTTATACACAAAGCTGAACATGAGCCAGGCGTACCTGTAATTGTGGTTAGATGAGGATTCCCAGAAGTCTACTACAACTAATACCCATAAGGGCTTGTACCAATATATGAGAGTGCCATTTGGAGTATCATCAGCCTGTGAAATTTTTCAGTGGATGATGGAGAACATTTTACAAGGTCTACCCCAGGTCACCATTTCTCTGGATGATGTGCTAATAACAGTGAACACTAATAAGGAGCATTTAGAGAACTTGAACATTGTCCAGGGATATTTTGCCCAGGCCGGCCTACACCTTAGAAGGGAAAATGTGTGTTTCAGGCACTCCCAGTCACCTACTTGGGTTACAGAATCACCGAGACCAGGTTCCACCCATTGGAAGCTAAAGTGAGGACGATCAAAGGATCCCGGCTCCCATTCTCAGAACTGGAGCGCAGGCCTTTCCTTGGGCTGGTGTGTTATTATGGAAAATTCATACATGACCCGGCCTCCATCCTGGTACCTTTGCATCAACTCTTAAAAAAGGGTCAGCCTTAGAAACGGTCACATAGCCAAGGCATAGCGTTCAGGGAAGAGAAGAAACAGCTAGCATCCTCAAAGGTGTTGGCACACTATGATCCCAGTTGAGATCTGATATTGACATACAATGCCTCCCCATATGGCAATGGGGAGTATTAACTCATAGTTGGCCCATTGGAGAGGAACACCCAATAGCGTATGTATCTAGGACTATGACCAATGCAGAGTGTAAATACTGCCAGATACAGAGGGAAGGTTTGGTGGTCATATTTGAAGTCAACATGTTCCCCCAATACCTTTACAGATGTAAATTTATGATAATACAAACCACCAACCCCACTGGGTCTCCTTCAAGAGGACAAGGCAGTGCCACCCATAGTTTCACTTTCAGGCTGAATTCAGCACTGGGCTCTAGTACTAAATGCCTATAATTACAGGGGACCAAGCAGCGCCTGGGTACATTGAGCAGAGACACCACCAGTAGTATCACCATTGGAACAGTCTGTAATGGTTTTACATTTTCTGGATACACTTCCAGTCACAGCTGACAATATCCGACTTTGGATGCAGAAAGATCCATCCCGATGAAACTGAACCGGCTGGTGGGGCCCTCACTACCAGGACTGAAACCATTTTGGACCCAGAGAGACCAGATCATAATGAAGACATATTATTATGGAGAGCAAGAGGGATTGTCCCGAGAGAAGGGTCGTTGCCAGATACTCCAACAGGCTGATCCAGGGTTTCGAAAATGAAGGGTGGCACAGTGGTCAGCACTGCTACCTCACAGTGTCAGGGATTCGGGTTCGATTCCCACTTTGGGTGACTCTCTGTGTGGAGTTTGCACATTCTCCCCGTGTCTGCGTGGGTTTCCTCTGGGTGCTCCGGTTTCCTCCCACAGTCCATAAGATGTGCAGGTCAGGTGAATTGGCCAGGCTAAATTGCCCTTAGTGGGAGATACATTAGTCAGGGGTAAATGGGTCTGGATGGGTTGCTCTTCGGAGGGTCGGTGTGGACTTGTTGGGCCGAAGGGCCAGTTTCCACACTGTAGCAAATCTAATCTAATGTAAAAAAAAATGTTGATGAGAAGATATGTCTGGTAGCCAGGGTTAGATGCAGACATAGCCACTTGGGTGGGGCAGTGCCCACAGTGCCAACAAGGACAGAAAATTACTGCCAGCACCTGCCCCACATTCATGGGACTGGCAGGCTAAACCCTGAACCTGGCTACACGTTGACTATGCTGGTCCTTCCATGGCCTCAATGTTCTTAGTCATTTTGGTCACCCACTCAAAATGGCTGGACATGCATAGAGTTCATTCATCTAACACGAGGATGATGATAAGAAAACAACCAGCATCTTGTGCAGTTCACGGACTCCCAGAAGTGTTGGTCGCAGCTAACGGGCCCACCTTTTACCAGCAGGAATCTGAGTATTTCCTGAAGTCGAATGGTATTTGACATATAGGGACAGCTCCATACCATCCATCATCCAATGTCTGAGGGAAACAGCAGTCCAAACTTTGAGGGCAGGCTTCAAGTAACAGCCTCCCCAATGCCAGACTGTTCCCAGTTCCTGTCTGATTATAGGACCATCCTTCATGCAGGGATAGCTCCAGCATAAGCTCTGTACCCAGACGATCTTGATGAAGGGCTTATGCTCGAAATGTCGATTCTCCTGCTCCTCAGATGCTGCCTGACCGGCTGTGCTTTTCCAGCACCACACTTTTTAACTCCGATCTCCAGCATCTGCAGTCCTCACTTTTTCCCAGAACATTGCTGTCCCCATACAACTAGATCCTTTTGTTGTAGATTCCCCATTATATCTGTGCTTGGAAACCTGTATTGACTCACGATCTGCAGCCCCTCAAGTTCGTAATTGTCATCCTAACCTTCATATTCCTCCCTACCCGACACTAACTATCTCCAATTCAACTCTGCAAACCTTCATCTGATTTTGACGTCTTGTCCAAAATCTTTTTCCTTCGTTGGCAGCCACACCTTCAGCTCGCTAGGCCCCAGGCTTTGGAATTCCCTCGGTAAACACTGTTCCATGCTTTCTCCATGGCGATGCCTCACCCAATAAGAGTTGACTTGTCAACATTTGTTGTTCTCATGGTCTGAATTGTTTTGATGACTTGGAATTTGGCATTCTTGCATTTGTCCTGATCTGAGCAAGTTGAAAAGATCTAGCAACACATTTGTCATCTCAACGATTCATTGTTTATTTAATGCGTTCAGTAAGGTCGGAGAATGATGCTGTTACTGAACTAATAATCTTGGATTACTGCTGTGGAGGCAAAAGTTTGAATCCCACTTTGATAGTTGGGGGAATCCATAGGAAACCTTTAAGTCTTGAATAAAGATTCTATGTTGGAGTAAAAGCAATCAAGAAATTTTGGATCTGGTTTACTCGTGTCCTTTAGGGAATGAAATTTGCCCTCTTTACTTGGTCTGGCCAATGTCCGGCTCCAGACCCACAAAAATGTGACTGATATTCTAACTGTTCTCTGAAATGATCTTCAAAACATAGGACTTAGGAACAAGTAGTGCCGAACTTGAGGACACAGCTTAAAAATACGGGATAGACCATTTAGGACAGAGATGAGGAGAAACTTCTTCACCCAGAGACTGGTGGCTGTGTGGAATGCTCTGGATTCATTTAAGAAAGAGTTGGATAGAGTTCTCAAGGATAGTGGAATCAAGGGTTATGGAGATACGGCAGGAACAGGATACTGATTAAGGATGATCAGCCATGATCATATTGAATGGTGGTGCAGGCTCGAAGGGCAGAATGGCCTACTCCTGCACCTACTGTCTACTGTCTATTGTAGAGGCTCTTTGGTCACAGAGTCATACAGATGTATAGCACAGAAACAGACCCTTCAGTCCAACTCGTCCATGTCGACTAGTTATCCCAAGCCAATCTAGTCGCATTTGCTAGCACTTGGCCCATATCTATCTAAACCTTTCCTACTCACATACCCAACCAGATGCATTTTAAATGTTGTAACTATGGATGGTATGCTGGCTCAGTGGTTAGCCCTGCTGCCTCACAGTGCTAGGGACCCGGGTTCAATTCCAGCCTTAGGCAACCGCCTGTGTGGAGTTTGCACATTCTCCCTGAACCTGTTTGGGTTTCCCCTGGGTGCTCCGGTTTCCTCTCACAGTCCAAAGTTGTACAGGTCAGGTGAATTGGCCATGCTAAAATTGATCATAGTAGGTGTGTAGGTTAGGTGTGTTAGTAAGTAATAGGGTAGGAGAATGTGTCTGGGTAGGATGTTGTTGGGACGGTCAGTTTGGGCTTCTTGGGCCAAGTGGCCTGTTTCCACACTGTAGAGATTCTATGAATCTAATTGTACCAGCCTCCACCACTTCCTCTGGCAGCTCATTCCATACACGTACCATCCTCTAGATAAAAAGTTGCCCCTTAGGTCCCTTTTAAATCTTTCCCCTCTCACCCTAAACCTATGCCCTCTAGTTCTGGATTCCTTTGGGCTCTTCAATAAGATCATTGCTGATCTGGCTGGGGTCACATCATCATTTCCCTGTCTGCTCCCATTAAAACCGAATTCCCTTGCCTGTGGGAACATCGGACTAGGAGTAGGCAATAGCTGTTGCACGTAGTGAGGCACCATCTACTGAACTGTAACCAGGGATGTGCAGTAATGATGAGTTGACAATTTGAATTGATTTATTGTCATGTGTACTCTGCTACAACATACAGTGCCCCGCGTGGGTCATGGGCCTGGTGGTCAGGTGCAAGTCCCCTTCACCGCCGCAGCTGGAACGAAAGTCACCCACTCTTTGGTGCCATCTTGATGCCAGCGCCACTATGAGTCCTCGCTGGACCTTGCCAATACAGACAACACCAATGCCGGTGGGTAACTGACCCGGCCCAAGCTCAGTGCTGCCGTAGTAGCCATGGGATGGCACTAGGACCACCTCGTCAATGCAGAAGCCATCGGGAACCCAAACCCACTTCGACCGCCATGACTCGGCGCTGGGCCCACTCACTGTCGCCAATATCGTCATGGCGACGGGGTTCAGTCTGTACGTCCTTCCACAAGGATTCTGGACTATCTTCAGAGACAAGAAAGCAGCTCTCTGTCTGGTTGCCCACCTTTATGACATGATTTGAAGATGCCGGTGTTGGACTGGGGTGGACAAAGTTAAAAATCACACAACACCAGGTTATAGTCCAACAGGTTTAATTGGAAGCACTCACTTTGGAAAGGGGGTGGAGTATAACTCCCTTTCCAAAGTGAGTGCTTCCAATTAAAGCTGTTGGACTATAACCTGGTGTTGTGTGAATTTTAACCTTGTCCACCTTTATGACAGTAAAACAACCAATCTGATCACCTGACCATCCTGGCCTCCTTCAAACTTCCAGACAGATCTTTATCCTTTTGATCCATAGCACAATGACAATCGAACAGAGGACACTGGCGTCTTCTGGTTTCAATGGGAGGGAGAGATCGTCATGGAGAATTGAGTTACCTGCCCCTGTACTGTCTTTGTCCATCAGGAAAATAACATCATCAACTCATTCGACCACTGTCGTAAAATTGCCTTTTGCTTTACATTAAACACATGGATTTTAGAGCAGCTGGCCCTCGTCTCCCTATTCAAAACCACCAATCTGCCTCTTCACTCAATCCCACTCACAACTCCATTCACACAGGCTCCTTCATACTCACACCTCGAGGACAAATGTCAAAGTTGCTAGTGCAGTGAAACATGGATCTTCTCTTCAAACGGGGACCTTGAAGTCAATCACACAAAATGCTGGAGGAACTCCATGACTCTATCCTGGAGAAACTCAGCAGATCTGGCAGCATCTATGGAGAGAGGAAACGGAGTTGACATTTCGAGTCTACCACAACCCAATTTGATAAAAAAAAAGTGGTCTTTCCACTTCTGACAGAGGCAGAAGAGGGGCAAGGGGGAATGGAAGGCTCCTCTGCAACCGTTCTTGTGCAACCCCTTTCAGTTCTGAAGAAGAGTTGTATCATACTGAAAACTGACTACTACTGAATACTGTCTATTTCCCCACAGATGCTGCCAGCTCTGCTGTGTTTCTCCAGCATAGAGTCACAAAGATAGACAGCACAGAAACAGACCTTTTAGCATAGCCCGGCCATGCTGAACAGATATCCTAACCTAATCTAGTGCCATTGGCCAGCAATTGGCCCATATCCCTCCAAACCCTTCCTATTCATAGACCCATCCAAATGCCTCTTAAATGTTGCAATTGTACCAGTCTCCACCACTTCCTCTGGCAGCTCATTCCATACACACACCACCCTTTGTGTGAAAAAGTTGCCCCTTAGATCCCTTTTAAATCTGTCCCTTCTCCCCTTAAACCTATGTCTGGGAGAAATTGAGGACTGGAGACCAGAGTCGAGAGTGTGGCGCTGGAAAAGCACAGCAGGTAAGGCAGCATCCGAGGAACAGGAGAGTCAACGTTTCGAGCATAAGCCCTTCGTCAGGGATGAGGCCTTCCTGATGAAGGGCTTACGCTCGAGCTGTCGATGCTCCTGCTCCTCGGATGCTGCCAGACCTGCTGCGCTTTTCCAGCGCCACACTCTCGACTCAAACCTATGCCCTCTAGTTCTAGACTCGCCCGCCTTTATTCAAGCATGCACAGTATTTTATTCTTATTTCGGTTGAAGACGATGATGCTTCAAGCACAACTAGATTTCCACATAGGTTCTTAAAAAAAACATTGATGAAGAATATGAACACTTGGTGGTAAAATGCCAATAATTGCCAGTTCCTGAAAATCGAGAATACAGTGGCAAAGAAAATGAACATGAACAAATAATTTCTAACGCACAGGAAAGTAAGACACGGAACTGAAAACAAAGCTTTTGGAATGGAACACAGACACTGAAATGTTGGTGAAAGCGGCAGATTTAAGTGGCAGGAGTGAATAGTAATGACGTGAGATAACTAGCACAGATGGATGGACACTATAAATGTGGACAGGAACTCAGTAACACCCAGGGATAATTAACTGAGCACGAAGTGAGGAAAGTGGACACAGAGTGATATATGAACCTCCACCAATCCAACCACTGTGCACCCACTGATCTATGTCTGCTCCTAGTTCAGATCTGATTTTAAAATTTGGATTAGGGCTTCAAAGGGCAAAAGTCAGCAATCAATTTGACATAACAAGATCCCATAAACGAGATCAGTTTTTTTTTAATGGTTGGAGAGGTAATGATTTGTCAGGACACCGGGGCAGAATACCGTTGGTTTCCTTCAAAATAGTGACACGGGATATCTTTATGTCAATCAGAAAGGGCAACAGTTTGGGTTTCATATTTCATCCAAAAGGCAGCACTAAGGTCGATGCAGCTCTGAGCTGTGGAGGAGTGTAAGGAAGGATTACATGCTGATCGTCCGTCAGTGAACCATGCAATACGTCTTACAGCCCACTGTCACAATCTGCCTAGTGTCAGACTAGTGCAGAAGTGAGCCCAGCCAGCATCCACAGCAAGCAATACAGATTCCATTGAGTCCTTACTATAATGACTGTACATCCAGCCAAGAATCCCATTCCACACCCGAGACCTTTCAAGAGATTTCTTGATTTCCAGTATCAGTGCCCATTTAAATGCTTTTCGCGTTCTGCGGTTGGTCATTTAATTGAGACCTGGCTCACTATTCTGCCTTTTTATAATGTTACGGGTCATAAAAGATTATTTGTAGCTTGAAACATGGCAGTCTTTCAATGAGACCTCCTTCAAGTTACTGACTGAAGACAAAGCTTTTGTGTTATGGTATCTCCAGGCCAACAATCGTTATTGGCTTTGATGGTGTGTGTGTGTGTGTGTGTGTGTGTGTGTGTGTGTGTGTGTGTGTGTGTGTGTGTGTGTGTGTGTGTGATGAATCATGCCAAGCTCCTGCAGTTCAAGATTCCTGGACTGGGAGATCTGTCAATGGGCAATGAAAGATTGCAACTAAAAAGAGACTCGCACCAAAGTTGTTTTGGTTTGATTTGGTCTGATGCACACTCTCTTCATTACTCATTGGCATGACCCCAGTACTGGCATGGGTAGAGGTAACTTGTCAAACAGGGACAATTGTCAGCTGTGCCTTCAGCTACCTCGGTCCTAAACTGTGGAATTCCCTCCCTGAACCTGTGCACTTCTCTCTCTCTCTCTCTTTCTCACACACACACACTCTCTCTCTCTCCTCCCTTCTTTTGGATGCTCCTTCAATCCTCCTTTGCTCACCAAGTCTTTCACAGCTTGTGCACCACTTTGGTTGCTTTCCACTAAAAAATATGTAATTCTACATGAGTACAAATTGCTGTTGCAAAACATCAGGGGAACAAGAATAAACGTGCCTTGGATTACGTTTTATCATTGCTCCACAGGATGTAGGTGTCACTGCCCACTTAATGTTCATCCTTAGCTGGAATGAGGGCCTTGCTTGGCCATCTCAAAGGCCTGCTCAGAGTTCGCCACGTCACTGTGAGTCTGGAGTCGCATGTAGGCCCGACCAGGTAAAGATGGAAGATTGAGGAGAAACTGAGGACTGCAGATGCTGGAGATCAGAGCTGAAAATGTGTTGCTGGAAAAGCGCAGCAGGTCAGGCAGCATCCAATGAGCAGGAGAATCGACATTTCGGGCATGAGCCCTTCTTCAGGAATCTTCAGAAAGATGGAAGATTCCCTTTCCAGGATGTGAACCAGCTGTTTTGATACATCTGGCACCATTATTAACACTAGCTTTCAATCCCATGTGAATCCCATTGAATGTAAATGACACTATCTGCAGTGGGTCTAAACTAGAACCTTTAGCAGGATCTGTGGATTACCAGTCCTGCACATTGCCACTATGCCATCACCTCCTCCTCCTACTGATCGACCTGAGGATGAGTACTCATTCACTCACTCAGTGTGAAAGCCAAGGGACCAGCAACTGTGAAAACAGATTATTTTACGGATGTAACACAACTGTGGTGGGAGTTTGCTTTGTGCAACTTGGCTACTGAATGTCCTAAAGTTCAACAGTAACTTGATTTCAAAAATACTTCACTGGCTACAAAGTGCTGTCAGGTTTTTTGAGCTGCGATACATTTTCCTTCATTTCCTGTTTGGCTCCACAATGACATTTTCCATGTTGCTGTGGTCTCCATCTGCTTTGCTCATGTGCTCACAAGTTGAGCAAAATGATCGGACACAAGCTAGCAAAACCATTCAGTCTCAGCCGTCAAAAACAGGACGGGACGCTCAGCAATGTACCCCCTCTCCATGACTGGGGTGGTGCTGTTACTCAGTTGGCATGCTAATCTCTGTAGATCAGAGAACACAGTCACATTCAACATTTCACACAGACACCAGACAAAGGAAAGGGGGGTGTTGAGAGGTGTCTTGCACATGCCATTAGGAAATGCAGAACCTAGAACCCCAAACTACAAAGTTGCTCGGGTGCTCTGGAGCCATTGGCCTTATTTATAAACACTGAATTCTCTGATTGGTAAGGTGCCAACCTGGGTGTATTCTTGGAGACTTCATCACCGTGACCAGCTGTGTACCACCATCCCCGCTCCCCCCATCCTCCCCCCACCCACCCACCTACACCTAACAACACAGCTCCCACACTGGCCCCCACTACAGACATATTGTCTTCACAATCAAGCAGACTGCCATCCAATTGGATTCATCTTCCCAATCCACAGGCATCCTCTCTCTGTGACATTTCTACATCCGTGAAGGACAATGACAGAAGACACTATGTCTTTTTAACAGCCTTGTCGGTTTCTTCTGCAGTCCCTGGCAAATTTAATCCCGCAAGGACTAATCCTGGTTTCCTGGATATGCCAGGTACTGCCCAGAAATTGGCAAGACTGCCCAGTCTAAACAGGACCTTGCACAGGAAAACGACGCTGAGTGGGATACAAAGCTGGCTAGGTAAGAGATCACGCTGGCTCAGCGTTCAGCTGTCAGGATGCTGGCTGAAGGGGGAGTTTCACATTAACTGCGTTGTCACTCACCTCTCCTCCTGCCAACAATGAAATGATCAGATCTGTAAGGACAGCACCCAGCAGCATTGTCCCAGTGTGTGGTCATTCTTCACAAGCCAGCGGTAAGGGCTGGTGGGCTATCTGTCCCTGGGCTGAATCTCACCTTGTCTTACAGTCTACTTAATGGCAAGTGTGACCAGAGGTAAGCTCCCCTACCCCTGCATCTCAACTCCAGGCTCCTTATCATACAGCCTCATACTGTGCAACCCTACACTGTACAGTCACACACTGTACAGCCCTTATACCTTATACCCCACGCTGTACAGCCCCTACTCCATACACTTCCACACTGTACAGCCCCTATACTGTACAGCCCCCATACTGTACAGCCCCTATATTGTACACCCCCACACTGTACAGCCCCCATACTGTACACCTCCACACTGTACACCCCACACTGTACAGCCCCTATACTGTACACCCCCATACTGTATAGCCCCTATACCGTACACCTCCACACTGTACAGCCCCTCCACCGTACACCCCCACACTGTACAGCCCCTCCACCGTACACCCCCACACTGTACAGCCCCTATACTGTACACCCCCACACTGTATAGCCCCTATACTGTACACCTCCACACTGTACACCCCCATACTGTATAGCCCCTATACCGTACATCCCACACTGTACAGCCCCTATACTGTACACCCCCACACTGTACAGCCCCTATACTGTACACCCCCATACTGTATAGCCCCTATACCGTACACCTCCACACTGTACAGCCCCTCCACCGTACACCCCCACACTGTACAGCCCCTATACCGTACACCCCACACTGTATAGCCCCAATACTGTACACCCCCATACAGTATAGCCCCTATACCGTACACCCCCACACTGTACAGCCCCTATACCGTACACCCCACACTGTACAGCCCTTATACTGTACACCCCCACACTGTACAGCCCCTATACTGTACACCTCCACACTGTACAGCCCCTATACCGTACACCCCACACTGTACAGCCCCTATACTGTACACCCCCACACTGTACA
This sequence comes from Hemiscyllium ocellatum, assembly GCF_020745735.1. Taxonomy (NCBI): domain Eukaryota; kingdom Metazoa; phylum Chordata; class Chondrichthyes; order Orectolobiformes; family Hemiscylliidae; genus Hemiscyllium; species Hemiscyllium ocellatum. The sequence goes on along the minus strand of NC_083407.1, from coordinate 99,014,190 downwards.
GCCCCTATACTGTACGCCTCCACACTGTACAGCCCCTATACCGTACACCCAACAGTGTACAGCCCCTATACCGTACACCCCACACAGTACAGCCCCTATACCGTACGCCTCCACACTGTACAGCCCCCATACTGTACACCCCCACACTGTACAGCTCCTACAGTGTACTGCCATATGTTGTAGAGCCTCACACTATTCAGTCACACACTGATTCACAGCCCTGAAACTGCCCAACCCCACCATGTTCATCACTATCCCTGGTTTTAATGTCCTGGAAAGATCTCACACCATCGTGCCTCTGGTGTCATCACACCATCAGCAAGGCTGCCGGATTGTGCTACGAGAGTTGGCACTGAGTCTGTGTCCCGCAATGAAGATCTTTGCTTTTTGAAAGAGTTTTTTACTCCGGTACTGAAGTAAAGTTTATTTTTAACCCTTGGTTTTGTAAATTTCTGTGTAGATTGTGCCTGTACTGTTAGAGGAACTGCGGTGGACTTAATGTTTGGAAAAGAATTCTCTGCTCTACTGGACTCAATAATACTTTACCCGTGCAGCCATGGAGTGCATAGTGTTGCACATGTATGGCACAGTAATCCCATATTAACATTGGCTTTCTGTGTCAAAGTTTCCTCAGGAACGTAACTCCAGCATTAACGTTGGTTCCTAAGGGAAATCATGCTTCACTTAAAGTCATTTCACTTAACATGATATCTTTCAGGAATGCTACTTCGACTTTAATTGAGGAAACCTTGCACTTGTCATGTCAAGAGGCAGCAATGTGATTCAAGTTGGGGTTGCTGAGGGGGCATTTTGTTTCGTGGCGGAAACTAGCAATGAAATGGCAAAGGGAGAGGAAAAGAAAGTAATTTTATTTTCATAACAGGCATGTGAATCTCTTTTGCATCAGAGTTGAAGATTTATTCAGCTGAAATAAAACAAACCAGTTTCCTTGCCAAGTCTCACACAGTCTCCAATGTTACTGATGGAGGATGTGCATCCCACACATTGCTGTTTGAACGCAGTCTGAACAGGGCTGACAGGGAATATATAAAGTGACTCCAGGTTCATGCTAATGCAAACTCCAGGCTTCCCAGCTGATTACAAAGCTGTTTAGTAAGAAAGACAGGAAGACTTACATTTATGTTGCTCTATTCATGGCTGCCAGACGTCTCAAAGCACTTTACGGACGAATACCTTTTATTGAAGTGCGATGGCTGTAATGTAGCAGAAGTGGAAATGAATCTGTGCACAGAAATGCAGGAATGGCCCGAGAACCGACATCACAAAAACAGACTCAGAGATAGGTACTGGTCAGGATAGCTCCTTTGAAATAGTTGATATCCACGTGGACAAGCAGATGTCTCAGTTTAGTGTCTCTGTCAAAAGATGCACTAGGGTCCCTCAGCCCTGCCCTCAGGAGTTAGGGACTTGTGACTCAGGGACGAAGGAGATCCGACTGAGTCACAGCCACAATCTGGGTGAGGGATTGGATTCTACAAACACTGCAAAACGGAAATCTGGTTATAAGTTTAAGTGAATTAAAGGAGTTTTGGAACACCACCTTTTGGAACACAAACCAACAGGTCACCAGGTTGGCTGGAATGGTAAATGAGAGTTGTCACTTGTCTGCTGTTATGTGTTTCATTTGGGACTTGGTGGTGGATAGTTGGCACAGGCTGGTGCTGGGGAACTACAGGTTCCTCTGGGGTGTACTTGAGACACATTGTTGGCCATTATAAAGAAACCTTCAATAGGAAGCAATTCTCTACTCTCTGTAACCTCAGCAATGGGAAGGTCCATCTCCCATTGCAAATGTGAAGTACCCTTCGATTTTCTCTCCCTATCCCTGCTCTCCAGGGGGGAGTGGATCGGAAGCCTACTTGCCTCATGTTGAGCTGAAGCTGATTAACACTAAAGGAATTAAGGGTTAAGATGGTGCTGATTAATCTTAAGTGTGAATCTTTCTTCTCCCTTTGCAGGTGCTGCCTGGTCTGCTGGGCCCTCTGTTTCCACCATCTGCCTTGTCACGTGTCACTCACGGTGGTGCTTTCACCGACAGGATCGCTGACAGCCTAAGAAACATTTGCCGGCACTCACTTGTGCTGAACATCGAAGGCATTCCTCTCTCCAAACAAAGAGCATCAAACACATTTCCTGCTGCTGGAATGCTTCTGCAAGTGATGTTTAGATTGCACTTACAGACTAAAAAATGATGGAAATGTATTTCTTGGCCTGAAATGGGAGACCTGAACATAGAGGTGGAAGCCGGAGTAGGCCATCTGGCCTGTCAAGCCTACGTTGCCATTCAATATGAACTTTTAGTGGACTCCCCCACCCACTCACCATAAGCCTTAATTCCTTTACTGTTCAAAAATCTATCTATCTTTGCCTTAAAAACATGGATAAAAGCATTCTTTTTAAACATTGGAAAGAAATGCTCTTGGATGTGTGTGTTGGGATACAGAGAGAGAGTATGGCACTCAGAGAATAGCACAGTATCTCCAATGAACGCAGACCAGGAGGCCCAGCCAGTCTGTGTTGCTGGTTTGAGCAAAAGGATTAGCCCTAAGAAACTGTCCAATCTTCATGTACCTTTATTCGCCTTGTCTTTCCTCTCTCCACATTCTGCTGACCACACAACTCAGCAACATTACACACACAGATCTCAGTTCTGCTCCAATGGCAGGTACACCTGCCTTACTGCCCAGCAGTTAGCTGATCAGAACATGTAGCACATTCCTTCAGTTGTTCCTTTGGCTAAATACATACCGTACTCAAAAAGACCAAACAGTAGGCTGGTTGTTAGATGTGATTCCGTAACTGGGCACCTAAACAGTCCCCAGTGTGGTAAGAGTCAGCCTAACAAGCAGTTTAAGCTAATCAGTTGGAGAGAGGATGTGACTCATTTACACTTCACAGACTCTCCGCAGTGCGGAGACAGGC